>NW_026782385.1:0-317109 GCF_031769215.1 Ylistrum balloti | reverse complement strand
GATGTAGGTTACTTTGATGACAAGAACATGATGTAGGTTATTGTGGTGATAAGACATGATGTAGGGTATTGTTGTGACAAGAAGATGATGTAGGTTATTTTGATGACAAGGACATGATGTAGGTTATTGTGGTGACAAAGACATGATGTAGGTTATTGTGGTGACAAGGACATGATGTAGGTTATTTTAGTGACAAGGACATGATGTAGGTTATTGTGTTGCAAGGATATGATGAAGGTTATTGTGGTGACAATGACATGATGTAGGTTATTGTGGTGACAAGGACATGGTGTAGGTTTTTGTGTGACAAGGACATGATGTAGGTTATTGTGGTGACAAGGACATGAAATAGGTTATTGTGGTGACAAGGACATGATGTACGTTACTGTGGTTACAAAAATGTGATGGAGGTTATTGTGGTGACAAGGACATGATGTAGGTTACTTTGATGACAAGAACATGATGTAGGTTATTGAGATGACAAGGACATGATGTAGGTTATTGTGATGACAAGGACATGATGTAGGTTATTGTGGTGACAAGGACATGATGTACGTTACGGTGGTAACAAAAATATGATGGAGGTTATTGTGGTGACAAGGACATGATGTAGGTTACTTTGATGACAAGAACATGATGTAGGTTATTGTGGTGACAAGGACATGATGTAGGTTATTGTGATGACAAGGACATGATGTAGGTTATTGTGGTGACAAGGACATGATGTAGGTTATTTTGGTGACAAGGACATGATGTATGGTATTGTGGTGACAAGGACATTATATAGGTTATTGTGGTGACAAGGACATGATGTAGGTTATTGTGGTGACAAGGACATGATGTAGGTTATTGTGGTGACAAGGACATGATGTAGGTTATTGTGGTGACAAGGACATGATGTAGGTTATTGTGGTGACAAGGACATGATGTAGGTTATTGTGGTGACAAGGACATGATGTAGGTTATTGTGGTGACAAGGACATGATGTAGGTTATTGTGGTGACAAGGACATGATGTAGGTTATTGTGGTGACAAGGACATGATGTAGGTTATTGTGGTGACAATGACATGATGTAGGTTAATGTGGTTACAAAGAAGTGATGTAGGTTATTGTGGTGACAAGGACATGATGTAGGTTATTGTGGTGACAAGGACATGATGTAGGTTATTGTGGTGACAAGGACATGATGTAGGTTATTGTGGTGACAAGGACATGGTGTAGGTTATTGTGTGACAAGGACATTGTGGTTATTGTGGTGACAAGGACATGATGTAGGTTATTGTGGTGACAAGGACATGATGTAGGTTATTGTGGTGACAAGGACATGATGTAGGTTATTGTGGTGACAAGGACATGATGTATGTTACTGTGGTGACAAAAATATGATATAGGTTATTGTGGTGACAAGGACATGAAATAGGTTATTGTGGTGACAAGGACATAATGTAGGTTATTGTGGTGACAAGGACATGATGTCGGTTATTGTGGTAACAAGGACATGATGTAGGTTATTGTGATAACAAGGACATGATGTAGGTTATTGTTGTGACAGGGACCTGATGTAGGTTATTGTGGTGACAAGGACATGATGTAGGTTATTGTGGTGACAAGGACATGATGTAGGTTATTGTGATGACAAGGACATGATGTAGGTTATTGTGATGACAAGGACATGATGTAGGTTATTGTGGTGACAAGGACATGATGTACGTTACGGTGGTAACAAGAACATGATGTAGGTTATTGTGGTGACAAGGACATAATGTAGGTTATTGTGGTGACAAGGACATGATGTAGGTTATTGTGATGACAAGGACATGATGTAGGTTATTGTGGTGACAAGGACATGATGTAAGTTACTTTGATGACAAGAACATGATGTAGGTTATTGTGGTGACAAGGACATGGTGTAGGTTTTTGTGTGACAAGGACATGATGTAGGTTATTGTGGTGACAAGGACATGGTGTAGGTTTTTATTTTGGTGACAATGAGGTTATGTGGTGTAGGTTATTGTGGTGACAAGGACATGAAATAGGTTATTGTGGTGACAAGGACATGATGTAGGTTATTGTGGTGACAAGAACATGATGTAGGTTATTTTAATGACAAGGACATGATGTAGGTTATTGTGATGACAAGGACATGATGTAGGTTATTGTGGTAACAAGGACATGATGTAGGTTACTTTGATGACAAGAACATGATGTAGTTTATTGAGGTGACAAGAACATGATGTAGGTTATTGTGATGACAAGGACATGATGTAGGTTATTGTGGTGACAAGGACATGATGTAGGTTATTGTGATGACAAGGACATGATGTAGGTTATTGTGGTAACAAGGACATGATGTACGTTACTGTGGTGACAAAAATGTGATGGAGGTTATTGTGGTAACAAGGACATGATGTAGGTTACTTTGATGACAAGAACATGATGTAGTTTATTGAGGTGACAAGAACATGATGTAGGTTATTGTGATGACAAGGACATGATGTAGGTTATTGTGGTGACAAGGACATGATGTACGTTACTGTGGTGACAAAAATATTATATAGGTTATTGTGGTGAACAAGAACATGATGTAGGTTATTTTGATGACAAGGACATGATGTAGGTTATTGTGGTGACAAAGACATGATGTAGGTTATTATGGTGACAAGGACATGATGTAGGTTATTTTAGTGACAAGGACATGATTTAGGTTATTGTGACAAGGACATGATGTAGGTTATTGTGGTGACAAGGACATGATGTATGTTATTGTGTTGACAAGGACATGATGTACGTTATTGTTGTGATAAGGACATGATTTAGGTTATTTTAGTGACATGTACATGATGTAGGTTATTGTGGTGACAAAGACATGATGTAGGTTACGGTGGTAACAAAAATATGATGGAGGTTATTGTGGTGACAAGGACATGATGTAGGTTATTGTGGTGACAAAAATATTATATAGGTTATTGTGGTGACAAGGACATGATGTAGGGTATAGTGGTGACAAGGATATGATGTAGGTTATTGTGGGGACAAGGACATGACGTAGGTTATTGTGGTGACAAGGATATGATGAAGGTTAATGTGGTGACAAGAACATGTTGTAGGTTATTGTGGTGACAAGGACATGATGTAGGTTATTCTGATGACAAGGACATGATGTAGGTTATTTTGGTGACAAGGACATGATGTAGATAATTGTGATGACAAGGACATGATGTAGGGTATTATGGTGACAAGGACATGACATATGTTATTGTGGTGACAAGGACATTATATAGGTTATTGTGGTGACAAGGACATGATGTAGGTTTTTGTGTGACAAGGACATGTTGTAGGTTACTAGTGTTGACAAGAACATGATGTAGGTTATTGATAGTGACAAGGACATGAGGTAGGTTATTGTGGTGACAAGGACATGATGTAGGTTATTGTGGTGACAAGGACATGGTGTAGGTTATTGTGTGACAAGGACATAATGTAGGTTATTGTGGTAACAAAAACATGATGTAGGTTATTGTGGTGACAAGGATATGATGTAGCTTACTGTGGTAACAAAGATATGATATAGGTTATTGTAGTGACAAGGACATGATATATTTTTTTGTGGTGACAAGGACATAATGTCGGTTATTTTGGTGACAAGGACGTGATGTAGGTTAAAGTGGCGACAAGTAAATGATGTAGGATAATTTGGTGACAAGGACATGATGTAGGTTATTGTGGTGACAAGGACATGATGTAGGTTATTGTGGTGACAAGGACATGATGTAGGTTATTGTGGTGACAAGGACATGATGTATGTTATTTGGTGACAAGGACATGATGTAGGTTATTGTGGTGACAAGGACATGATGTAGGTTATTGTGGTGACAAGGACATGATGTAGGTTATTGTGGTGACAAGGACATGATGTAGGTTATTGTGGTGACAAGGATATGATGTAGATATTTGTGATGACAAGGACATGATGTAGGGTATTGTGGTGACAAGGACATGATATAGGTTATTGTGGTGACAAGGACATGACATATGTTATTGTGGTGACAAGGACATTATATAGGTTATTGTGGTGACAAGGACATGATGTAGGGTATAGTAGTGACAAGGACATGATATAGGTTATTGTGGTGACAAGGACATGATGTAGGGTATAGTGGTGACAAGGATATGATGTAGGTTATTGTGGTGACAAGGACATGATGTAGGTTATTGTGTGACAAGGACATGTTGTAGGTTATTGTGTTGACAAGAACATGATGTAGGTTATTGTGATGACAAGGATATGATGTAGGTTATTGTGGTGATAAGGACATGATGAAGGATATTGTGGTGACAATGACATGATGAAGGTTATTGTGGTGACAAGGACATGGTGTAGGTTTTTGTGTGACATGGACATGATGTAGGTTATTGTGGTGACAAGGGCATGAAATAGGTTATTGTGGTGACAAGGACATGATGTTGGTTACTTTGATGACAATAACATGTTGTAGATAATTGTGATGACAAGGACATGATGTAGGGTATTATGGTGACAAGGACATGACATATGTTATTGTGGTGACAAGGACATTATATAGGTTATTGTGGTGACAAGGACATGATGTAGGGTATAGTAGTGACAAGGACATGGTATAGGTTATTGTGGTGACAAGGACATGAATGATGAAGGTTATTGTGGTGACAAGGACATGATGTAGGTTATTGTGGTGACAAGGACATGAAGTAGGTTATTTTGGTGACAAGGACAGGATGTAGGTTATTGTGGTTACAAGGACATGATGTGGTTATTGAACAAGGACATGATGTAGGTTATTGTGGTGACAAGAAGATGATGTAGGTTATTGTGCTGACAAGGACATGCTGTAGGTTATTGTGGTGACAAGGACATGATGTAGGTTATTGTGGTGACAAGGACATGTTGTAGGTTATTGTGTGACAAGGACATGATGTAGGTTATTGTGATGATAAGACAAGATGTAGGGAATTGTAGTGACAAGGACATGATGTAGGTTATTTTGATGATAAGGACATTATGTAGGTTATTGTGGTGACAAAGACATGATGTAGGTTATTGTGGTGACAAGGACATGATGTAGGTTATTGTGGTGACAAGGACATGATGTAGGTTATTGTGGTGACAAGGACATGATGTAGGTTATTGTGGTGACAAGGACATGATGTAGGTTATTGTGGTGACAAGGACTTGATGTAGGTTATTGTGGTGACAAGGACATGGTGTAGGTTATTGTGGTGACAAGGACATGGTGTAGGTTATTGTGGTGACAAGGACATGGTGTAGGTTATTGTGGTGACAAGGACATGGTGTAGGTTATTGTGTGACAAGGACATGATGTAGGTTATTGTGGTGACAAGGACATGATGTAGGTTATTCTGGTGATAGGGAGATGGTGTAGGTTATTGTGGTGACAAGGACATGGTGTAGGTTATTGTGGTGACATGGACATGTTATAGGATACTAGTTATTACAAGAACAAGGACATGATGTAGGTTATTGTGATGACAAGGACATGATGTAGGTTATTGTGGTGACAAGGACATGATGTACGTTACTGTGGTGACAAAAATATGATAGAGGTTATTGTGGTGACAAGGACATGAAATAGGTTATTGTGGTGACAAGGACATGATGTAGGTTATTGTGGTGACAAGAAAATGATATAGATTATTGTGATGACAAGGACATGATGTAGGTTATTGTGGTGACAAGCACATGATGTATGTTACTGTGGTGACAAAAATATGATATAGGTTATTGTGGTGACAAGGACATGAAATAGGTTATTGTGGTGACAAGGACATAATGTAGGTTATTGTGGTGACAAGGACATGATGTAGGTTATTGTGGTGACAAGAACATGATGTAGGTTATTGTGGTGACAAGGACATGATGTAGGTTATTGTGGTGACAAGGACATGATGTAGGTTAATGTGGTGACAAGGACATGATGTAGGTTATTGTGGTGACAAGGACATGATGTAGGTTATTGTGGTGACAAAACATGATGTAGGTTATTGTGGTGACAAGGACATGATGTAGGTTATTTTGATGATAAGGACATGATGTAGGTTATTGTGGTAACAAAAACATGATATTGGTTATTGTGGTGACAAGGACATGATGTAGGTTACTGTGGTGACAAAAATATGATATAGGTTATTGTGGTGACAAAAACATGATGTAGGTTATTGTGGTGACAAGGACATGATGTAGGTTATTTTGATGACAAGAACATGTTGTAGGTTATTGTGGTGACAAGGACATGATGTACGTTATTGTGGTGATAAGGACATGATGTAGGTTATTGTGGTGACATGGACATGATGTAGGTTATTTTGGTGACAAGGACATGATGTAGGTTATTGTGGTGACAAGGACATGATGTAGGTTATTGTGGTGACAAGGACATGATGTAGGTTATTGTGGTGACAAGGACATGATGTAGGTATGACAAGGTTATTGTGGTGACAAGGACATGATGTAGGTTATTGTGGTGACAAGGACATGATGTAGGTTATTGTGGTGACAAGGACATGATGTAGGTTATTGTGGTGACAAAAATATGATGTAGGTTATTGTGGTGACAAGGACATGATGTAGGTTATAGTGGTGACAAGGAAATGATGTAGGTTATTGTGGTGACAAGGACATGATGTAGGTTATTTGTGACAAGGACATGATGTAGGTTATTGTGGTGACAAGGACATGATTTAGGTTATTGTGGTGACAAGGACATGATGTAAGTTACTGTGGTGACAATTATATGATGTAGGTTATTGTGGTGACAAGGACATGATGTAGGTTATTGTGGTGACAAGGACATGATGTAGGTTATTGTGGTGACAAGTGATGTAGGTTATTGTGGTGACAAGGACATGATGTAGGTTATTGTTATTGTTGTGACAAGAACATGATGTAGGTTATTTTGGTGACAAGGACATGATGTAGGTTATTGTGGTGACAAGGACATGGTGTAGGTTTTTGTGTGACAAGGACATGATGTAGGTTATTGTGGTGACAAGGACATGAAATAGGTTATTGTGGTGACAAGGACATGATGTAGGTTACTTTAGTGACATGGACATGATGTAGGTTATTGTGGTGACAAGGACATGGTGTAGGTTTTTGTGTGACAAGGACATGATGTAGGTTATTGTGGTGACAAGGACATGATGTAGGTTATTGTGGTGACAAGGACATGATGTAGGTTATTGTTGTGACAGGGACCTGATGTAGGTTATTGTGGTGACAAGGACATGATGTAGGTTATTGTGGTGACAAGGACATGATATAGGATACTTTTATTACAAGAACATGATGTAGGTTATTGTGGTGATAAGGACATGATGTAGGTTATTGTGATGATAAGACATGATGTAGGTTATTTTGATGTCAAGGACATGATGTAGGTTACTTTGATGACAAGAACATGTTGTAGGTTATTGTGGTGACAAGGACATGATGTAGGTTATTGTGATGACAAGGACATGATGTAGGTTATTGTTGTGACAAGGACATGATGTACGTTACTGTGGTTACAAAAATGTGATGGAGGTTATTGTGGTGACAAGGACATGATGTAGGTTATTGTGGTGACAAGGACATGATGTCGGTTATTGTGGTAACAAGGACATGATGTAGGTTATTGTGATAACAAGGACATGATGTAGGTTATTGTTGTGACAAGGACATGATGTGGGTTACTTTGATGACAAGAACATGATGTAGGTTATTGTGGTGACAAGGACTTGATTTAGGTTATTGTGGTGACAAGGACATGATGTAGGTTATTGTGGTAACAAAAACATGATGTAGGTTATTGTGGTGACAAGGACCTGAGGTAGGTTATTGTGGTGACAATGAAATGATGTAGGTTATTGTGGTGATAAGGACATGATGTAGGTTATTGTGATGATAAGACATGATGTAGGTTATTTTGATGTCAAGGACATGAGGTAGGTTATTGTGGTGACAAGGACATGATGTAGGTTATTGTGGTGACAAGGACATGATGTAGGTTATTTTGGTGACAAGGACATGATGTAGGGTATAGTGGCGACAAGGAAATGATGTAGGTTATTTTGGTGACAAGGACATGATATAGGGTATAGTGGCGACAACGACATGATGTAGGTTATTGTAGTGACAAGGACATGATGTACGTTACTGTTGTGACAAAAATATGATATAGGTTATTGTGGTGACAAGGACATGAAATAGGTTATTGTGGTGACAAGGATATGATGTAGATTACTTTGATGACAAGAACATGATGTAGGTTATTGTGGTGATAAGGACATGATGTAGGTTATTGTGATGATAAGACATGATGTAGGGTATTGTTGTGACAAGGACATGATGTAGGTTATTGTGTGACAAGGACATAATGAAGGTTATTGTGGTGACAAGAACATGATGTAGGTTATTGTGGTGACAAGGACATGATGTAGGTTATTTTAGTGACAAGGACATGATGTAGGTTATTGTGGCAACAAGGATATAATGTAGGTTATTGTGGTGACAAGGACATGAGGTAGGTTATTGTGGTGTCAAGAAAATGATATAGGTTATTGTGATGACAAGGACATGATGTAGGTTATTGTGATGACAAGGACATGATGTAGGTTATTGTGATGATAAGGACATGATGTAGGTTATTGTGATGATAAGGACATGATGTAGGTTATTGTGATGATAAGGACATGATGTAGGTTATTGTGATGATAAGGACATGATGTAGGTTATTGTGATGATGGACATGATGTAGGTTATTGTGACATGATGTAGGTTATTGTGGTGATAAGGACATGATGTAGGTTATTGTGATGATAAGGACATGATGTAGGTTATTGTGATGATAAGGACATGATGTAGGTTATTGTGATGATAAGGACATGATGTAGGTTATTGTGATGATAAGGACATGATGTAGGTTATTGTGATGATAAGGACATGATTTATTGTGATGATAAGGACATGATGTAGGTTATTGTGATGATAAGGACATGATGTAGGTTATTGTGATGATAAGGACATGATGTAGGTTATTGTGAGGACATGATGTAGGTTATTGTGATGATAAGGACATGATGTAGGTTATTGTGATGATAAGGACATGATGTAGGTTATTGTGATGATAAGGACATGATGTAGGTTATTGTGATGATAAGGACATGATGTAGGTTATTGTGATGATAAGGACATGATGTAGGTTATTGTGGTGATAAGGACATGATGTAGGTTATTGTGGTGACAAGGACATGATGTAGGTTATTGTGATGATAAGGACATGATGTAGGTTATTGTGGTGATAAGGACATGATGTAGGTTATTGTGGTGACAAGGACATGATGTAGGTTATTGTGATGACAAGGACATGATGTAGGTTATTGTGATGATAAGGACATGATGTAGGTTATTGTGGTGACAAGGACATGATGTAGGTTATTGTGGTGATAAGGACATGATGTAGGTTATTGTGATGATAAGGACATGATGTAGGTTATTGTGGTGACAAGGACATGGTGTAGGTTATTGTGGTGACAAGGACATGATGTAGGTTATTGTGGTGACAAGGACATGATGTAGGTTATTGTGGTGACAAGGACTTGATATAGGTTATTGTGGTGACAAGGACATCTAGTCGGTTATTATGATGACAAGAACATGATGTAGGTTATTGTGGTGATAAGGACATGATGTAGGTTATTGTGATGATAAGACATGATGTAGGGTATTGTTGTGACAAGAACATGATGTAGGTTATTTTGATGACAAGGACATGATGTAGGTTATTGTGATGACAAAGACATGATGTAGGTTATTATGGTGACAAGGACATGATGTAGGTTATTGTGGTGACAAGGACATGGTGTAGGTTATTGTGTGACAAGGACATAATGTAGGTTATTGTGGTGACAAGTACATTATGTAGGTTATTGTAGTGACAAGGACATGATGTAGGTTATTTTGATGATAAGGACATGATGTAGGTTATTTTGATGATAAGGACATGATGTAGGTTATTGTGATGATAAGGACATGATGTAGGTTATGATGTGGTTATTTTGATGACAAGGACATGATGTAGGTTATTGTGGTGACAAGGACATGATGGAGGATATTGTGGTGAGAAGGACATGATGTAGGTTATTGTGGTGATAAGAACATGATGTAGGTTATTGTGGTGATAAGGACATGATGTAGGTTATTGTGATGATAAGACATGATGTAGGGTATTGTTGTGACAAGAACATGATGTAGGTTATTTTGATGACAAGGACATGATGTAGGTTATTGTGATGATAAGGACATGATGTAGGTTATTGTGATGATAAGGACATGATGTAGGTTATTGTGATGATAAGGACATGATGTAGGTTATTGTGATGATAAGGACATGATGTAGGTTATTGTGATGATAAGGACATGATGTAGGTTATTGTGATGATAAGGACATGATGTAGGTTATTGTGATGATAAGGACATGATGTAGGTTATTGTGATGATAAGGACATGATGTAGGTTATTGTGATGATAAGGACATGATGTAGGTTATTATGATGACAAGGACATGATGTAGGTTATTGTGGTGATAAGGACATGATGTAGGTTATTTTGGTGACAAGGATATGATGTAGATATTTGTGATGACAAGGACATGATGTAGGGTATTGTGGTGACAAGGACATGATATAGGTTATTGTGGTGACAAGGATATGATGTAGATTACTTTGATGACAAGAACATGATGTAGGTTATTGTGGTGATAAGGACATGATGTAGGTTATTGTGGTGACAAAGACATGATGTAGGTTATTGTGGTGACAAGGACATGATGAAGGTTATTTTGATGTCAAGGACATGATGTATGTTATTGTGGTGACAATGACATGATGTAGGTTATTGTGGTGACAAGGACATGGTGTAGGTTATTGTGTGACAAGGACATAATGAAGGTTATTGTGGTGACAAGAACATGATGTAGGTTATTGCAGTGACAAGGACATGATGTAGGTTATTTTGATGATAAGGACATGATGTAGGTTATTGTGGTAACAAAAACATGATATTGGTTATTGTGGTGACAAGGACATGATGTAGGTTATTGTGTGACAAGGACATAATGTAGGTTATTGTGGTGACAAGTACATTATGTAGGTTATTGTAGTGACAAGGACATGATGTAGGTTATTTTGATGATAAGGACATGATGTAGGTTATTGTGGTAACAAAAACATGATTTATGTTATTATGGTGACAAGGGGATGACTTTTAGGCAATGCTGTGAAAAGGGTGGAACCATATTGAAACTTAAATGTGGTATGAAACTTTGAGTTTCCTATACAGTTTGCTTTCATTAATTAAACCTATGCCACATTTTGAAATGTCAGTGTTATAAGGGAGACAACTCCTATTGATGAGTATAATCGTGGAATTTATTCATCAAAATCTAATTACACTTGTACTTTATATAATAATTGATTTAGTTCGGTAAGTAAAAATAGATTGCCTCTTTTTATTTATTTAATTGATCTATTCAAATTAACCATATTCTCATTTAATTATATTAATTTATGCAGAATATCTGTTGGTTAATTTCACAATATCGGATGCATTCGATTTGGGTAATGCATTCTTTGAAAATCAGAACTATGTGTTCTGGTTCAGAAAAAAAATACATGTAGCACCTTACACTTTTGATCTGGTATTTATGTTGTATTTGCTGAAAGCTTCATTACAATATGATACTTTTTTTTCTTTTCTACAAAAGTAACATCTAATGATAATAATTGACCTAACGATTACACTCAAGAGGACTTCGACGTAGATACTGATCAAAGGATGCCTAATCTAATAAAACCGGTGATAAACCACCGCCGGGAGTGTCCAAACAGCCTTTCTACTGTTGTCCGTCATACTTCGCTATCGTTTAGACGTTTACTAATTATGTTACCATGAGACCACTATCTTGCACTTTGGTAAACTAAAGTGATTTGTGCGGATAATTTTTTTTAATGTATTCGCATCTTTTTTTACATCGAATGTTTTCCGTTGCCTCTCGAGTCTGTTTGATTTTATATAGATATCTCAAACTGGTTACAACCGTCGGATGTTATTATATATATAATTTTGGACTAAATGTACTCGATAACCCGTTCTCGTACCTCACTGCTTATTTTCAAATGTCAAGTCATGTTGCCCCTTCCGATAAACCAAACGGCTACATCGAAGGACCAACCATTCGAAAGAAAAAGACGGACGAGAAAAGATTCAGTTTACTTAACTCGATAACTGACATATCCAAAATTGTGATATTACTGCATTACAGGATAGTTTTATACTTGTATATTGTTCGTGAAAATAACTCGACGGAGTTCACGCGAGCTGCAGGAATCAGTTGACATTTTGCCGGAAGTAGGACTACTTGTTGAGACGGACAGTTGTTTTATCAAAGCGCGGTATCACAGGGACTTGTCATCTGAAAGTCCTTTACATGCCTTCTGTAATTTATATAGTCAGCTGTTACTGGGCACAGCTGGATCGTATCACAAGGACTTGTCATCTGAAAGTCCTTTACATGCCCACTGTAATTTATATAGTCAGCTGTTATTGGGCGCAGCTGGATCGTATCACAGGGACTTGGTGCACATTCCTAACCCATTTTTATAGTGTAAGGGTTGTAGACCAGCGAGCTTTAGGCAAAGATGGATATTTTTGATGGAAACAGAATTATGAAAATCTCTCAACAATTTGGAATAACATTTTATATTGAACTGAAGATACGGGATTCGTGTTAATGTCAACACTGTAAGTGATGGAGAGTTGTTCTGCTTTTTCCAGATGTTTTGTCAAACCATCCTCGATACTACAGGGGTTACAATCACTCTCACTCGCTGCACCCATGGAACGTGTCATGGCAACATTGAACAACAAACGAATGACGTGGTAGCATAACAGCATGCTTTAATGTTGGATGTAGCTCCTTTGTAATCTTTAACGGAAGCGTATCAGCCCGTGACTGGTCAGGTTTTTTCCCTGTAACCAATCAAATCGCTTCGCTTGTGCCTTCAATTTTGCCATGACATGATGTGTTCTAGGGGTGCAGAGAGCGAAAGTGACCGTAACCCAAGGAGAATCGAGAATGCGTTGTCACAAGGACTTGTCACTGAATGGTTTGTAGTAAAATCCTTCACATGTAATTTTTGTAGATGAAGTGACGTACCGGTGGCCTGTGTTGTGCGCCGATTGACCATATTACAATATAGGCCAGCTGCACTCGCTGTCGTCTGCTCGCTGTTTTTGACAGGCGACATGTCACCTGTGTTTACCTGGCCCCTAAAACAGAATAATGACTTCAAGACAATAGAACAATAGACAACAAGAACCAGTAAAATTTCTGAAAGGGATCGGTATTAACCTAATGTTAGTTTAAAAATGGATGCGAGTCGTTTTGTGGCACTCACGTATGTATCAGTGGGAGAAAAATTCTATTGGGATTAGCGCATGCGTATTGGGCGTCATTTCGCTTTGTTAACCCTCTCATACCAGCTTGTTTATATTTAAACATATTTACATTTCCATGTCTGGTTGAAATAGGATCTCGTCTCTAGTGGGAGACTATCGGAATCGCGTGATCTTTGCGTGTGGTGGTATAGAATAACAAAGACGGTGTCCATGTTTATAATGTCCTTATATGTAGTCATGTTTCGTACCATTGATTAATTACAAATTCATGTTTGAGTGCTGTGTTCAAATGTTCACCCCCTGTAATAGGTAATTCGCCTATATAAATAAGGACGTGTAATTTACTTTCCAGATTTGATATAAACAAATAAGGATATGTAATGAATTCATTGAAATTCATATTTGTAATTATTGGGACAGGTTTTTAAAGAAAATCTAAAATTAATTAGTTTTCATATCTTCGTTTTTGTTTTGTTTTGGTTTTTGTTTTGTTTTTGTTTTTTGTATTTTTTTTTTTTTGTTTTTTTTTTTTGTTTTTTGTTTATTTATTTCATTTTTTTAGATATAATTGATTTCTTATGATATTGCACGGGATTTTACTAAGTTCAATTATCATAACTGGCAGTCAACCATTTACAAACATCTTTCATGAGTCTGTTTTAAAATGCAAATTGTCGTAGTAGCGTGCTGAGTGCATTTCAAATGAAAATTATTTTCTTATGTTAATGAGTCCAGCCAGGTCTGCCGATTGTTTCCTGTTTGTTCATGTGTAACACAATATTCAATGCTTAAAAATATTCAGGTATAAAAAGTTCCCTGCAGTACAGTCGACTCAGGATATGGAATGTCACTGGAAGATACGCTTTAAAGACACGGTCTTGACTTAAACCTGACGACGTTATATGTAAACCAGAAAAGCACAGGGACTTGGCAAGAATATCCAGTCCCATGGTTCATATATATGTAGTTTACTGACAAGGACTGTAACTCCCCGAGAAGGGAAAACTGAGCATATTTTATATGTTTTGTAATATTCTACGGTTCTATGATCGTGTCCACACTGAATGTCTTTGATGCTGTTGTGTTTTGTGCATTGTAGAAATTCCATATTTACATCAAAGTGCCCACTTTTGTTCGTAACTACGGCCATCTTGTCCGTTATTTACTCGATCTAGATTTATCGTACAATGACCTGTATACGCTATTCCTTTGAACCTGCTCACGGGGATCACTAAGGTTACTTTTCTGTGTAGACGAAATAATAAAATCTACTGAGTCACCCCTTTAGAGAATTGAAAAATAACTTTGGCGTCAATGTGTTACACAATGTTTTGCAACTTTGAATAGACTGTTGCTATATGTGGCTTTACGCAGATTCAAACGCTATGCGCCGTCAATGAGACAACTGCGTCTGCCTCCTGCCAGTAATATTTTGAGAGTGGCTGTAGTAACACCAGTGAACATTCCCATGTAAACAGGAAACATGAGTGTCCAGAAAGACAATGTTCACGCAGGAGTATCATAATAATGACAATATTTTAAAACTTCTGTCGTTTTTACGCTTTTTGTCGCCTGTTTTGGTGAACTAATGATGTCTTATCGTTATCTACTTACCTATGGGAAGGTGATATTTGTGCTACAGGTACATAAACATGAGATATCGAGGCGTATTGCTTATAGAAATTAAAAATACTTTCAGCTGTATCAAATGGTAAATGATGTCGGGGAACTTATCTGAAATAGTAATGCAGGCATCAGATAACCATACGAATATGAAAATTTGAATTTCGCGCGAAGTTGGTCCCGAATTTAGTGAAGACTCAATTAGCAACCGTAAACAGTACGATACCTACAGAAAGTCACACGATATCATCCGAACTACACACGAAGGCTATAAGAAGAGGTGACTTTTTAATTAAGAAGTTTACCGGATGGACAATCAAAGGCCTACTTGACGTCGTATCGAGAGTACAATGCGTTCGGAATACATCAGTAGGTTAACAAAGGCATCACATGACCTTCCGATGGTGTGTAAACCTTAGACTTATCGTCCAAGTAAATATTTCTATAGTTTTTATACCCTTGTGTTTAACTCTTTCTCCTGAATTTTAAACTTCTAGCATTGTTAAGTATATACCCAGATAACACAAATCATCATTTGTAACAAGTCACCGAAGTATTGTATTTGGTCAAAAAGATTAACCAATTACCGAGTCATATTGGGTATGAAAATGAAAATGTCGGATACAGCCATCACGATTTTGGTACAATTCTTGTGCCCGCCTTTTCATATCATTCATCAGACGCCGTAGCTTTTCCTTTTGGAAACCCTTGCCATCCCTTAATAAATGCAGTCCATTTTCCAATTGTTTGGCATTTTCGATCCATTGCATTGCATTTTTTTTATCTCAGATATTCCAACGTATGCTCAATTAGGTTGATGTCCGGTGATGTTGCAGACCATGGGATCATCTCTATCACTTCTTGTTGAAGAAAGTCTTTCACTATGCGGGCTCTGTTAGATTTGATGCTGTCATCCATTAGGGAAGGCCGATCTGCCAATAGATGGTCATAGAAATGGTGAAACAACTGAGGACACTGGTACAAGAAAAGAAAAGAAAGACTTCAACAAATAAAACTCATGGTACAATCCGGCTTGAATAAGTTATGTTAAGTAAAATTTGAAAAAAAATCGTAATTAAACATATGTATATGCATTTGAAATACTTATTAATAACTCATACATAAACTTTCCTTTGACAACAATTGCAAAACAAGCTTATAGCATATATTAATAACTCCCGGATTGAAGCGCGCGGGGGTTTTACTGAGAGGTAACCGGAGTACCAGGGAAAACCCACGTGGTCTGGCAGGTGACTCTTATACTTCTACGTTCGTGTATAATAATTGTTTATAAATCTGAATGAATCGGATATTTATTGATAAGCTTTACATAAACCATATCCGGCCCGACTTTCTTGTATCATTAAGTACATGGTAACTACCTATGGAAAAAATAACAAACCCTATTTCATTCACAGTCATTCCGTCTACTCGTTACGATATTGTCAGAGGGACGATGGTCCCAAACCACTGTTGACCATATATGTAATATGATGATAAGGTCTTTTGAGAAAAGGCATTTCATTGGTCAGACCATTGATTGGATGATGCATCGAATCTGTGAGGAGCGCAATATTGGAACCCGCTTCGATTTTTGATAATCAGCATAGAGGATTGTCCAGTTACCGATTACTGAGTTTTATTGGCATTTGCATTTTTTCCTATTAATAAGAGTTTCCTTTACATTTGGACCCATTTTGAAGCGACTCTTTGAACCTTCTACTAATGTGCCAGCGACGCCACTGGATTTGTCAACGATCGATGACCACAGACATTGTCCTCTTCCTACAAAAGGCAATTAACTTCAGATGAACTTAAGTTTGGTAAAGAGACTATAAGATATATCCCATAAATTAAGGAAAATGAAACGCAACTTAAGCCTAAGCAACGCGGGGGACTTGTTGTTTTTATTATTTAAGTCCCATAGCTCTGACAAATGCAAATGGACTTTGACCAATACTTAACACATTTGAAATCTCAGTAACATAGATCAATATACAGAATTTGGTTCAAATCTGATAGAAAGACATTATTTGATGGACATGAAAAAATGGTCTATTTTGAGGATTTTAAAATCCACAAACTGTGAAAAATGCTGGCAAATTTCAACCAATATTAAACTCAATGAATATCTATCAATAGAAAACAACATATCATAGCATATGAATGTAAGAAAGTAAATGACTCACACATAATCACACTAACTTTGTCCCGTCAAGATCAGTTTCCCAACATCAGGTCAAAAAATAGGTCGAACAATATGAAGAAGGCAAGAATTCAAAAGTATGGCTGTCTAAAATTTAGCAAAGTAAAAAATCATTGAAATTTAGATTTTACTTTCCATATGATTTAACCAATAAGAAGGCAACCAAATTATCAGTGCTGTCTAAACGTCTGGATTTTAGATACTTTCAAGTAACCAATTTACAGATTGGATTACAAAAATTGAGTACTTGAGGCAGAAATTACGTACCCTTAATCCGACCTACATCATTCATCCAAATTTAAGCACATTGATTACGTCTATTTATCTCATTCATCAAGTCAAGCCTAAAATGACATTTAAAAAATGTATGATAGGAATTTTTGGAAGAAAATTGTTAGGTGTTGTGTCTTAAATAAAGCGTTTCATGAAGGTATTTCTATTATATCTTTATTAGTAGCTATGCTACAACAAAAGATGAGCACCTTAAACTACCACGAGCACTGATCAGGACGCAAATCAAATGGAGTGAAAGCATGATAAACCAAACTTTAACATTTCGAGAATAGTGTAGTATCATCCGTGTCCTTATACCTTTAACATGTAAGAGTAAAAGTTCTTAATTAGAAAATGAATTAAACCTTCCAACTTTAATGTGATTTTGAGCTAAGGAGTAGTCAGATCAAAAAGAAAGGTAAAAGAAAATTGCATGAACGTCTGGCCCTAACAAGCTTCTCCATCAGGTGAACTGAAATAGGTCTAAGGGACAGTCAAAGCAGTGACCTATACTGACAACATTCTCCACACAAATATAAAACAAACCAGACAGGTAGATTACCTTGCGGGAAAAAAAATTTGCTGTGGCATTGTTTCTTAAGAATAATAATAATACACACTGATCAAATTGTTGCAGTAGGTCACTGCACCTATATCAATATATAAATGTGTGATACTACATGTATATCATTTTACAACCGTAAAATCAGTGCTGTTAAATTTGATCACTTCATCAATTATGTTGTGATTTATTCTGTAATGCAGGACATTGCAATGCCCCTGAACTTAGCACAGCAAATGCATTACAAACCGTTTGTCATGTAATCATACTCCTCTCCTATCGGTTTTACATGTTTAAGGTTGATTAACAATTTGAAATCAGACAATATCGAAATGTACACCATTAAGAAACTTGACCATTGTTGAATGTCACATTGTACTGCATCGACACACCAATCTATAGTCAAATCAGACAATATTGATGGGCTTCACCTAATTGCTATAGTGACAGAAGTTTCAAGTGTCTTAATACTTGAAAATATGTACAAGCAGTTGAACAACGTGTCAATTTTCAGTCAAAAACCATATCCACTCAACAGCAGTTATTTTGTTCAACCAGGAAGCAAAAGTGGCATTATATTAATGCTTGTAATATAATAACACGCCTTCCAAATTTTGAGCAAAATGAGACAATACCCATATTTTGACCAATCACATGCGCATACATAAATCCAATAAAAAATCTTCAGTTCACTTCTGTAACTCACATTACAATAACGAAAAAACAATTATGAAGTCCCCCTGGGATCTTGGTGCCCACTACTGTTTGATCTTTAAAATCATAAGATATTGTCGTTTCTTTACTGTCAAATCCAAGGTGTAGATTCTCTAACTAGTGACTGAAGTATTGTTGGTTCAAACCCCACTGTTTGCAAGGTGGAATGTATTTAATTCCCGGGAGTTGAATTACATCTGTATGTCAACATTGGATTCTTATAAATAGTGAACAGATTCAGGATATACACACGGTCTTGACAATTTGATATTTGTTTGTTTTTTGTCAATATGTCGCTCAGTGCAGACAATTTCTTGTTTACATCAGTTGTATTGGAAGACATATCTACTCAGTTTGGAATACTACCGTTAATTTGATTACACAAATTTGACGCTAAAGCAGTTAACAATTCAGTTATGCAAAAATTACCTACATTACTCAGGCGTAATCGTTGATATTTCAAAAATTTTCTCGGAGCAAAATTCCACGACTTCCCTTGGGTAGCGGCAGATAACTCTCTCCTTCGATTTTTCTTTTATTCGAACGCCAAAGTGGGTGTCTTTGTCTTAACCGGTGTTTTAGACTTATCATTGTAGTAAGGGGTAAATATTTACTTTGTAGGGAAAAAATACTGATCGACATGACTATATTTTACTTAAAAGTAAATTGAAGAAATCAAAAATAAATCTTATCTGTACTTATTCACAATTTGACATCCCTCTCCTTTTATAAATGGTCGTCTAAAAGTGGGATGTCACGTGGATATTTCAGATGTCGGTTTACATATTTTACAACGTAACCTACACTTATTATCGTAGCGTGATACCATATTTCGAAAATTTCGAGATTTACTTAAGTTTTTTGAATAGTTAAACCAATTATGTTTCAATTAAAAACCATTAGGTACATATCAAAGACTTGTCATGCAAGCATTGCAACTGAATCATATATAAAAACCAACAAAATACATACATTTTTATTTTACTTACGTCAACATCACCAGTAGATAAGACTTTGCGATATCCTTTGCCGATTTTATTTCTACAAATTTAATCTTTGTCTTTGTTTAACACTATACATTTTCGTTGTAAATGAAGTCCTAGCAAAAATTATCAACGAGTCCGCCCTCACCAATAGCTTGATAACCAACACATGACCAAATGGTAACGCCGTCACAAGGGTCATGAATAATACCTCCATTTGGAATAAGTTCCTGGAATGCTGGAAAACCTTGGCTATAAGGGGCGATAACTGTCAACAGCAGCAAGGCTAGCAGTGTCTACTCTATCGTCAGGTACAAGTATATGTGGATTGCAATAGTGATATATAAATACACTATTCAGTATATTACTGAAATTATTATTAACTTTTGATTTTATAATTACAGGAAGTAAATGTAGCTATATAAGGGATAGGCTTTTACATTTTATAATTAATTAAGATGGCGGCGCAGAGAACTAATTGATAAGGGTTTGAATTGCTGAAGTAGTGTCAAAACAACCCAGTCTCGATATAACACGATTGTTGCATTATATGCAATATAAAAACTGAGAACTGCATGCTGTTATCAGGAAGTTCTGGGATATTTAGATCTGTGAGTTTGAATTCTTTTGTTTACTCCTTTGTTTACATTTTACTTTAGGACTAAGATAATTTGTTCACTAGTGACATACGCAATTATATGTTTCTCAAAGATTGTATCTTGTCCAAATTTGCCATAATTTTTGGGGGTCAAATATATATAAAAAAAATCAGTCCTATAAGAACTATACAGAAAAAACACATTGTTTTACCGGATACGTGTCTCATAACAGTGATAAATAAATAATACTAGATAAAAATATGATGTACTTATATACCTTTATGACATTTTTTAAAATCTTTTTTTAAAATTGTAGTTGTATATACATGTAGCCAATTCAGTATTTGATATGGCGACAACTCACTTCGGAATAAGATAAAAATAATCATTTCATTTACAATACTACTGCAAAACGTTTTATCTACTGACAAATCCAGACAAAGCAATAACAAATACAAGTATAGTGTAGATTGTATTACCGACCTAACAACGGAGCGCAGTGATTTTAGAATGTTCAGACATCGTTCATTATTTTTAACGAACCAGACATGCTCCTGTAAAAGCGCAATCTTTGCTATACAAACAGACTGCAGTGTGATCTGAGATCACAAACAACTTGAATCAAATCACACCCTTCGTTTACGTAAACAGAAGTAGACGGGATCGATCTGAATGATTACGTCACGACAATAATGCTAAGAGTACTTATGAGATGGATCACTTCTTAGTTATTGATATTCGGGAAAATCGGAACTCCACTGGAGGTATTACTCGAAATAGTATAAACTCGCAAGTTTGAAGATATCATCAGGTTCAATATATTGACAAAGTAGAATACACAAACTTCAGAAAAGTGTTAAAATTTATTTAATAAGGTTATTTGAAATTTGACAAATATTAAATATAATCTGTGATTTTATCTGATCACACACGATTACTTAACACAGAAGGGATTTGTTACCGAGTAAACCAGTGCTACAACTGGTATCCATTGTTATCAGAAACAGTTGTCAACTTACACAATCACAGTTACTCACGTTATGATAGTTAACCACAGTTGCACCATGTTATCATTATTAACCACAGTTATCCAACATATAACAGTTAAGCAGAGTTACACAACGTCATAACAGTTAACCACATTTACACGATCTTATCATAATTAACCACAGTTACACCACGTTATCATAATTAACCACAGTTACACAACGTCATAATAGCTAACCACATTTACACGACGTCATAACAGTTAACCACAGTTACACGATCTTATCATAATTAACCACAGTTACACCACGTTATCATAATTAACCACAGTTACACCACGTTATCATAATTAACCACAGTTACACCACGTTATCATAATTAACCACAGTTACACCACGTTATCATAATTACACCACGTTATCATAATTAACCACAGTTACACCACGTTATCATAATTAACCACAGTTACACCACGTTATCATAATTAACATAATTAACCACAGTTACACCACGTTATCATAATTAACCACAGTTACACCACGTTATCATAATTAACCACAGTTACACCACGTTATCATAATTAACCTCAGTTACACCACGTTATCATAATTAACCACAGTTACACCACGTTATCATAATTAACCACAGTTACACCACGTTATCATAATTAACCACAGTTACACCACGTTATCATAATTAGCCACATTTACACCACGTTATCATAATTAACATCAGTTACACCACGTTATCATAATTAACCATAGGTACGCCACGTTATCATAATCAACCACAGTTACACCACGATATCTTAATTAATAACAGGTACGCCACGTTACCACAGATAAATTTGTTTGTACCATTATATCAGGTTATAGTAATAAATGACAATAAATCACACCATAACCATGGTTATATCACGTTATAATATATAACCATGGTTATATCACGTTATAATATATAACCATGGTTATATCACGTTATAATAGGTAACCATGGTTATAATACGGTATAATAGTTAACCTCAAATAGTGTGACGAGATGGTAAACAGATAGTTGGTCGATTCCGATCAAAACAACTGGTAATGGCTGATGTGACAACACAATCGTAAGATAACGTCATGGTCAACAACACGAAAGAAAAAAAAACTTAGTTAAAGCCCTTTAGGAGAAGTAAGAAAACTCATTGAAATAATTACAAGTATTACAATGACATCACTGTAAGAACTTGAACTACAAAATGAAATTAAAATTGATAAACAATGCCTTTATTTCTTAGGACATCTTCAAATAAATAAATATTGTTGTGCATGAATATGTTAGCCAGTACATCTTTTAAAAGCGAAATTATTCAGATACTGTTCACTTTTCCTTGTGACTAATGGTTCATGATTCTGAACAAGTCTCTTTCTTCACATTCCTAAAGTTCTTAATGCATGTTTGACGACGCTTATTTAATACTTACAGTAACACTCTACACTTGAAATATCCAATAAATAGATTGAGTTATGTCCCTTGCAATACATCCACTAGAGCCTGGCGTGTACTTACTTATGTTTGACCTCGTTTTGCGTGATGTTTCACTTTTTTGATCACTTCCTTCTGCTGTAGTAATCCATCTTTACTTGTCCATTATTTTAATGTGAAATATTTTCATGTAAAAAGTTAATGCACAAAGTCGATTCAAATGTTAATGTAATGTTGTTCATTGCGTGCGTGCGTGCGTGCGTGACCAGACTAAGGTGGCATCAGATATATCAGGGACGTATAAAAATCTGTATTATACATCCCTTGATATATATATATATACATATGTCGCGAAAAAAAGCATTGTTCGAGTAAGAATTTTACAGGCTATGGAGAAATAGATTTGAGAATTTTCTCTTTTTCATGGTAATGGTTATATATTCAGTTAGAAGCCTGACACTGCTTTCATATAATATCAAAACATTAAGCCTCATTAGATGGTTGTATATGAAAACTGCTTGAAAGAATGTGGTTTAACAAAGGAATGAGCTTTGAATAAAACCAAATTTACGGCGTAAGATCCACCATACCAACACAAACAAATATAGAGTAGAAAATCATAGATCATGATTAGTAAATCAGACATAACTTGATCACAGGTGCGCCAATAGGCAATCAGGATGATGCCCTTTAATCAATAAACTGACGTGAAAAAAAAGTATTTCGCAAAGAATGAATTTGTTTGACATTTTTACGTAATAAGATGTTTTCCATCTATCGTTTAAAATCTGTTGCAATTTTGTCCTTATTAAACGTGAAATGACAGAGACTACTGGCCTGACATTTAAATATCACTATCCCATATGGAATTATTATTAGAAGGGTTATCATAATAATTATTATTATAATTATTATTATTATCATTATTGCATTCTTAACGGCCCGTCAACACATAAAAAGTCATTAGGGCCATCAACCGGTAAAACACACAGAAATCCAAAAGGAAACAACATTAAACAAACCAAAAGGTAAAAGACAAATGTTAAAAATCTTAAATTGGTATGTTAACACAAAAGATTAAAATGGTACGTCATAGTCTATTATATAGACCAACATCTTTCAGGTAATGTAGAAATTTACAAATCTCAACAGTTTCAAAAAGGGATTCTAGACATGTAATGTAACGATAAAAGCATGCTCGAGTAGACAGAAGGTCAATGCATTCCAGTAAAAAACGTTGAACGGTGAATGGCTCTTCACATCCTACGCCCCGAGGATGATCGTCTTTCAACTTTATGAATGTGTAAGGTATGTATGACATCCTATGACTGGCAACTTATCAAAAGGGTGTTATAAAGTCGGTATATGCATACGTAAACACAGGTATGTATATCAATTACAATATGTTGGTACGTGTCGAGATAACAGAGAATTATATACAATTCTAGCATTGTTAATGAGAAGGCGATACATAATAAACCGTTTCACATTACAGTTTGCCCAAACGGAAAATGTTTTTTTTTTATTTTTGTTCTAGAAACAATAAAACTTTTCTATGTAAGAGATGTGGAATGATTTCAATTTCCCAGCTGTATTTTTCGTATCTGAATAGTACTGTAAAAACATCCGCATTCTTATTCAACGATGCGCAAGAGCTTGTATCAAATATCACGATTTTAATGTTTCATGTCGACATATGCGTGGGAGAAAATCTTACATCTTACAACACAGGGATTTGGGATAAGCTTCTAATTACAAACATAATTTCATTTGAGAATGTTATATTCCGTGTACAAAATGAAATTACATATCTTTGATAAGTATATATCCTATAGAAATGTAGTTCCAAGTGTCCCCTTAACCTACTTAACTATAAGTGAATCACACGAGATGTTAGGTTGTCAACTTCGACACCAAGTACTTTTTTTATAATAAGTTGACCTCAGACCAAAGATAGATGACAAGAAAATCAACACTTATATCACAAAGGCTGTCTTAATCATAATTTAAACCGAAGCCTTTCTAAACCCCATTTAAAAAGCATTTGAATGGCACCTCATTATCGATCCAGTATGTATGACATTCACATAAAAATTCATAACGAAAAGTAAACACGGACCAGACAAACCGGTTTGCTGGATATTGATAGACGGCTATCAACGGTTTTGTTTGTATCAACAGTTGGAAAATCAAACCTTGGAATATTATTGACAATGCAGCCTCCTCTGAATGCAAACTCATGATGTATATCGATTGTTGACCA
The DNA here is from genome assembly GCF_031769215.1 of Ylistrum balloti. Classification (NCBI taxonomy): domain Eukaryota; kingdom Metazoa; phylum Mollusca; class Bivalvia; order Pectinida; family Pectinidae; genus Ylistrum; species Ylistrum balloti. The sequence goes on along the minus strand of NW_026782385.1, from coordinate 291,942 downwards.
TACAGCCAATGCACGTTAAGGCCACGTTCTTAGTCACGGTAGATTCAAGACAATATGAAGCCTGATTGTTAAATATTATTTCAATGTATTAGTTTGACAGATCTTCAATTTCGGCGGAAAACGAAAGCATCATTATTCTGGATACAAGACGAAACAATGCACAGGGTTAGCAGAGAAGTCCTTTTCATGGTAAAGAGGGGTCGTTGTGAGCGTGACTCAAGTTAGGGCTTGTCAAACATTTCATTAATATGGTTAATGTTTGAATAGACGACATTGCGAGATATTTTTCCCTCATTTGCTCTCATTGTTTGCTTTAATTACTGGTATTCATGTGAGGTACGTGTAGTTTATGTCCTATCAGATTGAGGCCTCCGTTGTTATAAACTGGGGACGAATTTCCAGCCATGGCATGGAGGTCCCCGTTCAAATAAATTATAACAATTATTTTGTAGGACCGGCTTATTCTTAGTACTTATTGCGAATGTATACAAGAGCTGATTAGTCTAGAATATCTAAAACAAATGATGTCCTACTTTAGTATTTATATGTAAGTAATATTGACGGTATGGCAGTAAGGGTCGATTCTAGATCAACATTCTACATCAGACAGGTCCGGACAGACATACCTGGTAGTCGGTACATTTTACGCAACCACTGAGAGGCAACTCGTAAAAGGTTGCTACCACAACCTCCACCCAACCCCACCCCCATCCTCATCCCCACCCCCATCCTCATCCCCACCCCGGCCCACCCCAGCCCACCCCAGCCCCATCCTCATCCCCAACCCAGCCCAGCCCACCCACCCCCACCTTCATCCTCATCCCCACCCCCGGAAGTAGGGGTCTATTTTTCTGGGACAAAGTTTACTAGTCTGGGGCCTATTCGACCATACTCAGAATATCTTTATTCTTTTTTATTTAATCAAGAATTTTAAAATCAGAGTGGAACCGAGTTGTATCGAGAAATTCCTTTTGTCGGAGCGTGACACTTATTTTTTTTCCTTAGTGCCTATCGTACACAACGTACAGAGATAATTTTACTAGAAGCACAATCTTTCATAAAAGAGTTTAAGTTGGGGTTTTTTTGTGTGTGTGTAAGGACCGCATCAGACAAAGGAATTATCGAGACACTAAAATCTATACTTCGTTCTCGATGATGATTTGTTTTGTGTGTGTTTGTTTGTTTTTTGTTTTTGTTTTTGTTCTACGTATGCGATACAATTGTATAGCATAGTTGTGTCTTGATAATGGGACAGATTCCCGCGAACATTTGACAATAGACTATGCCAGTAATACATATCCAACGAACATTTGTTTGTTAGGATCCAGTACAAATATTGGACCATACCGTCTTTATTACTTTATTAGATGAGATTTTTATAATTACATATCCATATGCTGTCTATTATTTAACGATCTTCCCAGAAAAAAGTCGACATTCAATAAGAAGTTTAAATATGAATACAATGGACTAATTCGATATTCTACATACGTAATGTATTTTTATCAGTCCTTTTGTGTCTAACATCTGTTCCTATGTCAATGACAGACGTGGCAGGGTAATTGTAAAGATAGTCCAACGACAAATACTCGTTACAACCTCAGGTGAAATATCTCCTTACCAAATAGAAAAAAAAATGAAATACAAAGGGGCCTACAGCTGCTGACAATCCTTAGGTAAAAAATTCAGATGTCAAGTTTTTTTCATATAATTTTTTCTTTGCTTTATAGTGACTGTACAAAAGACCCATAGTAAAATAGTAACTTTCGACAAAATTCAGAATGAGATACACTAGAGACGATGATATTTTTTAAATGCATCATACAGCCGTTTCGTCCTTCTAGGGGGTTTAAGACTGGTCAATAATCCTAGGGCTTTTAGTGACGAAACCAAGCGACTTAAACCTGCCTGGAATAGTCACTATTGAAACGTATTATATACGACAGTTGATAATTAAAGAAATTGATGATATCGAATACAAGACCTGTCTTTACAACATAAACGTGATCGGCTTTGCTCTAGATGTCGGTAAGAAAGAAATGCCTTCACAAGATAGTATCCTACGCATGTAAATGTTTACTTTAGTCATGTGTTGTGGAATTTGAATGAAACTTCTTTAAGCAAAAATCAGTGAGTACTGATCGGGGAAAGGATAGTGGAATCTGAAAGAGCTAAGAGAATAATTAAAACGGCTCCTTTCTTTGATAAGGTACACGTACGTTTAAAAACAGTGTGTACATATTTGAATTGATGTTCTAGTGATCGACGCTATCAGCGGCCACCTTCCGATCAACCTTCTTTCGAACACGTCAAACCTTGCCTTCTGTAAATAGACAGGTGTACATTTAGTCCTGAATGACGTTTTGTCGCTAAATGGAGAAATCATGCTTACTAATTGACATAAATTATTCCAAGTTCCAGATTCGCCCTATTTCGCAAAGTTAATTAAGCGTTAAGGAAAATGGGTTCTTTGTCAGTTTTAATGTATTGTGTAATGAGTATTATTCAACCGTAAGATTTACTCAGAAACAGCTGATTGGTTTTACTGATAGTGTCACGAGTTATAAATACCCATAGATAAAAATACACACCAACAGTGAGATACTTCTATGCATTTGTATTCATATTTAATTGTCTATTTAAATAAATATTTCATTCGGAGTAGCAATTTGGCGTTGACATGGTAATATCTGTAGTATACTGTGCATAGTGCCGCTAATAAAGACTTCATATCTGAACTTGTAACTTTAAATGCTAGGCAGGACTAATAGATCTGATTATGCAGTAAGGGTTACAAGTACAATGCATTGTCAATCGATAAATATGACATGCTTTGATGGAAAGCCCTGTCAATGGGATTTTATTACTAGATATATGTACAATATATTCCATGTACGTGATATAAAGTGAACATTATATACATCAAGTTGCAAAATTTCTGACGGTTCTGTCCCTCGTTCCAATGACTCTGAAAATTATTGTCAATATCAAAATATATCTCCTGTGGTCAGTTTAGACAGGCGAAACTGGTGGGGATACTTCTTAGCCAAACGATCAAACCTTAAAGCATCGAGAAGTCCAGAAGTGAAAGGTGACCGAATCCTAGATTTTATGCAGAGTAAATACACAAGTGTGTTTGCTGTTCACTAAACTTTCTGCTGGGGTTACAATCTAAATACTTCACTTACTGTTGATTTTGTGATTTACATAAATATTTGTAATATTGCTGTTCTCCTTATAACAAGGCAAACCTGTTATGACGCAATCAAGACCGTGCGAACGTTTGTAAATCGATCATCGAAATTGTAAATTGTGGTGTTCGATTTTTTAAGAACATAAGTAGATGATTTTGTAAAGTTTCTTTAAAAGCATCTCCTGAAATCCTAACTTGTGCGGAATATCCATTTTAAAAAACGTGAACAAAATGAAAAGTTTACTTCCGTTCGATATCCCAGTGTTTTAATTAAACATATTCCTAAATTCTTAGCTTTCCCGATTTCTTATTTCCACACATACTTTTATCTAAAACAATATTGACGTGCTCCATGGGGTCAAAACAGTTGACAACACCGTTTAACTTAATATAACTACATATAAATGTGTTATTCGCTCGATTGAGTTTTTTTTGTTTTTACAATCCATTAACATTTTACTGTCGAACTTCGTTATTTCGAGGTCGGCGGGACCGTTGGAAAACCTCGAGCTAGCCGAGTATGCTATTAAGTGAGATCGGATGTCTGATGAAAATATCTGCCGGGTCTAATGAAAAAGTTCGAACTAAACGATGTCTTCGAGTTACATTTGTATATGAGTTCGTGATAATGCGGTTTGACTTTATAATAATCCACTATGTTGAGAGGTTTAACCGACTTCACTAGGTTACTGGGGTTTTAATGTTTTAACGTTTATTTGTTTCCATCGAGAACGATGGCGTCCTTTTTAAAGACTACTAGACTATTTATCATTTTTGTATGATTAAAATGCACTTGAAATTATAAAAAAATAATTTACAGCTGTCTATCTGTATTTAAATTGGGTTCAACAATTCGGATCATAGCTACTCAACAAATGCTCAAAGTACAGGTATCTTTCGTTGAGTACAACCGTCTACTTTTATTTCATCTACAACAAATATACCTGAACCTACACCAGGAAGTTGACACGGATTCCCGACCAACAGTCCATATACACCCTGTTCATGTATTATAGTGACAAGTGTTGTAACTCCCGAGAAGAAAAAACATATACAGCTTGAAGCGACCTTTACCAGACCGCTTGCTGCTCCCACAAGTCTCTTCCGGTCTGCTCCTACGTCCCCACGTAGTTGTTCCAAGATGTCTGGCCAGGGAGCCCCCTGCAACTGAACTCCATAGACAGACACCAAATTCTCCATTCTTGCTGTTACACTCATCCAACAACTGCTGGTATATTCTGTTGTTTCTGTTCATTACCTCCTCCATCCTGTCTTCCCAAGGTACAGTTGGCTCCACTATCCCTAACTGCTTGGAGCTGCGAGACACACGATGTCTGGATGGAGTGGTGTTGAAACCACCTGTACTGAGAAATCCATCCTCTGCTGGATGTCTGCCCTCAATTCACAGTTTCCTGCTGTTCCTAATATCCCGCTTGCCTCCAGAGCCTTTCCTCCATCCCTGTTCCAGATTGCACGAAGTTGGTGAATTTCGGTCCCTGTAAAACTTGACGTCTCTTTCCTTTGGCAGACTCGATACCTCCTGCCATCTCTTTAAGGGCCTGAAACCTGTATCCATCCATGTTCCAGATGTCACCACAAGATACTTTCCGCTGTTTAATACCCATCCAGCGGGCTTAGACCCTTGATGTCTCATGCCAACAGCCCTCACTTACCTAGCCTCCTCACCATCAGTCTGATCTCTGTCCAAGCATATCCGTGTGTTCCCGCTGGATTGTACTACCCCATCGTGTTTTTGAAATCGCTCCAAGGCCATGACACCCTAACGCCAAATTTTCAACAATATCCACATGCTGGAGTCTGTCCGTTGCTATGTCTAGTGTATGTTTGGCGTTTGGTTCCTGAGCTGTACAAACCTACACTACTAAACTCGTAGACCAGCAAACTAGCAAAGGAAATAAGAGCCTTGGGAGAACATCATGCCGGTATATCCAGGTTTTGAATTTATCTTGAAGTAAACTTTCATCAACTGCCCTCATCGATTCCTCGGCTCATTTCCTCATCCGTGCGACGCTGTTCCTGGTCAAGGAATCGTCCAACTTCTTCTCAAGGCTTATTATTGGCCTCTTAGTGAATGTTGGTATGCCCATTTCGCCGACGGTAAACCTCTGATCCTTCACCTTGCCTGCCTTAAGGACGAGTTTCGAGACTTATCTTGTTTGAATTTCATACTTGTCCATGAGATGATCTCTTCCAGATCCCGGAGGGCCTTCCTTCCTTCACCCACAGTCTTCGTCGTCACCGTCATGTCGTCGATAAAAACTTCGATTAGTGGCTGTCGACTGCCAGCTGCTTTGTAAGAAGCTCATTTTCTCTACAGCTTTCGCAATCAGTTTAATGACTGCTGCGAAAAGTATTACAGATATCCTGCATCCAGTAGCTACCCCAACTTCCAAACTCTGCCAAGTTGTCGTATAATCACAAATAGTGAATCGCATCCGGAAACTGTCAAAACAATGCCTTGATGCTTCTCCATGGACAGCTTCACCAGTTTGTGTTGTATGAATCCGTATGCATTGGCTAGATCTAGCCAGAGCACTGTAACATAGTCTTGCTTCTCCTTTGCCTCTCCGATTCTTTGGGTATATACGCTGGCATGTTCAAAGCAATAAGATACTCCGGGAATGCCCCCTTCTGCACTGTGATGTCAAGGTATTTGGTCATTTGTCTTGATAAGATGGAAAACATTACCTTCTCTTCCAAGTTCAGCAAAGATATTGTCTAGAATCGGCTGATGTCCTTGGAGTTCTCTTCCTTCGGTTTGAAACATCCCTCAGCAGTGTTCCAGCTGTCTGCCAATATCTCTCTCCTCCAAACAACCCGCAGTAGCTCTCACAACTTACCTAATAATAGCGAACAGTAAGCCCTATACGGCACGCTGTTTGGTCCTGGTGCTGACTCTGCCCTCGCCTTCTCCATTATTTCCTTGACCTCCAAAAGCACTGGTTAGCATTCATTAAAAGCCATCGTGTTTTTTTTTATCTAGGGTTTGCAGATCTTGGTAACACATAAATAACCTAGACGAGAGATGTTTTATCTTTCCAATGAGTGTTTAAAGAACGAGACTGACCAAGTATAAATCAAGTTATGACCTGACGAATTCGGATATATAGGTAGAAATGATAAGGAAGACATTTCCCTTTTCAGTTCAAACACGCTCTCGTTTCTATGGGTACCTCAATAACTACGCCGAATTCGCAAAATCTTCCCTTGTGACGTCATAAAGTACACACGACCTGGTCCATACGGCTTATCTTTTTATGTTGTCAGGTCTCGTACGTTGTAGAATTTCCATATTTAGATTAAGGCGATCACTTTCTAAATATAAACCGCCATGTTTTCTTTCATGGTGGCGATCACTTGTGTACGCCGAACCCGGTCTCGGTCCGGATCCAAAAACCCAGTCTAGGATTATATAATCAATTTATGTCTCAAGAATATAATATTTAAAGATTTTTATTTTTTCTTTAAAAATCTACTTCAATGTTTTAAAAAGTTAAATACTTTGAATTATTTCATTACATCTTATTTGCTTTTTATCACGGACGTATGCTGATTATATCGGCGATCTCACTTTTTGAGGGGATGAAAATTTGAACACAACGCTCAAACGTAAATTGTTACGAACTCACTTAACATTTAAACATTGCTGGTCAAACTCTCTGTTCTGGGAAGCCCTACATTTACGTTGGGAACACGACCAGAGAAATTTGAATGTCATCATGATTATGACAACAAGAAAATACCAACCTTTGGATATAATCATAATCCAAACTAGGATTCAATAAACCAATGGTAAAAAAATATGACAAAAAAGAAAAGATTTACATGGAGACCCTTGAAAAAGTACAAAGGGGCAATAAGACCAGGTGTTGTGTAATAAAGTTTGAATGTGTAACGTACAATCATTAAGATTTTTCAAGCAAATAGGCCTTCAGATCAAGAGTTGAGGATGAGGTAATATGTTAATAAGAAAGAAACTGTAACTATTTTGTAGAAATATGATTATATATTGATATTTTGTTAAATTAAACAGAGAAGTCGTTGGATGTAACACCTGTCTGAACTATAAACAACTTATCCGTCCACAATTTCATTAGCACGAGAATGACAGGTCGTAACCTCAGTACGACACCACGTATTATACGATGCATAAAGGTCATGGTAATTCTCACCTTAAAACTTGAAGCATACGTTTAGAAATTCACTAATTGGTCTATATACATAAGATTATTCAAGATATCTATCACAACTTGCAATCACCAATATGTCGCCTTGATTTTATCTTCCCCGATTGGCGCCCAGAAAAGGCAGGGTTGACTTCTTCATTTATATAACGTAAGCCGTGCATTTCAATACGTATTTACATGTCACTGCAGGAGAATTTGCTTGAAGTATCGGGAATTCTAAGGAAGTTTTTTCTTTGTGCATAACAGGAGATTTGAATTATCATCTTATCAATTAGTTCAGCATAAACATATCTGTTTCCTTCCAACTTCACGACAGCCCCGTTTTGTAACAACACATGCAAATTTCTCATTTCTTGTTTCCAATGTAATTAAGATCTTCCTGAAGCAAATGATACCGTGATTTGGTCAGTAAGATATCGCCTTGTTAAATAAAACAACTATTTCATACTTCCTGTATTCCACTTCCACTTTTTATGCTTCGAGGATAGCTATATCCGGTGTAATGATGACAGACGATGACGTTGTGAGGAAATGACCACAAGAATAGACGACTAACTGAAACTTATCTAAAACACACACCTCCTTTGAAGGAATATAACATGCAGATATCATGGTTTCTACTTATTATAGTTGACGTCGACAATTGTATAAATAGTAACAGTGACCTCGTTCACTACGAATATATTTTTAAGATTCTAAATGGATGGCACGAGAAAGGAAGATGATAAATATACTGATGAAAAAGTCAAAGCAACAAAGATATCAACTTTTAATTTCACTAGGGAAGTACACAAAGACAAAAAAGTATGTATTCAAAACAAAACAACAAAATATATATCGAAGTAAATTTCAGTGGAACCTCGTTATCTCGAACTCTTAATTCACAGACACCGTTAAAGTGTATCTTCTGTAGAAGCAAAACTTTTCACCAGACATTCGATCTCTTTTAAATCAAATACTCGGATAACTTGAAGCTTTCCAACGGTCCCTTCGAAATAACGACGTTCGACTGTATTATAAACAACAATGAAATACGTATTTAATACAACTTAAGACATTCAAACCACTACTAACAGACGATCAATACATAAAATATTGTCTCTAACAGTGCAATAAGACGTTTAAAAATATACGTATGTATTGGATTAATAATTGAAATGAGAAAAGAATACAAGTGTCTTCATTTCCTGTAAGTTCAAGCATAAGTGCCATAAAATACTGAATGCATTTTTCAAATATACATAAAAAATTTATCGCTGAATACAAAACATCACTAATTGTTGGCAGTTTGCATATAAATTCAATAAAATCCAGGTCATTTTTGAATGGATGTAGCGTCATGAAATATTGTACCTGACCCTATATATATACATATATATATATATTGAAAATGTGGTGAATTCTCCGTGCCCAGTAAATATAGAAAAAAGTTAAAACACTTGAAAACACATTATGTAAAACATACGCGCTTCCATTTCCTCTTTAGATGTTTGATATATTTACATATCTGCAACCCCTATATTATCGTATCTATGTAAATATGTAAAACATCTGAAGAAGAAATGGAAGCGCTTATGTTTTACATCATGTGTTTTCCAGTGTCTTAACTTTTTCCTATATAAATTTATCTTTATATATACAGTCGCACCACCTTTTCTCGAACTCGTATAACTTGAAGTATTTCGCCTGTTCGAAATAACGAAGTTTGACTAGTTTTATTCCCAAAACTTCCACAATTTTATTTATAATGAATATATGACATATTGGTCGTGATATTGCTTGTAAAGTGTCATTTGTTGTGACCGTTTCCTCCCGAGATATCTAACAATTTACAACGTAATTGCACCAGGTCGTTTATCCGGTGGCGTCATATTATAACCGAATAAAAGAAAATCCATTTTGTAAACCTTCTGAATCTTGGCAATAGTTTCTGGTCCAACGTCTGCATAGGCTATCGACAAAGCAGACTTGCGCTGCACTGCTTTTTCCTCTTTTCTTAACGGGAACCTTTCCATCTCTCTGAGGATTAATGAAGTTATAGTGTCGGCATCGAAAGTTGTCATTTTCTGGAATTCGCCTGCTGGATATGCTGCTCTTGTACTCACATAACCTTGTACTTGCAGAGTTTTCCAAACTTTTTCAAAATGGCTTACTCTGTCTGGACAGTCGGTGCGATACTTACTGTAGTCAGTCAAATATGATGCAACTAAAGAATATATCGTGTTTTTAATTCCTTTTTTCAAACTAGTTTGAATGTCATTTTTCTTTTCATCAGAAAATTTCAGCAAGTCTAGAATATGTTCTGTGTCCTTTGTGAGCGATTCCTGTTTGCTAAGGACATCATATTTTATTGCACATGCATCACACAGTTTGACGATTGGCATAAAATGTTCATTCAACTCCATTCCTCTCAAAGCCCTATCAGTTATATAATTTAAAAAATCTGTAAATGTTACGCCATAGCCACATATCCCTCCGTTCATTATAAATGGCTGCTTCTTTAATGCTTTTTGAATTTCCCGACCAAGCTGCCCGAGAAGAAAATACTTATCGACGAAAGCGGAGAACAATCGGCTGTAGGGTTCCCTAGAAACCATCAGTGTTAGTGACTCACGTGTGATGTTTCGAAATTTTTTGACATCAATCTCGTTTCTTCCGTGAACAGAATTCCTGTTAATATGAAATGTATCAGAGGCATTTTTCCGTGATTCAATTGCTAAGACTACCGTTCCCCAAAACGAGCTACCTGTTTTTGGAGCCTTACAACAAGCTACTTTTGCTGATTTAGAATAAAAGAAGGACGGAGCTCGTCCTTTTGTTTTGACACTATTGTTGAATTCTTTACTGCACATTTCTTGTAGAGTAGTACGTCGCGAAGTCAGTATCTGTTCCATCGTGAAAGGTGGTGTGGGAACGAGCGATTGTTTGTAATAAGCCGACCTACCAGATGAAGTGTTTGTATAGAGCTTCAGCCGGTTCACGTGTGCAAGGTATACATTTCCATCTGCAACAGAAAAAACAGGAACATTTTATTTGGCACACGTAAATGATATATGTCAATAAGCATATTTAGTATTACCGAAGCAACACATGCCCTGCACCGGCTTCTGAAAGCTATTAAGCTGAAATGATTTATGAAGATGCTATGTTTATTGTTTACTTAGAAAAATGGGAAAATAATACAACTAGTCTGCAACTGATTTTGATATAACATTGAGATGAATAAGTGTGACAATATAACGATACAGTTTCACGATAGATATCTAATAAGGTCGAACCTCGTTATCTCGAAGTCGGCGGGACTGTTGGGAAACTGCCGAGTTATCCGAGCATAAGATTTACGCAAAGTTCGAATTCATATTGTGCAGTGTGTTATGACCGACAAAATACGTCATGTTATACAGGGTCTTCGAGTTAAAAGAGTTCGAGATAATGACTAGTCCGGTCAGAATGACGTGTCGTGGTCAATTTTCGTTGTCAGAGTCCGGTCAGAATGACGTGTCGTGGTCAACTTTCGTTGTCATAGTCCGGTCAGAATGACGTGTCGTGGTCAACTTTCGTTGTCATAGTCCGGTCAGAATGACATGTCGTGGTCAACTTTCGTTGTCATAGTCCGGTCAGAATGACATGTCGTGGTCAACTTTCGTTGTCATAGTCCGGTCTGAATTAAGCGTCGTGGTCACTTTTCGTTGTCAGAGTCCGGTCAGAATTAAGTGTCGTGGTCAACTTTCGTTGTCATAGTCCGGTCTGAATTAAGGGTCGTGGTCACTTTTCGTTGTCAGAGTCCGGTCTGAATGACATGTCGTGGTCAACTTTCGTTGTCATAGTCCGGTCAGAATTAAGTGTAGTGGCCACCTTTCGTTGTCAGAGTCCGGTCTGAATTAAGTGTCGTGGTCAACTTTCCTTGTCATAGTCCGGTCAGAATGAACTGTCATGGTCACCTTTCGTTGTCAGAGTCCGGTAAGAATTAAGTGTCGTGGTCACTTTTCGTTGTCAGACTCCGGTCAGAATTGAGTGTCTTGGTCACCTTTCGTTGTCAGAGTCCGGTCAGAATTAAGTGTTATGGTCACCTTTCGTTGTCATAGTCCGGTCAGAATTAAGTGTCTTGGTCACCTTTCGTTGTCAGAGTCCGGTCAGAATTAAGAGTTATGGTCACCTTTCGTTGTCACAGTCCGGTCAGAATTAAGTGTCGTGGTAACCTTTCGTTGCCATAGTCCGGTCAGAATTAAGTGTCGTGGTAACCTTTCGTTGTCATAGTCCGGTCAGAATTAAGTGTCGTGGTCACCTTTCGTTGCTAGAGTCCGGTCATATGATTTTTGTGTTCACTTTTTTGTTACCATTTTGATTGCTACGACATCCAAATAGGTAACAATTAGAAGAAACTTGACGTCTAATATACATTTTACAAAATTCAGATTGGATTACCTAACAAGGAGTGAAATAACTGAATACTGAGGGTAGTTTTCATCGTAACAGGTGATTTTAATCTGGCTATACCTGCTGCTACGCTTTAGACTGCATCTGAAACACTACAGTGGTGCTCAAATTGTAACATAATATATATTAGTGTGGATGAAGATAATCAAAAGTCATTTTACACCAAATAAAAACCGACAAAAGAGACCAAATAACTGCTGACAAAAACAATGTATTATCATATACACGTGTTCTAATTTCCTAATGGCTGCCACTACTAGAATCACAGATGAATAGAATGTGTATCTGGAAATGTCCATTATAAACGGTTCAAAGAAACCGCATTCGATCTCTGGACACTCAATTTGCCGAGATCGAAAACACGTTGGATTATTTGCATGTTTGAACAACAGGAGACATTAAAGTGCATGTTATATTGGTGTCATATGTATTGATGTATTCCGCCAGCAGACAGGTGAGATGCAGCCGTATAAAATCGACCCATAATACTATAAGTAAAAGGCAAACAAGCTGATATTTTATTCAGTTTTTGAGCTGTGTAAACAATATCATTGACACTCTCCATATATATATGTGTGTGTGTGTGTGTATTATAAAATAACTTCATTTAGAAACAGAGATTTTCAGTCGTTTTGGTTACAGCCATCTGACCACTGGCATTGTGTGTTGGTATGCTTTCAAATCTTCTCATATAAATGAATCAATGGAAAGATTTTTGCTATGGTTATAAGACAACAAAACTTAAATTCAAAGGGTCGGGCATAATAATTTGTCGACTTACAACAACTTGTTCTCTACATTAACAACATTGTTGAGCTAATAGTTTACAGGTAAATGTAATACAGACTTGTCTCCAAGTACAACACGGAAATCTGTGCAAACACAATATTAATATCTGTCCTTGTAAAACATGGAAAGATGTTCTTGTAAAACATGGATATCTGTCCCAACACAACATGGATATTTGTCCCAACACAACATGGATATTTGTCCCAGTAAAAACTGAATATCTGTACCAGTACAACATGGATATTTGTCCCAACACAACATGGATATTTGTTCCAGTAAAAACTGGATATCTGTACCAGTACAACATGGATATTTGTCCCAACACAACATGGATATTTGTCCCAACACAGCATGGATATTTGTCCAAACACAACATGGATATTTGTCCCAACACAATATGGATATCTGTCCTAACACAACATGGATATCTGTCCCAACACAACATGGGTATCTGTCCCAACACAGCATGGATATTTGTCCCCACACAACATGGATATTTGTCCCAAGCACAAAATAGATATTTGTCCCATAAGAAACTTTCCGACAAACTTATATTACATTGAACTTGATGACAAACTGTAAAATATAGAAATCCAGCCGCCGTTTCGTTTATCGTTAAATAACAAAAGTGAACATTTCTATTCAATATTATATAAGATTTTATACAAAATTGTCACATAATTTACTACATATCCAACAAACCGGATTCCAGATTACTGGAACATATCAATTATAATCTTCAATCTGCAATATCTCATCAAATTATCTGCTGCCGGATAATCGAATCACTGACGTACTGATGACCGATAATAAATAGATAACATGCGAACCGACTAGAGGTGACCAAATAGAGAAGTATATGGCAAGGCAAATCGTCATTGATTCATGGAGCTATGGTTGATAACACATCCAATTTATGAAATTTTGATATTTTCTTTACTTATATAATGTTCAAAGTTAATGAGATATTTAATGACGTATGCAATTTACTGAATACAATATTTGATTTATTTAATCATTTATCTGATAAAGAAGATCAAATTAAATTTCTTATTTATTAAGGAAAATAATTAAGATATCTAATTTAACTTTGTCGATAAAATATCTTATCAAGTAAAACAAAAATCTTACTTAACGTCAAAAAACCTAATTCGATTTAAAAACAGAATCAGCATTGTTCCATGAATATATGACAGCTTGGCTTTCCATATTGTTAACAGTGTTAGTATGGACTAGAGAGTGGGACAACCATATTGCTAGTGGTTGGAGAGTGGGACAACCATAATTCTAGTGGTTGGAGAGTGGGACAACCAGATTGTGAGTGGTTGGAAAGTTAGACAACCAGATTGCTAATGGTTGGATAATGAGACAACCAGATTGGTATTGGTTGGATCGTGGAACTACTAGATTGCTATTGGTTGGAGAGTGAGAGAACCAGATTGCTATTGGTTGGATAGTGGAACTACTAGATTGCTATTGGTTGGATAGTGGAACTACTAGATTGCTATTGGTTGGAGAGTGAGAGAAACAGATTGGTATTGGTTGGAGAGTGAGAGAACCAGATTGCTATTAGTTGGATAGTGGAACTACTAGATTGCTATTGGTTGGAGAGTGAGAGAAACAGATTGCTATTGGTTGGATAGTGGAACTACTAGATTGCTATTGGTTGGAGAGTGAGAGAAACAGATTGCTATTGGTTGGATAGTGAGCGAACCAGATTGCTATTAGTTGGATAGTGGAACTACTAGATTGCTATTGGTTGGATAGTGGAAACTATGATTAGTTGTGTCTGAATAGCAGAACAGTCAACTCATTGGTGATCAGACAGTGGAGAAACATGATCAGTGGTGAGCGAATCGTGGGGTTACATGATAAGTAAAGATAGGATAAAAAGGCAACCAAATAAGAACAGTGCTGTGTGTTCAATGACAATATTAGTAAGGAGCTCATAACATTGCAGACGGGAACATGAAGAAGACGCCATTAAAAAATTAATATTATGTTTGTTGCAGTGTCAAAGAACCCGAATTCATACCCAACTCGCGTGATGGCAAACTTAGTTCAGGCGACTCTGAATTGTTTTGGCCTGAAACGAAAAACGTTGTAAAATTAACAATTCACAATTACCATACGCATTCCTCGATATGTAAATGTCCGTTAAATCGTATTTGTAGACAGCACACCTTCCATATATCATTAGTTTATTGTGAAAAAAGCTGTTTAATATTCAATTATTTGATTCAATGCTAATGGAATGTCTTTGATACCGTAAAAATCAATAGCAAGACCTTTAATAACACTTTAGAAAATAAGCATTGTAAATTTAAATTTTTGCATTTGTCAAAACCTCATATATGCGCCGTCGTTATTTAGTATTTTTCGCTGGTTTAAAGGGATGGTGAAATGTTTTATAATGATGAGCAGAAAACAAATCTTCAGTATATAATTCGCAGTATTCTGTTGATATTCAAATTGTTTATTAATTTCGATATGATTCTGAAAGGCTCTAATAATTTCATCTCCTTTGACAAATGTTCCCGTCTTTTCTTTATCTGTTTCCCATCTGTGCTTTTGAGTCGTTTACAATGTGATATTTATAAGAACAAACTTGTGGGTTTATGACGCCCGTTAGTCGGGATACGTGATTAATTTGGGATGAGTAGTAGGTGAACGGAATTAATGGGACTGGGTAGTAGGATAACGGAATTAATGGGGGCTGGGGAGCAGGGTAACTGGATTAATGGGGGCTGGGTAGTAGGGTTACGTTATTAATGAGGGCTGGGTAGTAGGGTAACGATTAATGGGGTCTGGATAGTAGGGTAACGGGATTAATGGGGGCTGGGTAGTCGGGTTACGGGATTAATGGGGACTGGGTAGTAGGGTAACGGGATAAATGGGGGCTGGGTAGTAGAGTAACGGGATAAATGAGGGCTGGGTAGTAGGCTAACGGGATTAATGGGGTCTGGATAGTAGGGTAACGGGTTTCATGGGGGCTGGGTAGTAGGGTAACGGGATTATTGAGGGCTGGATATTAGGGTAACGGGATTAATGGGGGCTGGGTAGTAGGGTAACGGGATTAATGAGGGCTGGATAGTAGGGTAACGGGATAAATGTGGGGTGTGTAGTAGGCTAACGGGATTAATGGGGTCTGGATAGTAGGGTAACGGGATTAATTGGGACTGGGTAATAGGTAACGGGATTAATGGGGTCTGGATAGTAGGGTAACGGGATTAATTGGGACTGGGTAATAGGTAACGGGATTAACGGGGACTGGATAGTAGGGTTTCGGAATTAATGTGGACTTTATGGTAGGGTAATGATAATAATTGGAACTGTGTAATAGGATGACAGATGACTGGAAGTAGGTTAAACGGATTATCGGGAACTGGGTAGTAGAATCACCGGATTAAGGGAGGCAGGGCACAACGATTTCCGGATTAATGGTGACTTCACGGATCTGGCGGTAAACTGTAGAGGAAGAAATATTAGTAGTGCCCAGTTATTGAAACAACTAATATGGTAGAAGAGAGAAGATTGAGAAACAACTTGATTAGTGTTGTCGAGATATTGAAACAACTAATATGGTAGAAGAGAGAAGATTGAGAAACAACTTGATTAGTGTTGTCGAGATATTGAAACAACTGATATGGTGGAAGAAAGTAGATAGATGAAGAAAACAACTACGAAGATTAAGTGTGCACATGGTTTGCAGAACTATTCATACCCTTTTTGTTTATTTTCAAAATGTGTTGTGTTGATTCTGGTAAGTCCTTCTCATCTGAAATTAGAATACAACGATCAAAACAGTTACTAAGTGTTTCCAAAAAGGTTACAATTTTGACAGATCAAAGATATCCTAACAAAAGATGTTCATTGTTGTTCTTGTGCATGGAATGATGTATTCCAAGTGATATATATGTATATATATAAACCTTACAGCTGCCGTCTCGGTAGTCGTACATGTAACTTAGACATAGCAACACGTATGCATGATCTCATCTCAGAATTAAACTGATCTTGTTCTTAGCAGTATCATGTATAGTATTACAGTATATGTGTTACACATCAGTGACTGTAGGTCTACGGATACAATGTATTTCCCTGGGCTTGTTTTGTTGAAATATATCATTTAATAAATCATCATACATCAAGAGAACGCAAAACATTCAAAAAGAAAGAAAGAAAGAAAGAAAGAAAGAAAGAAAGAAAGAAAGAAAGGAAGGAAGAAAGAAAGAAAGGCTCGAAAGAAAAGAAAGAAAGAAAAAAGAAAAAAGAAAGAAAGAAAGAAAGAAAGAAAGAAAGAAAAAGAAAGAAAGGAAGACAGAAAGTAAGAAAGGAAAGAAATAAAAAAAGAAAGACAGGAAAGAAAAGAAAAAAGAAAAAAAAAAAGAAGGAAAGAAAGAAAAAAAGAAAGACAGGAAAGAAAGAAAGAAGAAAGAAAGAAAGACAGAGTGGAAAAAAGAAAGAAAGACAGGAAAGAAAAGAAAGAAAGAAAAATGAATGAAAGAAAGAAAGAAAGAAAGAAAAAAAGAAAGAAAGAATAGAAAGAAAGAAAGACCAGTTAGGTTTTGTTTCACTTTTTATCACTTTATTTCACATGCTTTTTAAGCTTGATGTAAACTGAGGAAATAAATCTATATGTCTATACTTGATATTTCCACTCATTCTTATTTGTTGATAATCAAAAATATAAGGAGAGTTTTTCCACATATCTTTTATCAACATTTTACATACTTTGGTATGTGATTGTCTTATTTTAAAACCCCAGTGCACACAGGTTTGCTAAATCAATGCCGAGAAAAAAGATGATTTATTTTGTTTTAGAAAAAAATACTTATCTGTGAACTTTTTTCATTTTTTCCATAACAAAATCAATAAATTATCTGTGAAATACGAACGACAATATCGTGCATCTGTATTGATATAGAAGCGGTTGAAATTTACTTTTTGTAAGCATGCCTCCTTTTACGACCATTTAGACATTTGCATGAGAGGACACATTTACAATATATTTTACGCCCTGTTTAGACTACACAACGAGCCCTCGAATGAACATATACCTGCATTCTTGATATGACGACAGGAAAAGCATGCACCACTATGTGCCTTCTTTCTTTCTTTTTTTCGCGACGTCTTTCTAAATGTTGTACATTAGCAAGCGCTGTACGGTATTTTGTGTTGTAATTCAAAACCACCAAGCTTGCTGTCGAACATACATATTTCGTTTAGTAAACCAACATGCCTTTGTGGTAAGGTAAGTAATAACAACAACTTCATACATGAAGCTGACTTTGTTTATTCAACAAGTTAAATGTCCGTTCTCAAGGCCTATCAACATTTCAGGAGACGCGATAAATTTGACAATCAGGTTATTATGCATATAAAACAATGTTTATACTCAACTTACGCAAGGTAATAAATATATATTCATTATTGTAGGTGTTCCATGCTTGTTCATTATGAAGTCCGAACTCGTAGTTCGAAAACAGATATTAGAATAATGCATCTTATTTAAGAAAACAGTTTACATACAGAATCAGTACATCAGTTTCCAGTCTACCACACATTCCCTGCCCCCCTCCTCCCTCCTCCCCCCCCCCCCTCCCATTCTTAAATAATTACCTCCCCTCCTCGAATTCGCTACCAATGTTTGGTATGCACTCGCTCCGTATACAAACTTGATCAATTTCAACTTATACTTATCACTCTTGTTGTAAGCGCGAGAGGGGTATCTCGGATATTTTTAGAAAACCCGAGAAAACCCGATAAATCCCAACCCGGACGGCAGAGCGTCTGTATGATGGCAAATATATTCGGATGAGCGTGTTTCACCTTCTTCTTTAGTTACCCGTGCCAGGCTTCTAGGTTGTTTGTTGTTCGTGGTCCATCTGTTTGGAAGTGATTCCACAACGGTCTGTCTCCTTCCACCCACTGCTCTGTAACATAGTCTGTGAAAGGTGTTGTGTTCTGTGGTACTTCAGCGTCTTCTAGATCTTCTAGTGTCTGTAACCATACGTCTTCTATGCAGTCCATGGGTACCAGTGGTAGAACAGCTGCACGGCGGATAAGGGTCCTAACATCTTCGTTGTCCCGGTATAGAGTTTGCAGTCCAGTTGTCTGTGCTTTTTTCTATACACTCTGGGTGAAACGGAAAAAAAAACAGCCTTTCATGGTGATTCCTGGGAATGTCTGGCGAATGGCGTTGTGTACTGCTACTTCAAAGTCGGCGAATGCATGGGTTGGGGCGAAAGGCAGGTACAGGAATCATGTGTTCCTTGAATAGGGTAAACAGTCGAGTGTAGAT
Source organism: Ylistrum balloti (assembly GCF_031769215.1). Lineage (NCBI taxonomy): Eukaryota > Metazoa > Mollusca > Bivalvia > Pectinida > Pectinidae > Ylistrum > Ylistrum balloti. Next base: position 273,011 of record NW_026782385.1, on the reverse strand, counting down.
TCTTTGACTCTTTCCTGGTAGTAGCGCAAATACGAGTGGCGTCATCCTTCCATCAATAACCACATGGATGCTGTAGATCTGATGAAACAAGCTCGGGAACGTGTAAAATGTTCCATCACAGTAGAATGTGTCGGCAGTTGAGAGATATCGAAGGTTCTCCGTAGTGGCGAAGGCTATAATTCGGTTCTGCTGGTCTCCGTCGTCAAAAAGAAGAAATCTGTCTCCGGTTGATGTTTCTGTCCACTTCCCTTCCAGTCTGATGTCAGAAAGAGTCTTTGGTAGCGCTGGGAATTCCTTTTGGCGGGCTCTGTAGAGTGACGACTTGGCTGTATTGAAGGTAGGCAGTCGCTGTACCACCGCTTTGCAGTCTTCATCCCATTCTTCATCTCGGAGCTTGCGGAGTTCTTCTTCGTATATTGCTGGTATGGGTCTGACTTCTTCAAGACATCTCTTGGTGATGCTGTTTCTGATCTGCTGTGCTACAATTTCTGCATGATCTGCTGGATGGTTGTGTTCCTGTCTTCCAAAAGCAACTGGTATGTTGTTAAGGGCAGAGAGGGATCCTCGACAAGATTTTTCACCATTTCTGCGTATGATTCTGTAGATGAAACCATTATAGGCTAAATTCTGGCCCCCTTTCTTGTTAATTACGAACTTCAAATTCAGCTGTGCGTTTGCCATGTTACTTGATATGAGTGTTTCACTATGAATATAAATTATGATGCAGTCGCTGTATTTATACCGAGTGCAGTTGGCTTGGAGTGTTCAGTGTGATAAGTAATAATGTTTTTTTTTTCTATTGTTAAATAATATAATTTTCAAATAATTCTTTTTTTTATTGAACAATATAAATTTCAAATAATTCTTTTTTTTATTGAACAATATAAATTTCAAATAATTCTTTTTTCTCCTTAAATTTAAATAATATAGCATTCAAAAAAATCTTCCTTTTTCGTAACATTTCAATTTAATTCTCAATTCAAAATCTGAAAATATCCCCATTTATGGCTAAATATTATTAAGACACAGGTAACTACTCCACAGTAGCTGTTCCCCAGAGCCCCCATGAGGTACCCCAATTTTGTTGACTGAAATAGTAAAAACAACACCAACTGCCATATGTGTTTTTAAGAAAGTTGGCGTAAAGGGAACACACCCAACAGTGTACCCTCAAGTCTACATTGAAATTCAAAACTAGTGGCAATACCACAGCTAAGGCAAGAAGATCATTCATATCATATTTCGTTAAAACACGTTGTTAAACCCTAATATAGTAATCACTTCAAAAAGAGTTTTATTCATACAAGGGTTCCAAATTACAAAAGATGTAGTTGTTCAAAAATTACTGAAAGATTCGTGTTTAGGAAATATCTACTCCGTGTATAGTCACAACGAAAGCACAAGGCAGTTCATTGAAAAGTCACGAAAACCCTCTCCCTTAAACGGACACTTATGTATTTTCCAACAACATACCTCTTTAAGCAATCAATTCCTCTTTTGTTATGTTGTAATCACACCTATGTTGGCCTGAATTCTGCATTTTATCACATGGAAGCCGATACTGAATCGAAATGGGTTCAGGTTCGTCTATGTTTACATAAAAATGAAGCTCCTTTTGTATTTTTCACGCCTACTGGCAAACCAGGGCAAATTCACCAGAGAGATGTACATAATTTAAAACGATAAGATCTCAGTGAAAAGGGATTGAAGACATGAAATAAGTGAGTATTTAGCTTGTACACATCTAATCTGCTATCCTTTCTTTATGTACATATATCGTACCTAAATAGTAGGTGACGTCATCAAACCAGTGATCATTTGGCACTGCAAGCCTGGTAATTTTCACGGGGGGAGGGGGTTAATTTCACGATTGCTATGGTAAACTATACCCGTGATGGTTATTTTCGCGATCAATTTTCATTTTATTTACAATCTTCGCATAATTAGCGTTTGTGAGTCAGATAATTTTTCATGTTACCGAGTCTCGTGCTTCTGTCGAAATGAAATTTTTAAAAAGTGGCGAATTCCACACACCCCTGTTTATCACATGACCTTTGCAAACGTCCAAGAAAACAACATTTCATCAGACTGATGCAAGACGTAAATTGGCGAAATTTTCACTTATTGCCTCTTTCTTTGGTGATGTCCAACATACAACACTATGTGAAAATGTGATGTCACTCGATGTAAACAACGGGAACCCATTAGCCAATATAGTAACCATAATTTGAAATAGATATTCATTCAGGAACACTGAAAGTTTGACCGTCTTAACCGAGAATATAAAAAAAATATCAGTTAGAGGAGTAAAATAAACTACATGTTTTACATACGAAAAATTAAGTCACGAGAACTGTGGAAAGAAACTGGTAATCTCGGGATGGCAAATGAAAAATTTCGCGTATCCCGGTGGAAATAGAGGATGAAGAAGGTGTTAAAGTACATGTTCGTGATAAAGTTCTATGATAGTGGGAAGGTAAGTATCAATCATAGATTGTGGTATAGTATTTGGAGATCTTGATATTTCCATATTACTCTATGCTTACGACATAGCCCTACACGTCCCAATCGAAACGCCCCTAGAACGTATACTGCATTGTTTTCATCGATGGTGTTACAAGTGGCGGTTGTGTGTTAATCAAGATTTGAAACGCTTCCGTACCAAATCGACTTCTAGGTTGAATTTCAACATAACTAATCGCTTCAAGTAACTATGCTTCTGGTTAACGGAGTTCTTGGTTATGGATTTCGCTGCGTGGGAACTGTCAAAATCGGCTTGCCGTGCTCTTGGCGCATTATACGTAACTTTCAGAGCCGATGGAGGGATATCTTTTAAGGTATACAAAACTTTATAGGAATCTCTGGCCAAACGATTTCTTTTGATGACGCTGTTCAATAGGTTTTTATGCGCGTAGGTTCGGACAAACTGTTTTAGATAAAGCTTGTCCATACTTCCCCGGTACGGATAATAGCACATTTAATATAGCGACCAGCGGGGATTTAAAATGGAATTCTATAGCTGTCAAACAAAACCTTGAAGTATGTCGACTGTTTTTGAGGTTATGTGGTACTACAGAAGACTGTATGGTGAAACGGCTCCACGAGTGGTCCAAATACAGGACAGGGAGCTGGGATAATTGTGTCGAACAACTTTAAATGAAAAAAAAGTCTTCATGACCTGTTAATACCTGTTCCTATCCCGAGCTATTGTATGAACTTAGCTAAGCGTGTAATTAATCAAAATGGACAAACATATGTGGTATAGTGATCTAATGGTAATAAGCTGTGTCGGTATAGCACTTTTAAAACTACTTTAACTACAGAACCATATATATTCATATATAATGTTGTTGATTATGAACATAGGCAAACGTTAGCCACGTTCCGATGTGGTAATCGTAAGTTGAGAATTGAGTATTCTCACGCACCATTAGCATTAGAAGACAGTAAATGTGTGTTGTGTCATCAGATTCAGTAGAGCGTGAAAGTCATTTTTTAATGGATTGTAAATTTTTTTCAGATATTAGGCGGGTTATATTAAGTAATGCTGTTGAACACTGTCCAAACATTTTAGAGATAAATATGTCGGAAGATGTCTATCTCCAACATACTTTATTCTATATGTACAAAAAATCTTGTTTTGTTCATGTCTGGTAATATGTTTTATACATTTGAATACCGACAGAAGTGTCTCATATGTCTATTGAGGCTGGACATTTTAAAATTTTCAGATTTATAAAGATGTTGTATATTTCTTCGTGTTAAAATGTGTGACGCTATAACAAAACATCAGGTAAGTAAAGGGTACCATCAGGTAAGTAAAGTGTACCATCAGGTAAGTACAGAGTACCATCAGGTAAGTAAAGGGTACCATCAGGTAAGTAAAGTGTACCATCAGGTAAGTAAAGTGTAACATTAGGTAAGTAAAGAGTACCATCAGGTAAGTAAACGGTACCAAAAGGTAAGTACAGAGAAACAAAAGGTAAGTAAAGGGTACCATCAGGTAAGTACAGTGTACCATCAGGTAAGTAAAGGGTACCATCAGGTAAGTACAGAGTACCATCAGGTAAGTACAGAGTACCATCAGGTAAGTAAAGAGTACCATCAGGTAAGTACAGTGTACCATCAGGTAAGTAAAGTGTACCATCAGGTAAGTACAGTGTAACATTAGGTAAGTAAAGAGTACCATCAGGTAAGTACAGTGTACCATCAGGTAAGTAAAGTGTACCATCAGGTAAGTACAGTGTAACATTAGGTAAGTAAAGAGTACCATCAGGTAAGTAAAGGGTACCATCAGGTAAGTAAAGTGTAACATCAGGTAAGTAAGTATACCATCAGGTAAGTAAGTACAGTGTACCATCAGGTAAGTAAAGAGTACCATCAGGTAAGTACATCAGGTAAGTAAAGTGTACCATCAGGTAAGTACAGTGTAACATTAGGTAAGTAAAGAATACCATCAGGTAAGTAAAGGGTACCATCAGGTAAGTAAAGTGTACCATCAGGTAAGTACAGTGTAACATCAGGTAAGTACAGTGTACCATCAGGTAAGTAAAGTGTACCATTAGGTAAGTAAAGAGTACCATCAGGTAAGTACAGTGTACCATCAGGTAAGTAAAGTGTACCATCAGGTAAGTACAGTGTAACATTAGGTAAGTAAAGAGTACCATCAGGTAAGTAAAGGGTACCATCAGGTAAGTACAGAGTACCATCAGGTAAGTACAGAGTACCATCAGGTAAGTAAAGAGTACCATCAGGTAAGTAAAGGGTACCATCAGGTAAGTACAGTGTAACATCAGGTAAGTAAAGGGTACCATCAGGTAAGTACAGTGTAACATTAGGTAAGTAAAGAGTACCATCAGGTAAGTACAGTGTACCATCAGGTAAGTAAAGTGTACCATCAGGTAGGTAAGTAAAGAGTACCATAAGGTAAGTAAAGAGTACCATCAGGTAAGTAAAGGGTACCATCAGGTAAGTACAGTGTAACATTAGGTAAGTAAAGAGTACCATCAGGTAAGTACAGTGTACCATCAGGTAAGTAAAGTGTACCATCAGGTAAGTACAGTGTAACATTAGGTAAGTAAAGAGTACCATCAGGTAAGTACAGTGTACCATCAGGTAAGTAAAGTGTACCATCAGGTAAGTACAGTGTAACATTAGGTAAGTAAAGAGTACCATCAGGTAAGTACAGTGTACCATCAGGTAAGTAAAGTGTACCATCAGGTAAGTAAAAGGTACCATCAGGTAAGTAAAGTGTACCATCAGGTAAGTAAAGTGTAACATTAGGTAAGTAAAGAGTACCATCAGGTAAGTAAAGGGTACCATCAGGTAAGTACAGTGTAACATTAGGTAAGTAAAGAGTACCATCAGGTAAGTACAGTGTACCATCAGGTAAGTAAAGTGTACCATCAGGTAAGTACAGTGTAAAATTAGGTAAGTAAAGAGTACCATCAGGTAAGTAAAGAGTACCATCAGGTAAGTACAGTGTACCATCAGGTAAGTAAAGTGTACCATCAGGTAAGTACAGGTAATTAGGTAAGTAAAGTACCATCAGGTAAGTACAGTACCATCAGGTAAAAAGAGTACCATCAGGTAAGTACAGTGTACCATCAGGTAAGTAAAGTGTACCATCAGGTAAGTACAGTGTAACATTAGGTAAGTAAAGAGTACCATCAGGTAAGTAAAGGGTACCATCAGGTAAGTACAGAGTACCATCAGGTAAGTAAAGGTACCATCAGGTAAGTAAAGTGTACCATCAGGTAAGTACAGAGTACCATCAGGTAAGTAAAGAGTACCATCAGGTAAGTAAAGTGTACCATCAGGTAAGTAAAGTGTACCATCAGGTAAGTAAAGAGTACCATCAGGTAAGTAAGTAGTAACATTAGTACCATCAGGTAAGTACATCAGGTAAGTAAAGTGTACCATCAGGTAAGTACAGTGTAACATTAGGTAAGTAAAGAGTACCATCAGGTAAGTACAGTGTACCATCAGGTAAGTAAAGTGTACCATCAGGTAAGTACAGTGTAACCATCAGGTAAGTAAAGTGTACCAGGTAAGTACCATCAGGTAAGTAAAGTGTACCATCAGGTAAGTAAAGTGTAACATTAGGTAAGTAAAGAGTACCATCAGGTAAGTAAAGTGTACCATCAGGTAAGTACAGAGTAACATCAGGTAAGTAAAGTGTACCATCAGGTAAGTAAAGAGTACCATCAGTACCATCAGGTAAGTACAGTGTACCATTAGGTAAGTAAAGTACCAGTAAGTAAAGTGTACCATCAGGTAAGTACCATCAGGTAAGTAAAGAGTACCATCAGGTAAGTACAGTGTACCATCAGGTAAGTAAAGTGTACCATCAGGTAAGTAAGTAAGTAAAGTGTACCATCAGGTAAGTACAGTGTAACATTAGGTAAGTAAAGAGTACCATCAGGTAAGTAAAGGGTACAGGTGTACCATAAGTAAAGTGTACAGGTAAGTACAGTGTAACATTAGGTAAGTACCATCAGGTAAGTACAGTGTACCATCAGGTAAGTAGGTAAGTAAAGTGTAACATTAGGTAAGTACCATCAGGTAAGTAAAGGTAAGTACCATCAGGTAAGTAAAGGTGTACCATCAGGTAAGTAAAGTGTACATCAGGTAAGTACAGTGTAACATTAGGTAAGTAAAGAGTACCATCAGGTAAGTAAAGTGTACCATCAGGTAAGTACTGAGTACCATCAGGTATGTTAAAGGTACCATCAGGTAAGTAAAGTGTACCAGTAACATTAGTAAGTAAAGAGTACCATCAGGTAAGTAAAGGTAAGTACCATCAGGTAAGTACAGTGTAACATTAGGTAAGTAAAGAATACCATCAGGTAAGTAAAGTGTACCATCAGGTAAGTACAGTGTACCATCAGGTAAGTACAGTGTACCATCAGGTAAGTAAAGTGTACCATCAGGTAAGTACAGTGTAACATTAGGTAAGTAAAGAGTACCATCAGGTAACATTAGGTAAGTAAAGAGTACCATCAGGTAAGTAAAGGGTACCATCAGGTAAGTACAGTGTAACATTAGGTAAGTAAAGAGTACCATCAGGTAAGTACAGTGTACCATCAGGTAAGTAAAGTGTACCATTAGGTAAGTAAAGAGTACCATCAGGTAAGTACAGGTAAGTACAGTACCATCAGGGTAAGTACAGTGTACCATCAGGTAAGTAAAGAGTACCATCAGGTAAGTACCATTAGGTAAGTAAAGAGTACCATCAGGTAAGTAAAGGGTACCATCAGGTAAGTACAGAGTACCATCAGGTAAGTTAAAGGTACCATCAGGTAAGTAAAGGGTACCATCAGGTAAGTACAGAGTACCATCAGGTAAGTACATCAGGTAAGTAAAGGGTACCATCAGGTAAGTAAAGTGCACCATCAGGTAAGTAAAGTGTACCATCAGGTAAGTAAAGTGTACCATCAGGTAAGTAAAGTGTACCATCAGGTAAGTAAAGTGTACCATCAGGTAAGTAAAGGGTACCATCAGGTAAGTAAAGTGTAACATCAGGTAAGTAAAGTGTACCATCAGGTAAGTAAAGGGTACCATCAGGTAAGTAAAGTGTACCATCAGGTAAGTAAAGGGTACCATCAGGTAAATACAGTGTAACATCAGGTAAGTAATGAGAACTATGTTGTAAGTAAAGCTGACCTCTTGTAAACAGATTTTATCTACTACAGAAATGTGTTAAACATCTATTTCTGTGGGATGTTAGTTATTTGATATCAAACAGATTCTACTCAAAGAAACCAAGTGACACACGTCAACACATTAAACACGCATTCAAACGGCTCTGGTTACGTCAAACAGTCCATGACGATGAAGAAACGTCCTTTAGATAAAAAGTGGGTCATTAGCAGTGTTGTATATAAATTTGATCTTCAATGTCAAGTACACATCCGTAGTTTGGACCACATAGCCATTTTTGTTCTGAGAAGCATTTAAATTCTTAAATCTGCTATATCGACAAAAAATTGAAGCGCAAATTCAGACATACAGGTTAAATGCTATGGGATAAAGATGCATCTGCGACAGATAAATAGAACACATCGTTCAACTGCAAGAAAAGCCCGTATTCAAAGCGCCAGTCAGTGTAAAATTGCAGTTTGGCAATCATATATTTCCATGGTCTACTAAGTTTCAGGTATGAACAACAACATACATTTCCATTCAAAATGACAAAGACAGGGCATCTACAGCTGAAGAAAAAAATAGAGAGAAATATTCTGCAGAATTTGATACACTAATTAATCTACATTTATTATTCATACCAGACTTTCTTAATGGCGAATAGAGTTGTGAGGTCAATCGATAGATCTTCTGGTCTGAAATTACAACAGTATTTTTTTTTTTTCAATTTGACTACATTTTGTACGAGTCCTAACACAAACGGTTTCATTTCCTTCGTGAAACAGATAACAGATAAACACATTTTCTGTAATGGCGAACGTCACAAGTAAATCGATCAAAAAGATAATTTAAATAAAAGAAAAAAAAAATTTTTTTCAGAGACGTTTGAGTCGGTGACATGACTGAAAATATTTGAGAAATATATATATTTTTTCAGTTGTCATTTTTCTGATGTAAATAACAAAAATTATTATAATTTTTCGTGAATATTACACACACAATAATATTAAAGCTAACAACACACCATCACATTATCGTTACTTCGGTCTATTAATTAGTAATTATATTGAATGTTAATTAAATTAGATTAAGTATAGCTCGACTCCATACAGAATTAAATTTCTTTGTGGTGTGTCCTGTATTTTTTTTTCTATTATCAAATACAGTCAAACTTCGATGAATCGATCTTCGATGATTCGATATTCTCGCTGTGTCGATATTTTTACTTGGTCCCGACTATTTTCCTTATATATTTCTACTTAACTCACTACTCATGAATCGATCATTTATGTTTCGATATTCTCGGTGTTTCGATAATTTTCTACAGTACAAGTCATATAAATTCGTTCAAAATCACCATGAATAAATCGATCAAAATTTACCTGTGGTCACTGTGCTCGATGGTCAGTGAACTATTTTTGTATCGAAGTCCCGATGTATCGATATTTTTATGACGGTCCCTTGAATATCGAATTATCGAAGTTTGACTGTATGTATTTTGATTTAAACTCTATAATAAAATATTGCCGCCCCTCCAAATGTTCCTGATTTTGTGTTTTTTAACCAGCTCTCCATTAAACACACATTAGATTAATTTCTAGTATAAACTTTATTTCATTCCAACATGTGATATATACAAGACAATAGATATAAGTCGCACCATACTGGAATAGGATTCGGAAACAAGTCATTGACCGATATAAATCCTCTTCCTGGAGTTCGTAGTTAATTCAATAAAGGCAAGACGGCACACTTTCTTAATACTATAGAATAATCAGGAGACATATTACTACGGTATGAACTATTAGGAGAACAGGGAGATCGTGGAGAGGAGGAGGGTAATGTTACCATTGTCAGTTTAAATGAAGAAGGTATCTGATAGTTTACGCACTCAATCATGGAGAAGATAGAAAAATATTTTGTAATGTGCAAGATTAGTCACGGACGATAAAATTTTGTACATAATAAAAAAAATTTGAATATTTTCATTAACAGCAAGATTTTTGTTCCCGAGCAATAATAGGTCAAATGCACCTGTTTTAGACCGAACGTTAACTGAATTCCTCCGAGCTCTCAGGTAATAATTTGGGAATAACTATCACATGCAACAGTAGGTATAAATGGGTGATTTCTTCTGTGCAAACAAAAATTAAAAAAAAAAAAAAACTAAGTAACTATACTCCAGACGTTTTTATCTATCCAATTCTGGTATCATTGTAAAAGTGAATTGGTTTTTTTCCGGATGATCATCCGTAGGTGTTTTTTTTTAATGTTTACAAATCGAGGGGTCGTTCTTGACAAGATCTGGAAGAGAATTCCACAATGTTTGAAATACCTGGTTTGTAGGCCCTTTCATTAGAATGTGAAATATGTGGCTATGAGTGGACAGGACAGTTTGGAGGTTCATAAAACGTACCAACTAATATTTCTTTTCTAAAATCGAGATTGAGTTCCTGCCAGAAACATCTTAGAATCTAGACGAAGAAGACGAACTGGAAGATAAAGTTCTATATCACCAGATAACAGTAAATACCAGACTTCCAGGACACAGAGGAGGGATAGAGACAAGTTACCACTAAGGAATGCAATATGAGAAGTGAATAAATCAGTCTTCTATCGCTCGTGTGACGTTGTCTTGGACAGAAGGGTGACCTGTGTTGCAGAGCTGGACATTGTATATATATATATATATAGACACCCCAACAAGTGACTAGTCTAGAACGACAAAAACTTAAACATATTGTAAAACAAAAACTTAATGATCAGTTTATACAAAATTGGTATTCTGACATAGAAACAAGTAGTAGGGGATATAATTATTTATTCTTTAAATCTAATTTTGGTTTTGAAAATTACTTAATTCAATTGAATGGGGGGGATCGGGCTGTGTTTTGTAAATTTCGTACATCAAACTTCCTATTACCCATGAAAACTGGCCGCTGGATGGGGATTCCTAGAGATGAAAGATTTTGTACTTTGTGTAATGGTAATGAACTAGGAGATGAATTTCATTATTTGTATAAATGTTAAAAAGAATCCATACGCCAGATTAGAGAAAAATTTATTCCAAAATATTATTTCACAAACCCAAATATTGATAAAATGAAAGGAATGTTTACAATATGTAATAAAAGAGTAACTAAAAATGTCTGTACATTTCTTGTGAAACTGAATGTTATTTTAAAGAAATAAGCGGAAGTAAAGTAGCAAAATACCATACGCTGTAGATACAGAATTTGGTGATAACTTGATGTAAACAAATATTAATAATCCTTATTATTGACGACGACGAAGATGATGATGATGATGATGATGATGATGATGATGATGATGATGATGATGTTGTTGGTGTTGTTGATGATGATGATGTCATATGTGATGATGATGATGATGATGATGATGATGATGATGATGATGATGATGATGATGATGATGATGATGATTGATGTTCATGATGACGATGATGTGTAAATTATAATCTGTTATATAACTGGTGTTTGTAACTTTTTGATTTTATTATAGTTAATGTTAAATTTACTCATGTAAATAATGACTGTGTCCATGATAATTCTGATTGTGTCCATGATAACACAGAATCTGTCCATGAAATACTATTGAATCTTTCTATGAAATATTGCTCAATCTGTCCTTGATAATACTGAATCTGTTTAAATTTTATTGCTGAATTTGTCCATGAAATAATACTTAATCTGTCCATAAAATACTACTAAATTTGCCCATGAAATGATACTGAATATATGAGATTATGTTGAACTTTAATGTGTACTATCTACTCTCCCTGTTATGTCTGATTTAAATATTGTATGACCTCTTGTTACATGCGTATGTGTGTCAGAGAGTAATAAAAAACCTTGAATCTTGAATCTTGAGAAAGATATGGTGGTGTAAGAGTTATCGAGAAAACAGGAGGGCATACGGGGGGAATAATCACACAAAAAAAAAAAATAAAAATAAATGTAGTACAGTCATCTGACCTAAAGGTGGTGGAAGACCAGGCTATTTGGATGACAATTATATAGTATTTAAGCACGTGTGCACGTATACGTATACAATACCTGCCCATTGCAGCCATAAAGTAAGTATTAGATTAGGTTGTTGTACAATTAAGATTCTGATTGCCTATGAATATGCATACATAAAGATATACATCTAACAAAATTATATCAATTCTACATACGTAATAGACAAACGTAGGTAATAATAAGTAATTTTGACAGTAACATTATTAAGACCATAATATATATAATATATTGATCGTTTAAAGTTGGTCTGAATTTCATACCGAAATGCTTCAATAATTCATAATTATTAGGGTTAAAATTTTTCAAAAGGTAACCGTTTTAGCTTATTAATATTTACAGAAAGAAAATCACAAGGTTATTACATTCATATAGGTCTCAAATATTATATATACAAAGCTCATGTAAGGTATTTTTATAGGTTCGTGTATATAAGTTACCCGGGTAAGGAAACATATATAGGCATCTTACACCAGGTAACGTATGTATAAATAGATTCAATGAACGTTTCATGACCCAGTGAAATATGATGCAGTTAATTTATCTGAGCAAATATATTTGACGGAAGTGGCAATTCATTACACGCGCCTCATAGCCAATGGATAAGCGAAGAGCAATGGTTATGAATGCGACAACCAGCAATGGTAAGGCGGACAACATGTATAAACCGTTAAGTTGTGAGTCCACGCAGAACCAAGATGTAGGGTTTATCAAAGTATTACATTGTATGTAATAGGCGGCGCGGTGCTCGATATAAACACTATAACAGCATATGAAATAAAAAAATAATGATTCTACTTGTTTGTAACATTTTCATTTACGTTTCTGTGCTATTCCGATATTTGCAATCAATTCCAAATGACCAACTTGACCACCTCTTTGGTTCGGGAAACCTCTAATAACGTTAATTTTTGAAAAAAAGAATTTCTGCACCAGGTTTAATAGGCGACATAAATCAACAACAATGTCTCGGCCGATTAAGACGGCAGCCATTTTTGTTTACAGACGACGATGTCTTGTGAAAATGCGTTATCATATATGACGCAAAAATTTACATATCCAGACTGTTGATCGACAGATAAAGATTTATTTTTTTATAATTATCATCTTAATGTACATATTTCAGAGGGTGAACATGCGTTATCATATATGACGCAAAAATTTACATATCCAGACTGTTTGTCGGCAGATAAAGATTTATTTTTTTATAATTATCATCTTAATGTACATATTTCAGAGGGTGAACATGCGTTATCATATATGACGCAAAAATTTACATATCCAGACTGTTTGTCGGCAGATAAAGATTTATTTTTTATAATTATCCTCTAAATGTACATATTTCAGAGAAAACTGACTGTCATTGTTATAAGATGAAAGATATACTCCATATATAAATACAGTAATAGTGTAAAAAAAATAGGTTTAACGTGCTGTCATTATAAATAACCCTGGCTCTTAATAGGAAGTAAAGCAACAATGCAAACCCATCACCACAAAGCTCTACCGGAAAGATGTCTCTGCAGGATATGAAAGAACTACCTTCTAAAGTAGTCCGCCATACACATTCAGCATATCACAAAGTGTCCTTTGTTATTTCAGGCAATTCTTGTTATCATCAGAAGGGTTCTAATCATGTATTTATTCAGAGCAATCAAATCTATTTCATTTCATTTTGCATATATCAAGGACTACTATGTAGATTTAGAGAAGTTGTTGCATTGAGCTATTCAGATGTCGCTTATACGCTGTAGGTATTTATAGATGAGTGCAGGTCACAGTTGTGGTTCTATCTAACTTGCTGTCAAATCTGTTTTCCTTCTTAAATGGTGACATAATGTTTACGAATAGACAGAAAAGTAACAAGGACAGTCACACAAACTGTCGGAGCACGAGGCACAAAGCAACACAAACATTTTAGGACGGAAAACTGAAAACGACAACGGCGATTAAAGGACAGTGTGGCAACAAAACGGGTCTTGAGCAAGACTTAGGATAACAAGAAGGGGTACAAAACGAGACACAAAAAAATGATAAAAGGGTCAAAAATGAGACAAAACGACATGACAAAATAGGTAAAATGAGACACGACAAAATAGAAGAAAAATATACAGGACGAAGAGACCAAATGAGACGCAACACGAAGAGAAAAGAGACACAAGATGAGGCGCGACAAATCTTTTATCATCTCCTGACACTATTTCTACCGAAGTACATTTAGAATTAAACGTATCAATTCCTTATCATTACGTACACTGTATGTGTCAATTGTCTGATGATGGTGACCGTGTTGTCATCGAACCGTCACACTCAAATTCTCTACTGGTGATGCGTTAAATTTGTGGACTCCAAATGTTTTAAAGGGTAAGAAATAGGTTCTTCCAGCACTTTGTAAATACGTATCTGAAGATTTACACTTGCACGTATCATAAGTTCGTCATCATTCCAATATGGCCGCCATGGCAGTAATATAGTCATGTCTTGCAAATCGTTGAGTGTACAAAGTTTATGCAATTATATCATTTGTAGATAATTTCCATATAACCTTTTTTCCAATTTAATGTTAATCCAAAATATGTGTATGTCATATAGAAAAAAGCTCACTGTTTGTCAATTGCCTTTGGCAAAGTCCTACATAATCACCCACAGTACAAGCTCATACATTAAGGTGTAAAAGGGACGCACAAACACATAGGTAACATATGTTCTCTTCCACCCCTAACACGAGGTACTACTTGAGATCAAACAGTCCGAAAAGACACGTGCATATTCAGGTGTGCCCCGAGGAACCATTTTGTGACCCATCGTTATATGAGTAAATGAAGCATAAAATATTTATCTATATTCATATCTAATTTTCACATCTAAATTTACATCGAAATTCATTTGACATTGTTTAAAATAAATGTACTTGTCTATGGTTATTATAACTACAGGCTAAAGTCAATTAGTTAATGCTGACCACCACATGTCTAGAACATGCATTACGCATTCTTGATCACTCTCTTGTTATACAAGACAATCCATATCAGATCGACATGCCATCCGTATATGTATAAACTGTCAGGGAGGAATGTGTGTAATCTGCCATCGGCCATGTTTATATTCATCTGTATAAGAGATGTGAGATACATGTACAATTTCATGTTGTTAGGAAGTGTATATAAAGGCTGGTTTTGTCCCATTCGGGATCAGTTCCTAAGCCTGCATAACTAGCATTTACCATCTTGCTGTATGTGAGGCATAATAAATCTGAACAACACATTTTCGTGCCTGGGTTCATCTCTTCACTACAACAACAAGTTAAATTAAACATACTTTATAAATGACCTTTCAAATAATACACAAGACACTATCAAACTTCATACAGAACTCACTGCAGCAAAAGAAGGAATATTTCACAATTATTTGAATATTTTTTTACTACCACACATTATAAGCAAATATCTAGGTGTAACTATGCAAACCTGTCCGAAATGGTATATACACATGCAATAACACAAGGTTACCAGAACCGCAACCTCAAAATTAATTCATTACACGCCATATAACCGTGCACATGTCAGACCAAAATATTAGATTACTCCTCCAAATGGGACCCCCAAGAAATCAACTAAGCAAAAAGTCACCAGGAAAATACCAACATGTCAATATAATCATAATCCATACTAAAATTTTCAGAGCAGCACAATTTTTACAAACAAGATGGCTACGTTCACTTGCCATTCTTTTCGAAACAATAGTTCACCAAAACGTATTATTAGAATACAAAGATATACTTATTCCATTTGACTTCAGAACAAGACACCCCGCCCCCTAAAAGAAATAAATGCTACAAAAGGGACCTTCAAATACTCCCCTCCTACCCCCTTCCCCCAACAATATTACAATGGAATTTCATATTACATGTAGCAGCTTCAAGGCAAATACCCCGTACGTAGCACCTGAAGCCTTTACGCAAAGATACAACTGGCACATATGTCCTTATTTTTTTTATTTATATGCCCTCTTCACGCAATTAAGAAAACAAATTAAGCCCTCGTTAATTCCTCGTTCGTCTCTACGCACGCCCAACCTTCCCAACTCTCATCCACGTAATCGTCAATATTGACGGAGTAGATTTACCAGAGAAGAAGAATTGTGCTATATTTATGTGTTGTTGTTCATAGATATGCTCAAGTTATACTTGCCATTTGACTTATCACGTCGAATAGACAGAAAACAGAGCACGAGGCAGAACACAACATAAAGCACATTTTGGACAGAAAACAGAAAACGACAAACGGACAGAGGGACAACAAAACAGGGCACGACCAAGAGTCGGGACGACAGAATCATTTTCTGTCATGTGAACAATATCTTTATGCATGTGATACAAGAGTTAAATGGACCAGGTTATTCCATTTAATTTCTTTTCCGATAGGCAATAATGATGATAGCAAGCACTAAAAACTGATTGTGGTAAAACTCGGTTTGCATTTTATCGGTCGATGTAAAGAATGTGTCTAAAGGTTATCTTATCACTGAAGTTATTCTTGAAGGAAGCCGTATTGATGGAAAAGTGACGTTATCCATTAAGTTAGCCAAAACACCTGTTTACAAAATAGTTATACACAATAAAATGTGTTAAAGACGTTAAGGTTATCACGACAGGAAGATTGCCAACTGTAACTTGTAAAGTCAATGGTAGCGGATGGCACTGGAGTTTTATATGAGGATATAACCAGTAGATGGTCAATTGTTCATGAAAATAAAACTCTTGCCATAGTCATTGAAAATACAAACGCATTGGATTATAGGATACGTTTTCCAAATCTTAAACAAGTGTGCACGAGATATTAAGATTGACAATGTAAGTTATGAGAATATGTCCGAAATGCCCACACTCGTTTCCAAGCAAGGCTTGGATATTCGGAAGACATCGTTATCATAGGAAGCATCTCCAAAGCATTTGGGAAACGGATTTTTAAAATAATGTTTAACCCTAGTCTTTTTAACTTGCATTGTCAGCTTTACGACTTAGCCGAGTAAGGTGAAAACGGCACAGATTTTCTACACAACTCTAAGTGATAATTGTCAAGTGAAAGCATTATACAGTATTATGTGTTTATGAATTTGACTTTGGAGCTGATTAACTATAAAGTGTTATCATTTTTACCTTCGGATATCAAAATTGTCCTTGATAACGATAGAATTATTTTCATCTACGAAATATATTGATTTATCAACGCACTAACCATTTCATTCTAATATGTCGTTATGACAACCAGCATTCGGGCTGGAGCATCTACATATTGTAAAGGACATAGGAGCTATGCAATTATCTTATAGTGAAAACAGCGCTATCAGTCACATAACAAGCTCGTTAGTTTTAATGATATGCATTATCTTACACCGTGTGGAATGAACTAGAGTCGGACTTGTTGTTTCGATATCGGCGGAACTGTTGGTATGAGATATTCGATTTGAATGAGATCGACTGTCTGGTGAAAACTTCCGGGTTGTATGAATTCCAGATAACATATTTCGATTTCGTTCATTTTACATACATCTTTACAATATCATACAGCAAAATACTACACAATAATATTAACTTCGAATACTTAAACATATTTTGGTCACCCTAAACAAATGTGTAAAATATAACATAAATGCTATATTAAGTGTAAAAATATGATAAATAAATTATAGACATTTTTTTTATTTCGCCAAGTTCCAACCTACCTCGAAAAACAGTTTGACAATACTTACGAACATAAATGCTATATTAAGTGTAAAAATATGATAAATAAATTATGGACATTTTTTCTTATATCGCCAAGTTCCAACCTACCTTGAACAGTTTGACAATACTTACGAACATATCATGGAAAAAATGTTTTAATTTGAATTCAATAGCGAACTCGGTGGCAAGAAGCTTGAAAATTGTTTACACGTAATACTTGTCCATTGTAGCCTGGAGCTGAAGGAATATAATATTAATGACTTGCTGTACTCGTTATACACGAATTCGTCTCATGGTCATTTTTCTCTCAAAGGGTTTTATAACAAGGGTTATATACGTGTGACATATTAGCCTGCTCAAGGACGAAAAGGACGAAAATCAAACGGAGGCGAAATTATCCCGATGTACCCGTCTTGTCATCTTTCCACTTCACAAGCTGCTGCTTGTGATTTTATTGCATCTTCCCCATTTCACTGATCAAACTACCCATTGTCATCAGTGCATGGCGGTGAAGGCGCCGAAAACAACTTTTACAATCAAGTATGTCATAAATGTGGAGACCCCTGTGAAAGTTGATACAGCAGTCAACTACGTTAAAGTTTTAAATTTCCAATAGAAAATTATTCAGCTTCAAACCAAATCTGCGAAAACCATGATATAACATTCAGAGCGTAACGATTACGCCTCAACCGTGTTGCGAGATTCTTAAAGAGCGAAATGAATTATCACTCGAGCCTCGTCTTGGCGATTCATTAATCTCATTCCAGTGTCTGATACTTTGATATCATTTGCTATGCTTTCTAAGAAGTGAAATATTCCTTTAATCTTCCGAGGTAAATATTACTTTGCTAATGAGTCCAATTTGTTAAGTTCATTTCTTTAAGAAATATCTTAGTCTTGCACATGTTATTTGAAAAGTCACAACAGCAAACAGTTTGGACATGTCCTGCTTCATGGGTAAGACTGTGATTCTTTTATATCTAAGCTTTTTCCCTCGATTGCATTGCTTTGTTATCAAAGGATTTCCACCTTTTAAACCAAAAGCTCTTTATATAGTGGCATGTTTACCGAGACGATTCACGTTCTTAAATGTTTCCCTAACCCGACATTCTACACGTATTGTCGATACATGTCTATAATAAAAAGTACACGACATGTCCCACAGTAATACAATGTAGAGGAAACATAAAGAAG
Source organism: Ylistrum balloti (assembly GCF_031769215.1). Lineage (NCBI taxonomy): Eukaryota > Metazoa > Mollusca > Bivalvia > Pectinida > Pectinidae > Ylistrum > Ylistrum balloti. Next base: position 254,408 of record NW_026782385.1, on the reverse strand, counting down.
AAGTACACTGCCATAGTGATAATAAATTATCAATATTTAGTCTGGGATGGCGGCTCCCTAGACCGTCATCAAGGAATGCGTGTCTTTGTTATAATATTGACCGATGGCTACTTATATAGAATCCTTTCCAGGAATGGCGATTGTTGGCTAGATAAAGCAATGACGTGTGTGAACTCGTTACAGGTTATAACCACTATGCAACGATCAATATACCTGCAGGTAAAATCAGGCGCTAGATTCACCTGATCTTCCAGGTAATGCTTCCGAGGTTTGTTATGGGCACAGCAAGCCTTTCCTTGATGATGATCCGGTAACAAGGGAAATAAGTCTGTCCGATATTTTAATGAGTTCACGGCATCGCTGGTTTTAAACTGGAGATAGGGAACGGAAAGACACGCCAACAGAAAGAGTATAGTTATTATGATTTACAGCGTTTTTATAAAACTCTGTGATGTGTACCTTCAATTTAATTTTGTTTGTTCGAGATAATTGTCAGATAGTTGGGACTCAGAATTAATGACATTGTTGTATGGGGTATCAACCCTCAAGGGATCACGGAGCATAAAGACGAATATGTTGGGAAAATTTTGTCTAATCCGTTTGTTTATTTTATATAGAAATATGTTTACCCCAAGGAATAAACGCGTAGCTGAAATAGATGTCATTTAAAAATTTGATTATATAGGCTTTTCTGCTGTAATACTGTCCTGGATATTGATAAAAAGTACACACGTGGTGATATATCGTGTACATGAGAACTGACCTCCTTGACACGGAGTGGTGAGACCGAAAGAGGTAATTTGACAAGAAAGTAAACTTTATAATGTGACTGTAAATCTATCAGAATGTACCACGGGTTCATTCCTCTTGGAACTAGTCCGCGGGTCGTAGTTCTGTCATGACGTTGACTCATCCCATAAACGATGCAACTGTTGCACGTGACGAGATATAAACCAACGTGTTATTTTTATCGGAGTATGATTTGTCTTCCCCGCAGACTAAGTGAAACATCACTTCCAAACATGATGGAGTTCCAATTCATAAATCATAATACACATTGCATGATACGATGTAAACAAACCCGTAATTCGTCACGTGATCTGCCCCTCGCCATGACTCAGTACCCCATGCATATCTCTGTTATTATGAGATTTGTAATCGCACCTAGATTGTGCCCCCCATTTAATTGCTTGGTAAACCGCCGAGAACCTGCCTTCGCTAACCAGTATAATACTTGTTTTGTTACAGCAACGCGAACAAATATTAGTTTATGAACGATGTCTCACACCAGTAGAGCAAACAAACTGAGTTTATTGCGGCAAAAAATATATGTTCAATGCAGTTTTTAATTCTTTGAATGACGTCAACACTTACAGACAAATGTAATCGATAACTAGAAGGTTCGCTAACGGTAGCCATGGCAAAATGTTTACAATCTAGTTTCAAAACGGTATTTTCAAGATTAATTTGACAACAACATTCAAACACGTATTCTTTCTTCAGCGTTGAAATCATAATGGTCCATTGTTCGGTGTATTACTCGTATGATAAGGAAGCCAATGATTAAAGCCTCCTCGATATTCAAAGGTTTAAAAAAATTATTTACAATTATGGCAAATGACTTTTACAGAATGATTGATTATTTTTACAGAATTATCGATTTCTTTTAGGGAACTGCAAATTGCATTCAAATGCTGGTAGATCATTACTGCGTTCAAGCCCAGGATCCGCCATGTTGACTACAGCGTGACCTTGGTAATGAGTAAAGAATCTCGTATGCTAATTGGTTATTTAACGGTAAAAACGTCTACCAAAATAGATGCTAACATTATTGTAACATCGGTTATCATTTGATTAGTATTCCATATATGGCGAAACAAACTCTTGTAATCAATGTGACAATGTTTCCATGGAAAATTTTTTTCTTGAAAGTATGATGTTCACATTGATCGCAAAATTCATAAAGGGATACAAATCCAAAACGTTTCAATGAAATGTTAGGGTATGGGGCTGACAAATATGTGTGTTTTTCATCCCCTCTTTTACCATTTTTCTCGAGATAAAAAGTATGTCAGTTGTAACATGGTTTTTCGTAACCAAGGACTAGATGCAATAACTTCCTTTCCAGTTACTGGAAAGACATGCAAATTTCTATGTGTTTGATGCTCGTTAGTTTGTCTGTTGGTTCCGTTGTTATTACCTTGTTCTCATTTGAGAACGTTACATTATCTACTTGGATTGACAAAAGTTAACATGGCGGGTATCGTTGATGAAGCAGAATACGCTAACTCTTCCGAAACACATGGTCTAATTATTCTCGTACTTTTTCAGAAGTATCCGTGTAAATTATTCTTTTGTTCATAGTTTGCCATAGTTTTATTTAAGTTTGGATTATGATTATGCTGACATGTTGGTAATTCTTTTTATGTATTAATTTATTTCTAATAAAGTGCCATTTTCTAAATCAAATTATGTAATTCACTTTTAAGCTATTTTAACAACTCCACAAAACTGAAGTCTTTACAATTGAATAATGTCAGCCTTACTCAAAGCGAAATTCAAATACATGAGGTATGGTACATCTTAATATGTATTAAGTTTCACTGATTTCGAGTGACTCAAAGTTTATGTATTCATACGCTTCCGGTTAGCATGAGCCGGGAAAATACTTGATGTTGCTTCATTTTCACGTATTTTGTTGGAATTTCAATGTCATATGTTGTGTCAATATTACCACTGTTATTACTACACTCTTAACGGCCCGTCAACACATAAAAGGTCACTAGGGCCATCAACCGGTAAAACACACAGCGATTCAAAAAGGAAATAACATCAAACAAACTAAAAGGTAAAAGACAAATGTTAAAAATCTTAAATGGTTATATTATTATAAAAAGATAAAAACGGTAAGTCATAGTCTATAATGTAGGTCAACATTTTTCAGATAACCTAGAATTATATAAATCTCAACAGTTTGAAAAAGGGTCTCTAGATTTATTACGATGACAGAATGTCAATGCAGTCATATAAAAACATGTTTAACGGTGAATGGCTCATCACATCCTATGCACTGACGGTTATATTCGCCTTCGACACATATAAATGTATAATGTATACATGTATGACCCATCCGAGGACTGGCAAGGACATCTTCGTCTCGGTGGTGGTCTCTATAACTCGGATCCCATTGATCGATGATAGGTTTTACCGAGTGCAATTTATTGTTGGTATATTGATTCCAATCCTGCTGCCACTAAGCTGTTAAAATTGTTTGATAAATAATTTAAAATCAGTAAAATGAAATTTAAAAACAACAGATGGTATCGATAAAGCTTCCTTTGCGGCGCGATCTGCTTCGTCATAGTCAATTGTTTGCGAACGAAACTGTACATAAAAGTACATACAGATGTATGTACCTCTGGGTAATTTTTTTTTTTGGTTTACACTATCGACATGTTATTTTTATGATTTCTTGGTAGATCTATATACGGATTTTCCTATATTTTGTATGTGTTTACATAAATTTTCTTCAATACTTAATTCAGTTTTGTGTCATATCATTATAGTATAAATATATATTTGATTTAAACCCATATGCCATTTCGACAAGAAGTTCTCATCCAAAACCTTCGGATCAAAATACATAACGGTATATGATGCACACTGTTAATTTATTGGTCAAACGGTAACATAATTGTCTTGTGTTGTGCCATATTCGGGCCTCGAATTCACGATCTCCGGCACCAAATTGCCAAACCATGAAATTCGTCTAACCAACCACACCACTCCGACATCAACAAAAATGATGTGATATTGATAGAGAGCAGGTAATTCAAGTATGGAACCTTCGGATAAACAATATTACTATATTACCTGCATGATCTCTGCTTTTTTAATATCTATTCATATATCATTATGTTACAGATAGGAATAGTAGGCTGTAGCAACCCCTTCCTGTCCATCTCTGACATTCTGAAATTTCTGTATCCGCCTTTAAAAATGCTTTGGATTACTTATTTGTTTCCTTTATCCATTCAAATTGAAACAGAGACGCATTCTCATCTCCCAGAGTTACTGTTCTTCGTTTCACTCTGCCAGATGGTATAGCGATAAACTTCACAGCCGACAGTGTTCACAGTACACACTTTTGAGGTATGCAACATTCTTTACACATGCGTTCCGCGTTTCTTGTTGTATGCCAAATTTATAGAACTTTTCCCACAATCCAAATATTTAATAATAAACATTTATTTATGGGATATTCCGCACAATTTAGGACTTCATGAGACGTTTTTGAAGAAAACTGTACAAAATCTTAATTTACCATTTAAACAAACGGGTGGTATTTAATTTGCTGATATCCTTTATAGATCTAGCTAGATCGATTTACAAACGTTCGCGCGGCCCTGATTACGCCATGACAGGTTTGTGTTTTTATAAGCCAAACAGAATGAAATGTTTATGTAAATAATAAAATCAACATAAAATAAGCCAAATGAAATAATGTAATTGTAATCCCAGCCGAAATTTTAATGAACAGCAAACAAACGTGCATGTACACAATACCCTGCATAAAATCCATGCCCCAGTGACTTTTATGTTTCAGATATCCGGGATTCTGAACCGCCGGTCGTGAAAACACGCGACGATTTACAAAGTGAGTGGGATTTTTTGTAATTTAATCTTGTTTTGATTTTTTTTTTCGTCATTTCAATGTTACAGCATCACGTGAAGTGACATGTTCAACAAATTACGTTATTGCTGAAATGAACAGAGCGTATTCCGAATAAGTGTAACCAATCTGATTGAAAAGCATATCCTAATTCTCGTTTTTCTTATTCTCCGCATTAGGATTTGACAACATCCATTAAGGGGTCATGTTTTTAGTGAACTTTTTCATAAACCAATCAAATCACCGCTTACCAAATCTTAAGGGTAAAAGACGGTGGGCGAAATATCATGCATGCATGCATTATCTATTTGCGCACGATGGCATTCGATCTCAATATGGCCCGAATAGATGAAGCATATCTACATAAAGATCTTATTAAACTGCTGTTCCCTTTTTCACTCCACTGGTGTAGTCCTAATGTAAAAAGCAATTGACATAGATACTTGTAAGTTACCTACTCTTACAAGATTCATCAGTAACATGAATTATGCATATTGTTAGAGTGAAATGTATATAAAAAATTATGCGGCTTTCTCATGGTACAGGTAGGCCTATTGAAACGATGCACATGTTTTTGATATAATGCCAGAAAAGAGCGGAGAGCGACGGGATCTCCTTTTATCTTTAAATACGTTTTATTCATGAAAACATTTCGTTTTACAAAATTATCTAAAAAACACTTTAAGGTCTATCAATTACATACAACATGGCCTTTTGCAGTCGAAAAATAATTTATTTTATCAAGACACGTTTACAAGTATATCACGTCAGTGAATCAACACAGAAAATTTTTTTTCCAACGTATACAGCGAAAGTTTTGTGTTCCATTTCGGAATAGGTCGACTTAAAACAAGCATATCGTTCTTTAGTTAATCAAAGTTTACCGTGAATATGTTATGCAAGTTTTTGATAATTTCTAAATGAATATGTCTTTCGTCTGTTCATTATAGTAACATCTGAGTTATCGTTTGCATACATTGGAAAAAGAAAAGTTAGTTTCCCGAGCTTTATGTTATGACGATACAAGACAGATCTGTCACAATCCATTTCAAAAACTAATAATAGCTGGAATCTTAACTTATTAACACTATGAAATAGGTTCGACTATATTACTATAAAGACAATGGTATCCTCATATAGTCATTTAATCTAATTAACCATATTATACTACAAAGGCATACCAGCAAATAATGATACATGAAAGTCATTTACTGGAATGTTTATTTAAACATATAAAACGGAACTCTGAGCACAGTTTAAGTCAGCTTACCAAGTGTCAGTCTTGTTATAAATAATTTAACGGCCTTTTCAGACATTTTCGCGGATACATAATTTCGCGATTGCTGATCTAGAAATGACTTAGATTTGCGAATGATGAGCTATAACGGAAATAGACTAACAAGACACTGATTTCAGTAACCAAATCAACAAGGGTGCCATCTAAAGTTAATTTCGTACAAGTAAATGCGAGAGATTTGACTTCGCGATCGGCTCTCCCCTCGTACTTACGCGAAAATAAATCCCACGTGAAATATAAGTGAGTTCGGAGAAAAGAAAATTGAGGTTATAAAGCCTACAAAGTCTGAACGAGATCGGCCTTGAACAGAAAGGATATATCTGGACAAAATCATGATGATATTGTCTTGATTTTCAATACCATTTTTTTTCGCACTTTGTTTGTACAGAGACACGAATATTTTGGTAAGTCAGACGCTTATCTCTATCTTTACTTACAACACAACCTTTATGTCTTTTTTATTCAACCTCAGGCAATAGTAATACGTGACAAATGAGGTTGTCAACAAATCGTTTATATAACATGTGGTAGTTATATAAGATAAACAAAAGGCATTTGGAATTGTACAACAGTTGAAACATTTTATGTGTTTGCGCAGAACTTCAGATTATGAGCTATAAATTCACACAGCTTTACACCTACATTGTTATCTGTAGTCGTTATGAATCTAACAACCATATACATAGTTGGAACAGGACAATAGACACTATCAATATATAGGCGTCTAACATCAGGAAAAAATGGTTACACACTAATAAACAGTGATGTTCGTCATCGATTTCATCAACATTACATAATTTACATATCCTACCATTCCTTGTAACATCATTCCATCTGCCAACCTTAATGGGGAGACGACGGTTTGCCGCTCTGTTGTTTCTACTGCATTTCCTTTAATAATTTGGAATATTACTTGTTAAATAATCTTTTAGGCTCAGCTCAGGCTTAACTAGTTTATATCATGAGCTTGTGTGCTTGACCTTGACGAAGTTATCAGATATTACGTGTTGTGCATACAAAATCATTTTAGTGGCTTAAGTTGAAGTTATAATGTCTGATGAGATTTTAGATGTCAATCCACTCGATCGGCACAGAAGAACCAGTTTGTATATTTCGTGCTTAAGCATGCAGTGCTTTTCAGATAAGCAATAGAACTATGTGTCATTCATCTAGAAATTCAAAGTCGACATTGTGTTTGAAACGATTTAGAGCTTTTCATATACTGAATGCTTACAACCTGACAATGTACACACAATCTCAAAGCCTTTAGAAAAGGAAAATTATTCATTTTCCACACCAGGTAAAACACATTTTTCCAGGGTATAAAAAAACTGATGAAGACGGGCAGATCAGGAGAAATATCAAGTACACACAAACCGTACATAGATGTTTCAGTTGACGTCTAGCAAAACGAATAATGTTTATACATGTAAATAGCTTTTCCAGTTATAACACCACTAGTAATCTGAAAAATGTTTACAACATACTTTCACTTTTATTACTTGTAATTTATATTTCATACTTTGGTCAGGTTATTCGAAAGCCCAAGTTTTAAATTGTTTCTTTTCTAAAATGAAATTTATACATTAGCAGTCCAAAATCTTAAGTCAAGATATATATATATAAATATATATATATACGTTGTTTTTCTCCTGAAATGTCAATAAGCATGGAATCAAGTCAAAAGTTGAGAATGTGTTTATTACGGTAAAGAGCCTAAACACAACCAATCTTGGTCACCATCTTGGCACAGTAGTGTGCATACATTTTATGCCTTGTCTTACTATGCTTATTCATTTTAATGATTGCTATCCATTTATGTTTGAACTAGGTGAAATAAAGAAGGGAACCAAAACCAAACAAAAGTCTACCCAATACCGACAGCAGTCTTGTCTCCAGACTTCCGATTGGTCTGCTGAGGCCTTAAAGTAAAGCATGGGCTTATTACCAGATATCCCCGAAGTGCACAACGGAAGGTCAAAAATGGAGTGGGGAAGGGTTTATTACGATATATGTATATATATAAGAAGTTCTTTGTATACAGGTTGCTGTGAAGGGAAAGCTGATGTAAGATCAGTCTTCATAGGATTGTAAAAATCGTCAGGTTTAATTCATATCTAATAAGGGACATACCTCTCAGTTTTACCATGAGTGTACAATTGACGCACCTACACTGCTTTACCTGTTTGCATTCATTTCGGTTTTACAAAAAGAACATTGATGATGTTGAAGTGGAAATGATACAGAATAAAAATCTGAGGTGCAGTAAAGTGTTTCCAGTCACGAAAGTACAATTATTGTTGTAATAACCGGTTCAGTTTACATGTTTGTATCCATGAAATTTTCAATTTTATTAATGTTTTTTCTGCAAAATCATATCTTATGAATACGACTTGATGTCTTACAGTTGATATTCGCTTTGGTGATTCGGAAGTTTTTAATCCTTGGATTTTTTATGATTAAGAACTATTCACATTTATTTAAGTTAGAGACAATATTAGATACTATTAAGGAACTATGGCAAAATTAATTATAACGATGGTGAAAGATTCTTAATCAATAAAAATTTAAAAAATATATTTTCCTGTGAAATATTGATAAAAAGACTTCGAAAGTGTTTAATATTGTTTTATATAGATAAATATACGATCAATACATGTACTTCTTTATATTCATAGAGCACCAAAATTCCTAACTGAAGTTTTGTTTTCATAAAGAAATTGTATAATTTCGGACTAGATTTGCGATTTCCATTACTAATGCCATTATACAAAAAATTGGAATTCTACTTGTGAGGAGGACTGTAACATTATTGACTTATTGGTTGATTTTGTTGTGACAGCAGTCAATCATTGTTTTGTTTTTTGTTTTTCTTTTCAGACATGGGTACCCCAATTGATGTGTTAGTTTCATTTGGCGTATCCAACGAAGTGTTGAAATTCAATGAAGTAGATGATATCGACCAAGACAGTAGCAGATGCTTTCAATTTAGGAACTACAAAACTTATTCTTCAAAGTTATGATCAAGACTAGGAACAGTATGTTGACTTTGATGAAACGGAGGAAACACTTGTCAGGCACAAGGACAAACTGAAATGTCTGCAGATTTCTACACCTTTGAGCAAGTCCATTTCATCAGACAATGACTCTTTTGCTGATAACATTTCTCAGTGTAGTAGTAGCAGTTCTTTGGACTTAAGTCCGAGTGCTTCTACCAGTAGCTGTTCATCAGGCGTAAAATTTAATACTTGTAAGCAGGGGCAATAGTGTACCAATAGAGAATTTTTCACAAACTTTGCAAATTGTACTTAAGTCAAGAAATGACTCAAATTGGTCGTTGAATCATGATTCCATTCAAGTGGTGACAACTTCTACTCTGGAATATATATATTATTCGTACATACCTATATTTAGAGAAACTGTTGGTATTGTACAGTTGGAAAGAATCTATTCGTAACCAACTGAGGAACCTTAGAAGAAAATGTTCAGCTCATCACGTAACTGTTAGGAAATCAAAAAGAAAGAAGTCAACAGAGGTGCAATCTCCAAGGGAAACTCCGAGGGGAAAACTTCGTTAAATGAATAACCAACACATTGTCAACTTTACACTGCCCGTGGTATCAATTGGGCACTTTCAGTTTGTGATGAAAACGTAGGAAACTATAAAAAAAAAAGGCTGAAATACTTCAGGAAGAAATGAAAATGCTACCAGACAAAACATTAGTTACTGATTTGATGGTAGAGACTTATTCCTTTCGCAGGTCATTTATCAATTCAGGTCCATCCAAAGCGGGTATTTTATCAAGCTATCCTGCTCTGCAAGACGACCAGGAGGCATAGCGTGAAATGAAACGCCTGGTGGGAAATGACTGCGGAGACACATTCAAGGAAAATGTTTACAAGTATGGTAAAGCTTTGATACCACTTGCAAAAGATCGTAAAAAGAAGCATGATGCTTCTTCGTGAACTGGAGGAGAAGTTAGCGTCTGATCCAAATATTCTAGGAAGAGATTATTCATTACAACCATTCCACTGCAGACCATGGCTTCGTTTCAAATCTTTTCGATATACTAACTCCTATCAGAGGAATTACATATCTGTTGCCTGTCAGTGGTGCATGCAGAGTCTTTATTCTAAACCAAGCTAACCAATCTTGTTCAGTTTAGATCTGTTTCCTGCTGTAATGTCTGTTGTCTCTCTTATCTAAAAACCTTTTTCTTGAAACAGATAATTTCTCAAAATTGAAGACTTAAATTCATCAAAAATGTGTACTTGTTAAAATGATGTTTAAAAACAAAGATGATATTGTTTGAATTTTAACAAATCCTACAAATTGCGTTAAAAGGAAAATATGCTGGCTGTAGGATTGATGTTTTTATTCTCTAAGACGATTTTTTTCTTTTTTTTTTTTGTCAGTTCGATTGAAAACCCCTAAAACTTTTGTGTCAAATAACAATTTGACGGCATGCACATATGGAGTCTAGCTGTCTCCATGGGTGGATGGGTGGGGTCAAATTGACTTAAATTTAACTTAAAACTAATATTTTTAAGATCCAGATATGGTAGAATCAAACACTATTCATGGATCAAAGGGTCTTAAGCAGCTTCACCAAAGATGTGTGTTCATGACCTCAGCTCTCAAATGTCCCCAGGGGAGGGGATAACGTTAACTGTAGTTCATAAGAAAACATTATTTTTCAGCATGATTTGTTGCGTCTCAATTGGAGATAATTCAAATTTGGGAAAAATAAGTTTTTTCAAAAATGACTGAAATTTCAAGAAAAAAAATTGTTTGGGTTGCAGACATGATATAAATTTTAATTTCCATGAATGGAAAGGTTTTAAAGTGTTCTATTTTATGATTCCAAGTTCTTGCAATTCCTCCTTGTGAGAGGTAAATTAGTCATATTTTGTAGAACTCAGGAGACTGTGAAGGCTTTTAGCTTTCTTGTTGTTAAAATATTTAAATAATGAACTAAATAGTTTTTTTTACAAGATACTTACATGCAGGTGCAAGTTTGATCGATAAATATCATACTGATTTGCATGAGAATTGATTGCATGATCCAAGAATTGAATTTTGTATTCATAATAAATTTGAGATAATATACTCAGTGCTATTGACATTTATATAGGTTACAAATCATGAATAATAATTACACTACATACATTGGCTATCATAACGTATATAGTATATTGTTTGGTAATATTTAGCATTTTAAATGGATATTCTCCGTTATCAGGCAGCACATCTAGACTAAGTGCAAATTCATAAGCATACATGTTTTTACAAGTTCAAATTGTGACTGTACACATAATGCAGTGCTCTTATAAACCAAACTTAGTGTATACAAAAACCATAGCAAAAAAGGGGGGTTACATGAATCAAAATCTGGCGTAAGGCAGCACTAAAGACGGTGTTACATTAATCCACATCTGGTGTACGGCAACAATTAAAACGATGTTACATTAATGCATATCTGGTGTACGGCAGCAATAAAGACGGTGTTACATTAATCCATATCTGGTGTACGGCAGCAATAAAGACGGTGTTATATTAATCCATATCTGGTGTACGGCAGCAATAAAGACTGTGTTACATTAATCCATATCTGGTGTACGGCAGCAATAAAGACGGTGTTACATTAATCCATATCTGGTGTACAGCAGCAATAAAGACGTTGTTACATTAATCCATATCTGGTGTACGGCAGTAATAAAAACGGTGTTACATTAATCCATATCTGGTGTACGGCAGCAATAAAGACGGTGTTACATTAATCCATATCTGGTGTACGGCAGCAATAAAGACGGTGTTACATTAATCCATATCTGGTGTACGGCAGCAACAAAGACGGTGTTACTTTTAATCCATATCTGGTGTACGGCAGCAATAAAGACGGTGTTACATTAATCCATATCTGGTGTACGCCAGCAATAAAGACGGTGTTACATTAATCCATATCTGGTGTACGGCAGCAATAAAGACGGTGTTACATTAATCCATATCTGGTGTACGGCAGCAATAAAGACGGTGTTACATTAATCTTAATTAAGTGTACCGCTACAATATCCAGTTATCGCTATTTTTGGTGTCACTTGATTCGGTGTCAACTTCAACCTTTTATGGTGTACCTATCCAAATCCATCGAAAAAGATAACCTTTTTTCCATTTCGTTGTTGGCCACATTCAGGCTGTAATGAATTATGTACATCAATGCAAGGAAATTTTCAACATTTGTTTACAAATGACATACTACATCCTTTGATGACGTAAATACAGCGGAAACATCCTTCTCTTTTAACGTTATGATATCCTGTCACAAATAACACACGTCACGAATAACATTTGTCAGGGTAAACACACGTCACGGAAAACACGTGTCACAACTTAACGCACGTCACGGGTGACACATGTAAAACACGTCACATATTTACGTTCGTCAGGGAAAACACTAGTCACAAATTTAAGGACGTCACGGATAACACACGTCACGGATAACACACGTCACGGATAATACACGTCACGGATAATACACGTCACGGATAATACACGTCACGGATAATACACGTCATGAAAACACACCTCACAAACTACATGTTACGGATACCACACGTCATAGATAACATAACAAATATACACATAACACAGATAACATGTCATTGATAACACGTCACGAATAACACATGTCACAGATAACAGATGTCACAGATAACACACGTCACGAATAAAACATGTCACAGATAACACATGTCACAGATAACACGTGTCACAGACAACACATGTCACAGATAACATATGTCACAGATAACACATGTCACAGATAACACACGTCACGGATACCACACGTCACAGATAACACACGTCACGGATAACACATGTCACATATAACACATGTCACAGATAACACACGTCATGGATAACACGTCACGGATACCACACGTCACAGATAACACGTCACTGATACCACACGTCACAGATACCACACGTCAAAGATAACATATCACACAAAACACACGTCACAGATCACTCAAACTACTATACTAAATGCTACATTCATGTCCTGAAATCACTCGTCCTTTAATTCTGCGCCTGTTTCTGGACGCCCATGGCTGGCTGTACAGATTTGATAAAACTACCAAGGGGATAATTACCACTGTTAGGTCTCGTATTACGCCCATGGAGCTATAACCTCGGAAACAAGAGAATAGCTCTACCTGTAGCTATGTGGCATTACCTGTGTGGTATAAAGTAGAAATGGTGTACACTGGATCAAGCCCTTTAGTCAATACAACGAACTCTATAGACGACTATTAAAAGCGAAAACCAACGTGACCCAATTTATTTTGTTCACGTTAACAGTAACCTCGGTTTAATGTATCTCGGCAAGAAAAGACCCGGTCTACTGTATTTGACTAGCAATCCTCTTGGTCTGTAGTGTGTTAGCAGTTAGGTTTTATCACAGTATGCCTCGCATTCAACAAGTCCTTGTGGCAGCGTATTGTTAATGGAATCAGCACAATAACATAGACGATATGCATCGTTTGATGAGATACGGGATTTTACGAGATCACATATACGATTTATAGATACATATACCGATAAATGATGTAAAGATAGGTGAGGCTATTTTCTGTAACACACGTAATATCATATAGTGGTTATCATTTGTCAACACAGGATGAGTCTTCCACCAGTCACTTACATTTCAATTATTAACTTATTTTTCAATGATGGATGGGAATAGAGCTTGTAATGTGTATGATTCAGATTCACCCCTCTACATATAATATACACTCAAATTAAACCAGTTTTCTTTTTTTTTTTTTTTTTTTTGATAAAGACAAACTGAAAATGGGGCCCTCGTTTTCAGAATTTTTTTTGAATTTCAAAGGCTCAATTTATTTTACTTGTTCACAATAGTTGAGACAGTTATATGTACTTATAGAAATATGGAGGACAAACAATATAAAACATATGTCGAATAAATTCACTGGGGTCGTTTACAATTACAACTATTTAATAACTTCCAATATTTCTTAGGATTACTAATTTTCATTTTCTTAACTTTCTTCCCTATATTTAATTTAATTTAATTCTTTATTTGTTTAAAGAGGATTACAAACAGCCCTGGGGCTACTAGTTGCTCTCCTCGACATGAAACACATTACATAGTACAATACAAGAAAACATATTCGAAACTGACAAAACTTACTTACATTTACTCACTTCTTTCATTCATTAAATTGATACTCGCACACTCATCCACGCACACAGCACACACCTGCTCGCACACCAGAGAGAGAGAGAGAGAGAGAGAGAGAGAGAGAGAGAGAGAGAGAGAGAGAGAGAGAGAGAGAGAGAGAGAGAGAGAGAGAGAGAGAGAGATGGAGTGACAGAGAGAGAGAGAGAGAGTGAGAGAGAGAGAGAGAGAGAGAGAGAGAGAGAGAGAGAGAGAGAGAGAGAGAGAGAGAGATTGAGTGACAGAGAGAGAGAGAGAGAGAGAGAGAGAGAGAGAGAGAGAGAGAGAGAGAGAGAGAGAGAGAGAGAGAGAGAGAGAGAGAGAGAGAGAGAGAGAGAGAGAGAGAGAGAGATGATTAGAATCCCTATATTTCCTGTGTGCTTACAAATGTTTTTATACATAGTTGAATTGTACGACATCAGTATTTCTTGTAGGATTTTTTCAGTTGAGTCCAGAATACCAATTCAAAAATTTTGCCGAGTCCCAACAATGAGACATATAGTGGGTTTTCAAATTTTGAAGGAGTCCCAAAGGAAAAGCACGAATCCGGAGTTCAAATATCGGAGTGTTGCATTTAGTTCAAAAATATATTAGTTTTGTACTTTCGAAATAGGCGATGACAACGTCTTTTAATTAACTTTCTAGTGTTTCTACGTTCCTAATCAAATCAGGTTTTGGAAACAGACTTGAGGCTATCAAAGTGATGAACTTGTGTAGTTTTACTGTTCCAGACCATTACACTACTACCTACATGTTCAATAATATCATACATTTCTTTACTTCTATCATTTTCAATCTTGTCACTGAACAAGTGGGTTTTAGATTCTATTTATTTATTTATTTATTTATTTATTTAATTCCTCCAATTTGAAGAGTTACAAAAACATGTATACAAGTTAATAGATAATCAATGCAATTCATGAACTAGACATGTTTAAGTATACATGTTTATATATGCACAGTATATAAGTACTAATGATATGAAATTTACGGAATTTACAAAGTATTACAATATTAAATATATATGATATAAAGTCTATCATAGGAGAGGGAATAGGTAAGAGGTAATACATTGATAATACTCTCACGATCTTAATTTAGCTATCTTAGCGCATGGCAATACAGACAATGAACAGTGGACACCAGACAACAGTAAATCAAATGCTAAAACTTAAAAATTCTTCACAAATTTAAAAAAAAGTCTCGACGAGCATAAATCCATGTCAAACTACCTTTGTTTTGGTCATCACTAACGCTGCCATTACATACAAACAAATCGTTGTATTTGCAAATTCCAGCGGCTACATGTAGTTTCTGTAGTTACTATTTTCGTTTCTTCATATTGCACTGTAACGTTTGGATATCAATGCTATACAAGATCCACACAGTTCTCTAATATTCAATCATGACGTCATTGTTTTCGTCCAAATCAAATTGAAACTTATTTACCATATAGGTCAACGGTATAAAATCTAGAATGCAAGATCTAGAAACGCTTCCAATTAGCTTGGTATAACCGGTCTGGACAGTTCTTGAACAATTAGTTACAATATACTCTACGTTGCCTTCCGGCGTACTCCTATTCTCTGTCCTGTGTGGATCCTACTCACGCGCGCTTTCTTTTTAGGACACCTGATGAAAACACACCATCTTACAGTTTTCTTTTTTGAAATATCCATATTTCGTCGATAAAAGGACAAAATGGAAAAATGGGGGTTGGGTGGGGTGTGTGGGGGGTGAGGGGTTAAATATGTCACACTTATTTCATTTCGCTACGATGAATGTGAAGGGTGTTTCATAAGTTGTAATAACTTGTACCTAATCCTGTTGTAATATTTTTTGCAATAAATATGTTTAATTCATAATTCATGTGAAGATTGTCTCTCTGGAGGAATACTGCACACTACTCACTTTGAGTAAAACAACGTTTTCAATACATCGTCTTTTTGTTTAACATTAATTAGAAATGAGTTTGAAGGGCGTGACGAAATGGGATTACTTGTGAATGTCAAACACTAAAATGCATAGTGCTTTTTTTCATTACTGATGAACATATGTCCGACACCATCTCTATTCGCATATCGAAACACGTCGTACGTGTTTAGATGTGATCTCATCGAAAGGATTTCACCTTTGTTATACGCACATAACACTATGGAAAAAATGTCAATTATAACTGCTCATGTTTTTCACTAACACAAAATATTATGACATCAATGCGTTGCTTTTCACTATAACCTTGGCAATATAAAATATACAAGGATATAGTACTGTTTAGTGTTACGGTCTACAACACATGTTTAGAAATCTGATACAACACTCGAAACTCAGTCTGTTTTACGCTGTTATTTTGACTTTCAATGATAATTGATATTACTCTAACTACACAATACAGATTTTTTTATTCCAGCTACCGCTAATCTGGTACATATACATATGTAAAATACAGGTAGTTGTCTAAAATCCAATTAAGTGCCTTTACAAGTATCAATCCGAGATGATTTACATCTAAACGGAGAAATGGAGAGAGTTTTTTTGTTTATAAACATCACTTACCTGGTCCAACATGTGTAATACTTAGTAATCCAATCACAAGCAACGTAACAACTGACAGAAGAGCCACAAACACTTTCTTAATGGACAACGGCATCTTCTGTCTCTTCTTATCAAACCAAATGAAGTATTTTTCACGTATTCCACTAAGCAGAGTACCCGTTTCTTGCTCGACGGTCTCTTCGACACGCTTCAGTGAATTTTCCTCCTTGTAATATGCACGCTATCCACGGGCTTAAAATAAATATCTATATTAGTCAGGAGCGTTAGAAGGTGTGCCGCGAATCGATTCAGGTATAAACAGAGAATGATGTTGACATTGGCTAGTTGTATAAATGAGCTCTTTGTATTATACCCCTGCGTCACACTACCTGCGGGTGTTTGTAGAAATACAGTACAATGGCAGTCGTAGTTGTAGTAATTATGTCCACTACACTATGCGACTGGATTAATTTAATCCCGACAGCCCGTCTCAGTTGGCAGTCGCGAACAAAGACATATAAACAACCAACAATGGTCAGTTGAGGTCTGAAAAAAAATGGTTTATTCATGTACTTGTTTCCGGATAGGTAAGTTAAAAAAATTACTAGATGTAATAAAGACATCCGCAACATTAGTAAAAAGCATATGAATGTCATTACCATTTATTAGATCAGATATTGTATGTGTCTGTTTATCACGTTGCAAGTAAAACCTCATTAGCGCACAAGTAGCTAGACATGCATTATGTATTAATTACGTGTAAATCAGCAAGCATGAAGTATACAGGTATGGTGTTAGTTGTTCCAATAAAACACTTGATCGATACCACCAATTAAACTTTGAAGTCTGATTTAGTAAAGGACAAATGGAAACTGTCAAAAAAAATTTCACTACAATCAACTTCATTTCCGTGATATACTTCAGCTTTTAAAACGTTCTACGCTGTGAACGGGAGATAACTCCATTTAGAATTGGTAGTTCAATTGTACATGAAACATACAAGCTTGGCATGAATACTCGAAAGAAAATAATGACTAGCAGTTTTTTTTGTTTTTTTGTTGTTTTTTTTTTTTGTATTTTTGTTGACTGGGGGTGGGGGTTGTCACATCTTGGGATGGAATGTCGCCAAACCATATACCAATATTTACAAAATAATTCCTAAGATTTACCATCACGAAAGAGCTACGTTGTAGTATAAATATATTAACCGACCAAATAAATCACACGAATGTTCTTGTGTTTGTGCGTTTTGGAGGAATAAGGCATTTTGTAATACATAACTTTTATATCTTTTGATGGTGGTTCGTTAAGAGTGACTTTATATTCATATCAAAATTGTAACCTTTACTACCAGGATAAATATTTCTTCTCGGCCATGTTAAATACATGCATATTGATGTACGAATGAAAATTTTGAGTAGGTTTCGGTTATGTAGATAAATCGTGAACTGTACAATTTGTATGAAAGCTCAGACCCAGTCACCCACACATTTGTTATTATTTGAGTCTCATCTTAATCATAGCTTACTTTCGTATTAATATGCAATACGCTTACTGATGATATAAGATTGTACAAAAAATACACACAAATGATTAACGCTTTTTATTACAAATTTAGAGATATTTTTGAACTGAATTGTAACACTCTGATTTTTATAATAATCAATGAAGGTGGTTTTTTTGTTCGTGATTTTGAACATGGATATGTGTGCTATCACGGATTCAGATTCGAAAGAATTCGATGTGCTACACCTTCGTTTTACAGAGGCTACAACATATACTTATATAACCATGGTGTACGGATGAGTAATTTGATAAGTCAATCATCCATGACTACTTGCCTCTTTCTACCTGTGCGCTATCGTGTCTACGACTCGATAATCCTAAATGAAGTGTAACCAATGGTAGCTCGTGGAAATGTAATTAACTTTCGGTGATTTCCGGGTATCGTCGGTTAGCACGTGATGCGCGCACGGGTAGAGTGGGGAAAGGTCATTTCGATGCTCGCTACACGTCAGGTTCAGACGTGTAAACTTAAAAAAAAATGCCATGAGTGCGTCTGTTAAAGTTTTTTTTAAATTGGGGGGTGTTGTGTTCATTTGTTGTTAAAGTTGGGGAATATACATGTATAATATACGGACAGAATAGCAAAAGCATTGACATTGTTGTGGTTATATGAACGAATTGTGGTAACTAAAAGAGTAGCGAGTATCCTTCCAATTCATTGCGTTGTAGTTATTCTTTAGAAAGTAATTAATTTATATTCGGGCAAAGGGAGAATATAAATAGCTGTATATGGCTGTTTCGTTCTTCGAGGGGCCGTCAGTGATGCTAATTCAATAAAAATCGTATTTCATATGTGTCTGAATATTTTAGCAGAATATCAAGTACATATACACAGTGTTGACAATGCCAAACCAGGAGGTTCTAGATTTGTTCACGTTTTGTAAGACAAAGAATGATGTATCAGTTACATCGGATTTAAATATTGAAAATGGCATGAAACGTTATACTCAAAACCTGCTACTGGACTTTAAAAGGTGCTGAACACATAAGAAAATTTTACAATTTGTATCATGCGACAATTCGTTGTTACCAAAGAAAAGCAAATCTATATCACAAGGAACCTGCAAATCTGAGTCGTTTAGATTCTGAAAGAGAATATTTCTTTCAGTATCAAAACGACCACATACAAAGAAATAAATACAGGCATTCTCACAAATATTTCCACATGTGCAGCTAGGTGTTCCCACAAGGCTCAACGGAATAAGTCGTAATTTAAAGAACGACACTGGTGTCTAAGCTTCGTGTTGATAATATCAAGTTTGCGGTTGCCAATGCCAAAGTGAGAAGGAGGAGAAATTTGATTACTAGGTTTAAGTGAACTTTTGAAAATACTTAAAGAAGCCTATGATCTTACAGAGTTTTCAAGAGAATTCCAAGAATGAACGGTTGACGGAAAGAAAGGGGAGCTAGTTAATCTACTGTATGGTACTCTGTCATCGTTTGTTTCTTAAAAGAAATCGAACATCGTCTTGGATAGAGGAGGGAAGTCAATAGGAAAGATAATCCGGAGTTTGATTATTAAGTATCTTATACAAAAGCTGAAGTTTTCTTCTCTTTCTTCTAGTCGATAGAGTTTCTAAACCTGTTTCAAAGTATAAAGATTGATTACTTGTGTAAGATGGAAGACCTGTGATAATTCTGGCTGCTTCACGTTGAGCTTTTTCTTACTTTTTCGATTCGGAACTAGTGCAATTATCCCACAATTCGCATCCATATTCTAAAACAGATAAAATAAATGTTCGGTAAATTCTCAATAGAGCATCTCGTTTTAATATAAATTTCAATTTTCTCATGACATTTATTTTTTCATGACCGAAGTATATACTGCTTCTATATGGTCTCCCCATTTGAGAACTGAGTTAAGAGTAACACCTAAATGTTTATCTGTAAAGTCTAAGAAGCTTCCATCAAATTCAAGTTCCAATAAACCATCAATGTCGTTTCTATTTTAGTAAATAGTACATCTGTTTTAGCAGGATTAAAAGTTATCAACCCAGTCAGTTTTAGCCCACGTACTAAGGTATTCGAGATCTTTATTTAGAGTAGTTTCAATTTCAAGACACGAGGAAGAAGAAGAATAATGGAGTAGGGTGTCATCAGCGAAAATACGAGATGCAGAATAAAACATATTTGCTTTATCATTTATATATATCAAAAAACAACAAAGGACCAAGGATTGAACCTTGTGGAACCCCTGCATCAATAGAAACCATTTTCGAAGAAGAATCATTAAAACATACAATTTGTTGCCTTTGATGCAAGTAATCATTTAACCAAGCCAGTAATTTCCCTCCTATTCCATCGGATTTCAGTTTTGATAGCAAACCCTTGTGCCAGACACGATCAGAGGCTTTAGAAATATCACAGAATACAACACAAGTATGTTTTCTTTGTTCAAGCGATAAACAGAGATTATGATACATTTCTATTAATTGATATACTGTCGAATGTCCTGTTCGAAATCCAGATTGATATTTATAAAACAGCGAATTTCCAACAAAGTAGTTATAGATTTGCCTAAAGATAACACGTTCAAAAACCTTACCAACAGTGGACAACAGAGAAATTGGACGATTTGAAGGAGAATACCTATCACGTTTCTTAAATAAAGGCATAACTTTTGCTAGTTTCCACAATTTAAGATAAACACCAGTAGAGAGTGACATATTAAATAATGTTACAAACATTCCTCAACATGTAATGACTGATTTCATCATGGCCCGAGGCTTTGTCGAGTTTCAATATTTTTAACACATCTCTAATTTCACTGTGGCTTAGTCTAATTGAATTGAGATTGGAATTTGGTTTTTGGCGGAACATCAGGAACCTGAGAATTGCTATCATCAATACAAGTTACACTACAAAGTAATCATTTAACAAATTAGACTTATCTTCATCACTAGTGATCATATTGTCGGTAACAGGATCTACTAGGGTAGGGATAGTTTGTGATGCACCACCAGATTTCATCAATCTCTTCATCAACCTCCAACACGCCTTGGGATCCGAACAGAAATAGTTATCAATGATGCCATGGACATTGTCGTAAAAATTAAGACGAGTATATTTCTTTATGTTATTTACCTAAATACGCTGATTTTTGAAATTTTGTAAATCCCGAGGAAGTTGCGATATTCTCGCTATCTTATGTAATCGGTTTCGAAATCTAATATTTTTTCTCAAATCTGATGTCTTCCAGCGTTTGTCGTTTGGCCTAATTACAACTTCTTTAGTAGGTATACACTGTTTTGCAAAATTAATAAAAACATTGGTAAAAGTTTCGCACGCCGTATCTACTGAATGAGCATTTGACAAAGAACCACTCCAAGCAAACTGAAAGATAAAATTATTTAACTTAGCGAAATCTGCTCTTTTATACAACCAAATCTTGCGTTTATACACAGATTTTAAAGTACATGGTTTTTTAATACTGACAGTACAACCTTCATGATCACTGACAGTTCTATCTATATTAATGACAGAAGAATCAATACTGTATAAGAAATCACTCAATAAAATTGGATCGAGTAGACTAGACCTAGTTAGACCTATACGCGTAGGTCCATGTATAACATTTCAGAAACTAAAAGAACTAATGATATCTACAAAAATATGATATGGTGTAACAGTTAGTAAATCAACATTAAAATCCCCAGTAATAATCAAATTTGGAGAAATATCAAAGGCATTGTAAATAGACGCCTGAAGGTTTTCCCAGAGTGGTATGACTGAACTTTCGGGCCGGTATACAGTACAAATGATAAAGTTGGTATGATTTAAGACAATTTGTAACCAGATTACTTCATCACCTGGATATTCTAAATCAAATAAGCGTTTCACTTTTAATAGATCGTTTACATTGGCAATAATACCACCACCAGCAAAATTTCTCTCTAACCTGAACGGAGCATGAAAACCTGGTATAAGTAGATCATCTGTACACACTTGGTCATCCAAATGACTTTCAGTAAGGCAAACAATATCGTATTCTGCAGCTACATCTCCAATGTAATCTAACCTATTCCTAACACTTCTGACATTTAGGTGAAACACTTAAAGCTCATCAAAACTCGGGCCAGGATTGGTTTCAACATCCATATACACCAATTACAGTAATATTAAAACCTCGGAATAAATCAAATTTCGAAACCAAGAAAAGAGTAAAAATTTAACAGATTAACTAAGTTTTTCATGCTTGTAGAATTTATCTTTAAAGTAAAAGATTCGTTTGTGTTAGTGTTCGAGAAGTACTGGTAATTTGATTAATGTTGCACAATAACAAAAAATTCAACAATAAAACTATAACCACATTATTTTTTTATTTAACGCTTGCAAAAAACATAAAAAGGCGAACACAATACTAGAATATATAGCTTTTTTTAACACACTGACAAAGGAATCCAGTTTGTTCAAGAGTCTAACCTTACCTTTATTCTCTCTGTGCCAGGAGGCACACAAGACTTGGACATCCCTTCTCCACTGTTTTAGATCTTCGTCGGCACGGCGTGCAGAGTTCAAGGTACTCCAGCCAGCACCATTCCGCTCCATCTCCACCATTCTTCGCCATGTTGTTTTTGGGCGGCCTTTTTTCCTTTCCCCCCCTCTTTTGTCCATCCGAGTGCAACAGCACAGTCATCTCGTTGATCCTTCCTCTGGGCGTGTCCAATCCAGCTCCATCTCCTTCTTCTCACCTCCTGGTTTATCTTCATTGTCCCTGCCATCTCCAGAACTGTGTTATTCGAGATATGCTGCTCCCATCGAATCCCGAAGATCCTTCTGAGACAACAATAGCGCACCTCCAAGAATCAATACAACTTCCCATTAGGGAGGGTAAAATAATAATTACTGACAGTATGGAGGCGTCTAGTGATACTTTTTCGAGCATAAAACAATACATCATCCGAGTAACAATATAACATATATAGTAGGAAGTAGAGGTTTGTGAGGAAAGTTGAAAGTAGGGGTTGGTTCGAGAGAGAAGAAAGTGAGTTTCGACACAAAGGAAGGAATAAGGGAAGCAATGGAACAAAGTTTAGGAAAGAAAGTCGATAAGTTCAGGAATATTGAGATAGAAAGGGAAATAGAAAGGCAAGATAAAGTAACAGAAAGCATGAATATATACATATTTAAGGTGAGGGTAATCAACTCAGTCCTGATACAGATTGATATACAATGGTTTGATTATAAATAGCATTGTAACGTTAAGGTACGTTCTTATCAAAGCCGAATAATGTAATCATACAAAGTTGTTTTTGGTGTTTAGAAAGTGAATAGATCAAATCAAAGAATAATAACAGTAATAATAATAGAATGATAACTATCAGTGGTAAATTCCAAGTTTAGAATGACAATAATAATGATGATATTAATTTGAGATGCAATCGGCCTCAACCTGGAGGTACATATGGCGGTGTAAAATTTTATTTTAGCTATATACATGTGCTACTTTCATATCGTACATGTGTATACAAAATACTCACAAGCTGAGTTAGATGTGAACGAAACTTCAAAACAGTACAAACTGTACTCGGGGCTGAAACATAATCAGGGTACCCAAAAACTATATTTTTGTATGTCTTACAGTTCAAAACATTTCGTAAGAATGAACTATGTGTAGAACTAGACACACGATTTAACATGACACATAGTGATGTCAAGTAGATATATAGATACTACCTGTCATGGATATATCTTCTATAAATACAGATTGCACTATGTAGTACATATCGTACGGAAAGAAACAAATAATTCTGTACGTATACACTCAAACCGAAAATGAAACATAATGATCATATATAGTTGTAGTCTCTTCTATTGGTTTTATTATTACAATATATCAAAACTGGCAGCCATACCATTATAGACTTACATTTACATATAAATGATTTCGACTAGCGCTAGCCTGATCAACAAATTTCCACACCTACCATACATTTTATATTTGATTAACCCGTGTTTTTAAATCTATGTGATTTGATACCTGAAATGTCATACTAGATACTATAGACAGGGACACGTGATACTGGTGTGATTTATTTCTTTTAAATCAATGGTGTCAGGCGTTGAAAGCTACGTTCTCAAATGTCATAGAACCAATTAAATTTATTGAATTATCGAAGATCTTTTTTTGTCCTTATTTTCAGTAGCATATTAATAATAAGTAAGAATAAGTAAACCCTGAGTGACTATTTAAACTCTCAAGGAAATTCCAATCATTTCATGTGATATCAGCTTTTAACATAGAGTAGATGATACAAGTAACCACAGGTAAGTCAAATGTAAACGAACAGGTAAATTCATCTGAAATATACTATATTCCTTCTAACAACATCCCACTGGCCATGTTATTTTAAAAAAAGTGAGCAAATCGGGATACACCCAGCCGCCAAACCAGTGGTATAACCGACAATACCTGTACATTTCAATTTATATCTCCAAATGAAAATGATTTACATAGGCGTTACATAGCAAATGCGTGACACCTGTTTAACTTTTTAGGACGTCTCTGATTATGTGCGGCAGACCATATCATATTCATTACCACAGCATGTCAGGTAATGCACTTGTAATTGTACCACGCAACACATCACCATCCTTCGACTGTGTTGCATTTAATAGAGACGAGCCTTTTGATGCTTACTAATGGTTTTGGCTTCATTTGCAATTATTTATTTTTTATGTATTCATTTGTATTTTCTTATGCTCATCGAACCATTTAGGGGTGGGGGTTGGGAAGCATATAGTCTCCACCTTGTCCGTCCGTCAGTCCGTCTGTCCTTTCGTGTCCGGAGCATAACTTTGCCCACGAGAAACAATGATCATGAAATTTGTTGTAAATTTACCAAATATCCTTCGACGCCTCAATTAGAGTTATTGCTTTTCGTGTTTCGGAGCATTACTTTGCTTGCATTTCAATTAGAGTAATGAAACTTCTTGTATACATTGATCATACTGAGACTATGTGCAGTGTGCAAAATTCATGACCTGCAACCAATTAGTTAGGGAGTTATTGCCATTTGCGAAATGTATGTGTCTCTTTACAGCAAAAAACTTTTGATTGCTTGCACGTAAACTAGGATATCGAAACTGGGTTTATAAATTGTTTATACAACGACATTGTGCAATACAAAAATGTTAGGGCCTACAACCCCTCAATTACAGAGTTATTGCCCTTCGATAACACCTTCTTGTCCGGAGCATAACTTTGCTCACTATTAAGCAAGTATCACGGATCTTAGTGTATACACTGACTATATTAAGACAATATGCTGTGTACAAAATTCGGGGTCATCAATCCTTCATTTACAGATGTATTGCCCTTTGTCAAATATCATATCCAGAGTATAAAATTGCTTGCGTTTAAAATAGGATAATGAAAATTGGCGTATACATAGATCATACGATCTCACGGTTGATCATTATCACATTCTCATCGAAAGTGCTGTTGATTGGAGGAAAGTATTAAGAAAAATATGAATATCGATGTCATCATTAGATAACGATCTTGCTAGCTTTATCAACATGATATTATCATTAATGTTGTCCACAACAGAACAATATTTAGACTTGATCTAATAAATACAAAACAATTCCACCACATTTACCATGAAGTCTTTGGAACAAAAAACTTTCATGCTTTTTCCATTCTATCGCGTTATCTTTTTCAACCCAGTATTCACACGGACAAATAATATTATGTTTTGTTATAATATCAACAAAGTCTTCGGACTCTAATTTACCATAAACATCTACAAATGTTCCATGATGATATAGAGATTCCCTCCACACAATCCTTACAGCTGATATCTTGTTGGCGGTGTCTGTTATACCTTGGTCTTGCTTCAGAAAAAAATGCACAATGTCAGCAACGTTACTTCCAACGCCAAAGGCGGGCTGTGGGCTGTTGTTGTATCAAACATGTTACTTATGGACTGTGCAGATTCTTCAAATTCTCTTCTTTTATTCCGGATTTAGAACTGGTTAGTTACCATCAGTTCTATTTTCGCTTTGCAAACCATACTTTTTCAAAAACCGATGCGGTTTCTGTTTCGTAGACTTTCGATATTGTTGAATCTACCGCTTATGTTATATAGAAGCTTTGTCTACCAGTGTGCACTTTGTGATTAAAGGTTGAGTCGGCGAAAGCTTTCCCGTTCAGACGTTTATACATCACTGCCTTACTTCCTATTCTTTGAAACCAAACCAGCAGATGTCAGACATTTAACCGGGAACATCATGATTCGTTAAGAGTAAAAATGAGCTCGATTTGTTAGAATTTATTTATTAAATTTCACGATCTCAATGACGCTGACAAAGCGTTATTATGCATTTAGCTTGCTGTTGCTGAATCTTGCATTCTAAATAGAACTAGTAAAATGGTAAAACTTCATATGATATACTCAATATGCGTGTTGATACCGTATACGTGGTTATTTTTTATTAATAATATTTTCAACGTGTCCGCGAAAATTTAATCCGTGAAATAATGAGACACGCATGTCCTTTTATATCCAAGTAGCAACATAGCAATATTTTCGATCGCTTTAAAAGAAAGAAAGACGAAAATGCTTAAAACAGCATGTACAGCTCACTGTTTCTGTACAAAGACGACCAGTGCTTCTATCTGACTCCGGACTAGCTATGACCATGATCTGAAATGTAATGAAGCTCTGACCACGAACTTAGATGTAATGATGCACTGACAACGAACTTAGATGTAATGATGCACTGACCACGAACTTAGATGTAATGATGCACTGACTATGGACTTAAATATAACGATACACTGACCACGAACTTAGATGTAATGATGCACTGACCACGAACTTAGATGTAATGATGCACTAACCACGAACTTAGATGTAATGATGCACTGACCACGACCTTAGATGTAATGATGCACTAACCACGAACTTAGATGTAATGATGCACTGACAACGAACTTAGATGTAATGATGCATTGACCACGACCTTAGATGTAATGATGCACTGACCACGAACTTAGATGTAATGATGCACTGACCACGACCTTAGATGTAATGATGCACTGACCACGAACTTAGATGTAATGATGCACTAACCACGAACTTAGATGCAATGATGCACTGACAACGAACTTAGATGTAATGATGCACTGACCACGAACTTAGATGTTATTATGCACTGACCACGAACTTAGATGTAATGATGCACTGACCACGAACTTAAATGTAATGATGTACTGACCACGAACTTAGATGTTATTATGCACTGACCACGAACTTAGATGTAATGATGCACTGACCACGAACTTAAATGTAATGATGTACTGACCACGAACTTAGATGTAATGATGCACTGACTACGAACTTAGATGTAATGAATCACTGACCACGAACTTAGATGCAATGATGCACTGACCACAAACTTAGATGTAATGATGCACTGACCACGAACTTAGATGTAATGATTCACTGACTACGGACTTAAATATAATGATGCACTGACCACGAACTTAGATGTAATGAATCACTGACCACGAACTTAGATGCAATGATGCACTGACCACGAACTTAGATGTAATGAATCACTGACCACGAACTTAGATGTAATGATGCACTGGCCACGAACTTCAATGTAATGATGCATTGACCACGAACTTAGATGTAATGATGCACTGACAACGAACTTCAATGTAATGATGCACTGACCACGAACTTAGATGTAATGGTGCACTGACAACGAACTTAGATGTAATGATGCACTGACCACGAACTTAGATGTAATGATGCACTGACAACGAACTTAGATGTAATGATGCACTGACCACTTAGATGTAATGATGCACTGACAACGAACTTAGATGTAATGATGCACTGACCACGAACTTAGATGTAATGATGCACTGACTACGAACTTAGATGTAATGATGCACTGACCACGAACTTCAATGTAATGATGCATTGACCACGAACTTAGATGTAATGATGCACTGACAACGAACTTCAATGTAATGATGCACTGACCACGAACTTAGATGTAATGGTGCACTGACCGTGAACTTAGATGTAATGATGCACTGACCACGAACTTAGATGTAATGATGCACTGACCACGAACTTAGATGTAATGATGCACTGACCGTGAACTTAGATGTAATGATGCACTGACTACGGACTTACATATAACGATACACTGACCACGAACTTAGATGTAATGAATCACTGACCACGAACTTAGATGCAATGATGCACTGACCACGAACTTAGATGTAATGATGCACTGACCACGAATTTAGATGTAATGAATCACTGATCACGAACTTAGATGTAATGATGCACTGACCAAGAACTTATATGTAATGATGCACTGACCACGAAATTAGATGTAATGATGCACTGACCGTGAACTTAGATGTAATGATGCACTGACTACGGACTAGGTTTAATGATGCACTGACCACGAACTTGATTTTAATTAAGCTCTGACCACGGACCACTTGATGAAGCATGGACCACGGACTTAAACTTGGAGGAGCTCTCGTCTCAGACTCAGATTTAATGAAGAATGGACAATGGACAAAGATTTATTAAAGCATTGACCACAAAAGGAGACAATAAACTGACGTTAAAGTTAGCTAGTTCTCTTGACACATGAATGTCATCACTATGCCTAGTCGAATAGTGACTAGTAAAGGAAATCTTTAATGGCAGTGGAATTCCAATTTGTCTGGAAAAATATTCTCCGTATAGTAATTTTTAAATGCCAGTAAAAAGACTTTACACATTATTATAAGATATAGGTATGCTTCTAAATATTGAAAAATGAGACACGAAGGTGCACACTTTTCTCAGATCACTGTAATCTGTTTGAATGGTTTCTGATAAATGCTATATATCTGCAGAATATATTCACCCATCATTTAGAAACACATTTTGCTGATATATGAAATGAATTGATTACTAAGTTATTCATTAATAATTTTCATGTTAAAAAATTTTAAAAGTGATTGTTGATTTATATCAACCTCACTGAAAACGACAAAAACATTCAATTCAATTAAGATTTGTTTATACATCATTAATCATATTATGGCCGAATTTCTTGTAGATGTATACCTCGTCGGTTTAAATATATATGACATATACTGCAGCTGACAAGCTGTTTCATTACAACTCTTCATTATCATTCCCTTCGGGTGTTAATAGCGCAAAATAATCATTACAATCTTATGGCAGTTCAACAATAGACAGACACAACAGAAACATTAACAATTACAAGGGCTACACTGGTACGCCAGAATGCATTATTGTGTGTTTTTGGTGACATGAAAATCGAAAGCCACATGTCACACAATACAACACCTGGTACTTAAAACTATAGATGAATCGGAATCAGGACGTTCTGTCCATGCTTCAACTCCATGAGTTATACACATACTTTGTGATCCATAATCTCCTGCACATCTCCACCAACGCCGTTCGTCACCAGCTGGCTAGCCTATCTCTTTGCACTATCATGTTATCTGTCCTCTATTCTAAAGATATTTTTTTTCTGTTCGGACTTTGTACTTGTAATTATTCTATTTTTCATATTTTTACATCATTTTAAAACATGACAGTAACAATGCATATATCCACAAACACACACACACACACACACACACACACACACACACACACACTGAAGTTTCACTTTTCATCCATTTCCATCATCATCTTCATCGTCGTCGTCGTCGCCCTCTTCATTGTCAATGCCAATCATCACAATCAGTTATCATTATAATCAAATGTTCCCACAATAATCAACCATCATCAGCAAAATCATCATCACGATTATCACCGTTACAATTAATCATCCTCATTATAATCATTAATCATCACTTTAATCGTAAATTGGAATTAATCGTTTCAAATTATCCTTAGAATCAATTGATCAATCCATCATCATCATCATCATCATCATCATCATCATCATTATCATCATCATTTGCAGTTAGCAAAGAATTCGTCATTGCTTACAAGCGCATCATTCACACTCGCCACCTCCCCTTCCGCCTTGACACTAGGGCCATTGTAACTTTTAATTCTGGACAAAACACAAACGGCACAACCACTTCATTTATAAGTGTTTCTATCATTGTAGCTATTTTTTAACCTCCTGACATTCCCAAAGAAATGAGGGATTACTTATTGTTCAGAATTGCAGAGATTGATGTACAGACTTATGACTAATGTTGCCTTTAAAAGTCTGTAATTTGTTGTAAGAATGCGGTGAGAAATCATAAACTGGTGTCACTGAAGCTTAATTTATTTTTCATTACCTGCAATGGTCTTTTTAAAGAGATTTTTTTTCAGTTTGTGTTGGTTAGTTAAAACTGTTTCCCTCTATTTTGTTTTACCGGTTTGCTACGTTCATGTGTTCTTTAAAGTATTATAAAAATCCTTGTCCATTTGAACTTTACCAGAAAATCTTAATGTAAAATGATATAATTGGTCGCATCACATTGTTCTCTAAAT
Source organism: Ylistrum balloti (assembly GCF_031769215.1). Classification (NCBI taxonomy): domain Eukaryota; kingdom Metazoa; phylum Mollusca; class Bivalvia; order Pectinida; family Pectinidae; genus Ylistrum; species Ylistrum balloti. Next base: position 223,598 of record NW_026782385.1, on the reverse strand, counting down.
GCTATTTATTTGATAAGGTTTTAATTAAGATATTATGCCTTAATCTTTAAGACATTTGGCTGTCACATTATATATCTGTAAAACATCTTCAAAACTCAGACCAGATTCACTACTATCAGTCTCTAACAAGTCAGCTATAATTGTTTTTCCTTTTCTATACAATTGCTTGTAAAAACATGTTCTTCATAAATGGTGATATTCTTATTAAATGTAGTAAGTATTTCCAACATCAACTTCTTCCTTTCCATCTACATTTCTTTACAGATCTATAATTCATACCACACTTCAAAGCCATATTTTCAAAATTTATCATTGCAAGCCCTTTGGCAGTTTTTTTATATACTCATTTCCAATATTGAGTAGAACATCAGTATTTATTTAGGTATTTGATATCTAGAACCATGTACCTGGTGTGTGATAAAGTCTTCATATCCAACTCAATTTCAATGAATCTGCAAACGACCTTACATTATCTATTTTAAACCACCACTTAAATAGTTTTGGAGAAGGGTTTCTTTTTTTATTTTGTCAACATAACTATTCAACAAAAATTTTGATAAATTTGAATTGATCTTGTTAAATGTTTTTTCATCTTGGTTTGGTTGTGCTGTAAAAAGGTGATTGAATTGTGAAATCAAAAGAGACTTGATTATATGTATTTTTCCCTTTGGATTTCTTTTCCAAGTGCTTTTAATTTTGTTATCTTCTTGTCATAATCAATTTTGGACATAACATGTAGGTTAATATCAAATTCTACCCAAGAAGATCGAACATTTCCCGTCCCATTGCAGATTGAGTTCTGACATATATATATCATGGCTATATTTTTAGACCTATCCCTGTAATCAATGTTTACCTTAAGTCATGTGATACTTGAAGAGCTGTTTAGCTTTTTTAACATTGAGGTCCCTCTATCCTGAAAAAGCATCGTCAGCGTATCTATACTATCTAACATCTGTGTATATATTTTTTTTATTCAATATCCCTCGTTCTACTTTTTATTAAGAAATGGATATAGTTTCACCTAAGATATTCAATAAAAGAGCCTCTAAAATAACTGATAATTAATAGTTAATTGCACGTCAGCATCCAATATTTGGTATATCCATCCATGTTAAACAGGATCAGTCACCACATACTACAGTTTTTCCCTCCACACACATCACACACAATACAACGATTTACGTTAGGGTGATTTTTCATGGACTGATATAATGAAATTGGCGATGAATCTAATTTTCAAATGAATCTAACGCTAATAAAGCATAGCCATTGCAACATGTTTTTTTCTGATCATTGTTAACTAAAGCAAATATATAACAATCATCAAAATAACCATGGAAGAAAAGTAGTCAAAATTTCATTGTTGGCTTTCAGAAGTGTATATCTTAAGTTTTTTATGTTGATAATATTCTTAATTTTGACGGATAACTTAAGGAAACTAAGAATTGAAAAACACTAATTACACTTATATATAGTGAAGTTTACTCAAGCTTGAAAAGACACAGAGGACAAAATCATGAAAATGATGTAAGAACCTCAAATAGCCTATTGGCATACCTTTCTAACTGTGTCTCTCTGTTTCCTTACCTTTTTTATCTTCATACAGGGCTGAATTTACAGAAGAGCATATAAAAAGTAGGTCACAAAGACCCTTTGAAGAGCTTCATTTTCACTTTTAGATATATTGATGAGGTCTTGTTTCCCGTTATTGACCATGTCCATCGTAAACACCTACAACAAATGAAAATCAAGTCCACGAAAAACTCTTATCAAGTGGCTGTTTACATTGACCGTTTTCTATAACGAAACCAAAAGCGACAGCTTTCTACTAGTGTAATGAATAGCGTTATGTTGTTAATTTCCTATTTGCGATCTTTTCACTTTTGGATAGAAGCATAACAGCATTTTCAATCTATTGATTACATGTCCCAGTGTATTAAATATTGAAGGGTTTGTTCCCAATGTCAAAACTATCGTGCAATTGTCCGCAACTGACAAACTCTCAAAAAAGGTTTATGAAAAGTATGGAGAAGTTTTATGGTCGTTGTAATTGTCACTGAGGGAAATAATATGTTTCCTTGTGCGATGTGAAACTTGGCGTGTTTTTGATGCTCTTTAATTTGGCTGGTGGGTTCGTTACTATTAACCATGTTCTCATTCGGGTTTCTTTATTTGCATGGCGGATGTCGTCGATGAAGCAGAATATATTTACCCTTCCGAAACACTTGACCTTATTCCCCTATGTATCTTCTCATATCTCACCGTGTAAATTTGTCTTTTGTTTATATCTAGATTCAGTTTCATCAAATTCAGACTGCATCAAGATTATTTTACAATAGCGACGACGACTACGACAACTGAAAAACGATGTTTACAGGGATTTAAAGTTTCCTTTACTCTTTCACTCAAGTGGTTTTCCTATTAGTCATCCCGATGAATATGTACATTGACACACTAAGGTATCGCTCTAAAATTGTTGTTTTATCTATTTCACCCGCTAACGGAGCATTTACGTAACTGGTATCTGTATATCAGTATGCCATAAACAAACTGAGTTTGTAAGAGCGCGTCATAGAGAGACTGCCACGAAATGCATCACATTAACCAGGTACATTATACATAGGTGCAAGTCATGAGAACATGAATGATCACACACTTAAATGTACAATCATGTAGATTGAAACGCAACAGCCGTTCTTACATAAGTTTATGTGGAGACGCTATGTTTGTACACTAATGACCGATCATTTGCTTGATCGACGTTAACCTCACCACCAGAAGTATATAAAATCAAGCGATTTTAAGCATAGTAAAATCACTTGAGTAAAGGAGTTAAGGAAATGTTAAATTACTGTAACCGACAACTTTGGTAAAAGAGGAAATGAAACTTTAGATAAATTTTGGTAAACTATCTCTGGATTTTAAGTTTTATTGTGAAACACTTGCCTGATCATTCCCCCGAAGCGGTAAAAAATGACTTGGTTTGATTTGCGATTTATTTGTTACTTTCGTTTATATCTAGTGTCTACAATCAATCAGTTTATCTTGTATGTAAAAAGCATATACATACATATTTATATATAATATCTTAAAGCATTGATGATTGATATGCAACATAAAAGAAAATATCTCATTTATAATTTTACTAAGTTTTCAAACAATCTATCTTAATGTCAAAAATTCAAGTCTCTTATGGTTTTGCAGGTTTTATAACCCGTAGGTAAAAAGGCTAATCCGGACATTGCGGTCCGCCTTCCGTTAATTAGAAAGAAGGTGGGAAAAGAATTCGAGGTGGCAAAATGTCAAGTTACCCACCCTCCCTTCCCAATGCAGGTACTTTTCTGGCGCCAGTTTTATTTCTAATTACAGTTGCTGTTTTGAACACTGATCGTCTTGGTATTGGTCTTTAGCTGATTCCTTAGGACAGTTTGGTGGAAATTGTGTCAGAGACTGTTTTATGTCTGGCTGTGTATGCCTAGCATGTGGCATAAATTCGCGATCACCTTTTTCTAGCTCAGCTCAGAGGTAAATTGACACACCTCAATTTTCAAGTTTGCTATAAAGTTTTTGGATGATTCAGTGTTCCCACTGGTCACTCCAAATTATTTTGTATATCACGACAATAACTTGCCAAACCAAATAAATATAAATTCAAATGTATTTCCTGTGTTACTTGATTTGTGACTAATTGATAAATGTTTTATTATTTCATATCTCCTATCAATAATCCTTACGAGGAATAAGAACTGGCCCACGTGACAACTGAAGAAATGGGCGTCCGTCGACCCACAGAATTGTAAAGAATCGAGGATGACCTAAGGAGAATTTAAGGTACAAGGACATTAATTGTGAACATGTCTTTATCTATAGTGTTGATATCAATCATTTGGACAGGCTATTAAAATTCCTTTAAAATATAAGACGACACTTTACTCGTAAGAAATGAGATATGTTCTAGTCCAAACACCTGACCTTAGGATGATCAAAGGCTGTAAGTGCTGAATAGGAAAACATAATTTAAACATACCAATCAGTTCGGTTTTCACATTCTCCATAATAACCCCATCGTTGATATTAAAAATATTAAACTCAGACATATTTTTACATGTTTTGTCTAGACATGCACCTGTAATCTACATATTTTAGCAATTACTATTTTTATTATTCTGAATACATTCTACCTGACATGAGGTATGTATGTGTTGACTCGTAATGTGTATATCAAAAGATGTAAGATAGATATTGACAGAGACGTAACACGCTCTGTGTTATACACGTGTCTGATATTGATGTTTTGGTTCTTACTTCAGAATCATTTTGATAAGGGTAAAAATTACATGTAATCAATCGCTGACTCAGATATTTTTCACTGTCTTGTATCTGAATGGCATAAAGTTCATGAAACTAACTCTGTTTTTTTCCAATTTTGGCAACAATAATCAGTGTTGGGTGTCATAGTTCCATATTTCAGTTTTTAATTGTGTTTTGCATTTTTTCAAACAAGATGTTTAACACCCATAAGCATATTCATCATTCACAACATAATTGTGACAATTTTGGTATTACCACAAATAACAGAAGAATAAAATATTCTATTTTGAAATCCATTTCATGCCTGTAACGACTCACATATTTTTGACAATCACTAAGAAAAGTGTTTATCTAAATATCTTCAATTGAAATATGTGAAGACAAAATAAGAATAGTGTTCCCTTCGGCCTTCCGCCATTTTCCTAGCGTTAAGGCGGACATTTTCGCATTTTTGTTTGTATACCTGTTCTTTCCTGGGGTAGGTGTATAATTTGTACTCGTACAACACGTCGGTTTATATATTTGATAGGTCTTATGATATAGGTAACATACATATACAAAATGTTTACTCCTGTGGTAATTACATAACAGAGAAAATACAGGGGCGTTAGGTGACGACCGGCACATTTTTCAAAATATATTTTCTACGAAGCTCAATGCAATTATTGAATGTAGATTTCACAACTTGGCGGGAAATTATTCTTTCCTACCTACAGATGTAAATCACAGCAAATGAACTGATACAGTATATAAATATACCATTGAAAAAAGGCGAAGATCGTAATACATAATATCTAAAGTTTGAATTTTATGACGGTATAGCAAGAAAGGATCAGATGATTTGTATAAAACTGAAATAAGAACTGTAGAAAATTTGTTAATTATATTCAAAATGCAGTTCACAACACATGTAGGTAAACAAACATCTTGACAATTGAAGCGATTACAATAATGAGTTATATTTCTTCCCGCATTAAATTTGTAACCGTTTGCAGCTGCACGCATATACTTATACTTAATTTACTCCAGGTTCACGCCCCATCGGAAATTGAAAGCGCATGGACACGTTAAATGTAATCGTAGTCTGTGATAACAATGAACCTAGTTTGAATGTCACTTTGACAGTTGAAGCTTTCGATACTTCAATATAGTGACATTGTTACTTGCTCAGTGATCGGGATTATTCGAAAGACTTACACTGAATTGCAGAATATTAATTTTGATAATTATATTTTAAGTCTATGATTCTAATTATGTTCTACCCTTAGTAACGCCTACCTGAATACCCAGATGCAGAATCGGAACAATCGACATCTTTGAACAACTCGGTATGCTGATAAATCCAGTTATATCATGTATATGTTAATTTGAGAACAATGGTGCAACCGAGGAAAGTGTGATCTTTTATGTTGATTTCATACATTTCATGCATTGTATGTCACACAATTTCTCACTTGACTAAACAGAAACTTAACAGAAGATCGGTTTGATGCTGAAGTCGCAAATATTTGACTTGTAAATGTACAATATACATATACAGCGAGATAACATCGTAATCGCGTGACAGTAGCCGTTAATATTAAAAAATAATTCCAGTCACCCGTCACCTTGGCGATTTCCCTATTCACTGATGCACGTATCTCTGAACCGTATACAATAAGTACATCCCTGTGGCCCGACTTCAACGCGATGTCGCGGCGGCTGGATCTACCAATTTATCCTGCGATACCGCCGCGATCCACCTTGCGATCCCGCATCGGCTACGATCGACAGGTCAGCAAATCGAACTCTCTCGCAGGGTTTGAGAGCCAAGTCAACTGTACTGTACGTGTATGGAATGGAAGTTTGAATATAAATGAATGAACGAACGAACGCTCGAACGAACGAACGAATGAGTTGGGCCTTATTATGTGTGTTTCCGCATATATTTTGTATCTTTGAAAAATATTTAAGATGTTTTCACAAAAATAAACTGTCATCATCAAGGTCAAAAATGATTCTGCATTTGAATATCTGTTGCTGGATTTATGTGTATGAAATAGTAGGTTTCTTTTTATATATAAATGAATAAATGATGGATGATAACATGTGATCAAATCTAGATCATATGAACGACCAAGGCATGAGGCGATGTTGACTGGAGTAGGACATACATATATGAATATAGCCGTCCCGAATTCCCACCTGTGTTTGACAGTTGGTGGATCTATAAACTGTCTGTCGTATTGATCATATTCGATTATTTCATCACTCAGGGACGCGATAAATGTACATGCCAGGCAGCTATGGTTGATATGATCTCGACATTAAAGTATGATAGAAACGACTCTAAAAGCTTGACAATAAAATATTGACAATGCTTCACTAAATGGGAATGTTTTATTCAACAATTCGTAAACCATATCTTTGTTCGTAGTAAAAGCCATTTTAAAATCCTCAAATCCAGACGTCACTGTTTGTAGGTATGACTACAGATTACCAAACATAACGTTGACCTTACATATGCAGCAATTTCTACGGAATATCATGGCACGAGAGCCCACAAGTAGAATGGGGCCAGTCATGGATGAGTGATTTTATCAAACTTAGTAGGCACCATTTTACTCGGAGACCCGTAAAGCCATAGTTATTTCAATTTCAATTTTATCTCATTCTGTATGCAACAGCATATAAGGTTGACGATATACATACAAATAATAATATTTAGCCATAACCAATAAGATTAAGACACAAAATTCATAAGTAAAATATTAACACCATGGTATCTACCCGTTTCAACATTCAACACATGTGAGCTCAGCCTATACTTAGACAGTATCATTTTTATTTTCATAGTTAGTGGTTTGTTGAGGCACGATTGTGTAACAAGCCGATCAATTATATGTTTATACGATGTACACTTTGAGGAGCTTTCAAATCTACTTCCTAAGTCTTGAACAAATATATTCTGTATACGTTGTTTATATATCAATAAGAAATACATTTCATTGGAAACACATTGTGCCAACAATACATCACCAAAACCAAATCGATATAAATCTTGTTTCAAATGAAAAATCCAATTTGACTTACAATTAGGCTTCTTGGTATCAAGATCAACTAATTCATAACAAGCTCTTAATATACCATTATCTGTCTTCAAAAGTTGTAACCAATACTTAACAATAGTAACCTTTCGCGGAACATAATAAGGAAAGCGACATAGCTCAAAATACACCATAGCATTATTAACAGTTTTCGTCACGCCCAAAAGAGATTTAAAAAACGACAAATGTACCTTTTTCAATCTGTGGTGCTATATCAAAGCCCTAGACCTCGCAACCATAATTCAAAATACATGATACGTAAGTATCAAATAATGATAACTTTGTTTTTGCATTCAAAACAAGCTTGTTTATTCTACGACTGAGAGGATAATACGCCTTTCTCCCTTGTGCAGCTATGTTTTTATGTGCTGTTGTAAATTTATCGTTATAATAGTATACCAATCCTAAATAACAAAATTTATCTACAATTTCTATATATTTTCGATCAAAATACCACCGTTCATTTGGTATTAATCGTTTACGTTTTCTAAATACTACTATCTTGGTCTTATCGACATTCGCTGTCAAGTTCCAATGATCCGAATAATTAAAAAAAAAACAATATTTTGGAGCTCCACAATGTCTTCAGAAAATAGCACAGTATTATCTGCATACATGATTAAAAACAAATTATGGAATTGTATATGATAGCTTTGACAACTGGATACAAGAAGTTCTTATTCCATGTCATTAACAAACAAGGAAAACATAATCGGTAATAAAGATTCACCTTGTAATAAACCGACTTGCAAGTCCTATATTGGAGACAATTTACCATGCAACTTCACGCACGATTTAACATATTCACATATAGATTTTATCACATTCAGCAAACTTCCCCTGGCCGCAGATTTCCACAACTTTAACCATAACTTATTATGTGAAATGCTAATGAACACTTACTTGCAATCAACAAATACACGGTAAAGCTTTTTGTTACTTTGTAAGGATTTTGTAATTAAGAACGAACATTGCATCTCTAGTACCACTACCTAGTTTAAAGCCAAACTGAGCATTCGACATAACATGTTCGCTCTCACTCCATTTAAGCAAACATTTATTCAAAAGAGACGTAAATAACTTAGTTATTAGTTATTAACCTTATTTTTATCTCCCTTGTTATGTAGTGGTATGATAGCACCTTGCGACCACGCTTTAGAAAAATAACTTACATGTGATATGGTATTAAACAACTTTAATAGAATCAGTACAAACACGTCCCTATAATTAATTAAAAAAAACTCATTAAGTATCCTGTCAAGCCCTGGTGACTTACCACTTGATAATCCCTTAATTGAAATTTTCAGCTTATCAAGACTAAAAACACTAACCCAGGGTAAACACATTCATTATCTGTCACCTGTTGGTCAGTTTTTCCAGAGTATTAAACATCTATATCAGAAAGCGCTCTAAAGTAATTGTAAAACTGCTCTAGAAGTAAATTCCCCACGTCCCGAGTCTTAGGCCTCGGAAATGTTTATAAAATGATTTTGGGTCATTCCTCTTTAAAATGCTTAACATGTCACCTTCCATCTGGAGATATTTACGTTTCACTCTTGCTACATACATCTTGTTTATTTTCTTTTGGCGAACTAAGAATTCCCTATTGCCTGGAGAAAGATAAACAAAGCATTCCTATACAATTTATGAAGACGCTTACATTCATGGTCGAATCATGGCTTACGACTTTATCTTTGGAACAAAACCTATCACAGTCATAATGGATATTATTTAGAAACACTTCAAGACAAGAATCAATACTAACTTCGGTATTTTCTAACCCGTATACTGAGCTAGCAATTAATTATGTGTTTTCATTTAAACATTCAGCAGGATTCATTCTAGCATCGTCTGTCCAATTGACAGATTTTATTGTACAACAGTTATCTGGTTAATCACAACATTTACAACGACTAGTAGCTGCATACAAGCTAAGATACAATGGTGCAAGGTCAGAAAACTAATTGAAATTATCAACTCTGCAATGTTCAATAAAGTCTATATGATCTGAATGGACAAGAACATAGTCTATAGCGTTTGTTCCTAAAGCATTAAAAATGTACGTCTACTGTCAATACCGCCTGAAGTCCGACCATTCAAAATTCGTAAACCATTAACTTTACACAGTTGAATCAGACGACGCCCAAATTGATTCACACACGAATCCTGAGAATTACGAATGACATTACATTTATATTTTCATGTGAATAAAAAGTAAACGCTTTATCATATGAGTACATATGATCAGTTATTTCGATAGTCGCGCCAGTAAAACCCCAACTGAGAACCCCTGTAGTTTACTGGACAGGTGTGAACTGTAGTCATTTCTTTCATGGGCTAATTTCTCATCGTCTGACTCTATGTCCTATATGATTTCACACATTACTACAGTCAATAAACGAAGAAATCATCTGATTTGGTCAGGGGCATATGGATTACATCCCTGGATTTGGTTAAACGAATAAAACTGCAATGATCCAGAATTTGAAAATACATTTGAACAGAACAATTGATTAGTTCTGGAGCAATTAAAATTTTAAGATTAACAACTGAAAATTCTTCATCAAGGATTCGGATGGGAAGGGATCTACAACATCTACCGTTAACTTTATCTTAAAGTAACTCATTACACTAAGGAAAAGGACAGTGATTAGAAATTGATTAACCACAGCATTTTAGAAGGACTTTTTCCTCTACTGTGGCCATGCTTCTATCCGTTTCAAATACATAGTACAGAGCAAATATCGAATTAATTGAACTCGTACATTTTATGTCTGATAAGAATATGACTTACATTTATAAATAGCAGTCAATAAGTCAACTTTTTTTTTGTAATCCACATTTGCTTTGTTGTTACAACGTCAGACTATAGTCTTCATTTTTTTTCAAGACTAAAGTAATGATATACAATGTACTACATGCGGTACTAGCTCGCCAACATAATTAAATCTTCTTTTAAGCAAGTCTTGCAAATCAGTTTTTTTCATGTTAAATCAGAAACATATAATGGGGGGATTTGAGACTGTCTTTCTACCGATTTCTAGATCGTTTCAAATGCTAGAAAATGCATGTTTGCATCTATTTTGATATCTGATTATTATTATTGTCTCGAGACGTGCTACTTATAACGTATAAATTGATAATTTCTGTATGATTATTGTATTATGGAATATATTGAATTAAAATACTGTACAAGTTAGAGTTAATAAGCGCTGCTGTGTTTGATTGCCACTTTTCTCCGAAAGTTCCGAATATTTTTTTTCTAAACAAACAGTGTAGTAGAAATTTCAATACTTGAATTGATCTCGCCAACTTCTGTGACAGATACCGTCTGTTCACTTTAGATTTTTTTGAAAACAAAGGTATTCACAACTGAATTATCACCCTATATCGAAGAAAGTAATTTGGGAATCAGTGGCACTAGAAATCTCAATAATATCCTGTCTGACTAATGTAATTTCTATGATCCGTCATTTTTATCTATTAGTATTATTTTTGTTACGAAAATGAGATTCTGTGAATGGGGCACACGTAACAAACAAATTGAAGGCTTTCACGGCTCAATGAGCTCACAGAAAAGCTAACACCCTCTGTAATATGTCCCGGGGCAAAATGACTGTTTATAATTTTGAATCTGAGATCTAAATGGCTCTGTTTTTATTTTAACATGTTGGCCGGCTCGGGAAGGAAAAGGTACGGCTTGATAAGTCGTGGTTTGCTTTAATGATTGGAACGGGTAACAGGTAAATACAGCACCTATATAAAACAGACTATAATTACCCTCCCTTTGATGTTTCTACCCATTGCCCTAGACATCTATGCGTTCCGGGAACAATGTAGCAATAATGAAATTTGGAAATTACCACATTTAACACCCCATTTGATAGTAAATTCACAATAGGCCATTCATTATCACGTCATCTCTGATAGGACGGAAAGGACAAAAAGCCTGCCGTCGAGGTGTGAAGGCAACTGCCTGAGGGCGTAGAAAACAATCATTAAAAAGTACCATGTCTAGGACACGGGTAAACATAATAATAACAACCCATTTGGTACCTGGGCAATTTTGGGGTGGTGTGACAAACGTCTCAAATGTGAGTTGTGCACAGATGATGTAAGTATTGTGAGAAAATAATTATTATGTTCACAATGCGCTATAAATAGCCGTGATGTATAAGGAATTGTCAATTTAAAAGATTTGATCGGAGTTACTCAGTATCTCCTTGCATATTCATATAGGTATATGTACAAATGTGTGTGCACTTTACTATTAAAGAGGGGTATGGAATAGATTTCGAATGACAAGATGTTCTGTATAACTTTGCACAGTACAACAATTGTCATTACGACCATTACTTAAGGATCACTTCGTCCGATAGTTATTGACACGGAACTGGTTATAAAAATTAGTTATAGAAACACGGACATTGATTGAGAAATAACTGAAAAATAAAACAAACAGACAACAAAGCATTAGCCGTGACTTTTACGTGATCATGTCCGTACACGTTTTTTCTTAAAAATCTAATCGAATAGGTCTATCTATTATTGTATGATATGGACGTCTCTCCTACCTGTTTAAAATTCCCGAAAGTTTATGAAAACATTCTGAACCCAGATAAGACGAGATCAAGAAGGAATATCATCTTGTGATATTACGACAAAGACCGAACTGTTTTGCGGCAATGTTTACTTCCGTCGACTCACACACGTGTTTTTGACAGATGGCATCGGGAGGTTCCCCAGCCCTGAAGGAAAAAGAAAAAATATACATGTTTGCATAAACTTACCATTTGACGGAAGTAAAACATTGCCGCAAAACAGTTCGGTCTTTGTCGTAATATCACAAGATGACTAAGTTATAATAACGAGATAACAAAGTCGTAATTATGAGATAGTTAAGTCGTAATTACGAGATAACGTAATCGGAATTACGAGAGAGTATGTCGTAAATACGAGATAACTAAGTCGTAATTACTAGATAATTATGTCGTAATATCGAGATAACTAAGTCGTAATTACGAGATAGCTATGTCGTAATTACGAGATGCTAAGTCGTAATTACGACTTTAAAAAAATTTAACTCATGAAATAATTGGCACTAACCGGCTTCCGTATTGTTATGATCATGCCTGCATCATACACTTTTCTTAAAATATACATTGTACACTTCTCAACAAAGCACACATGATTCGTCATTATCGTTTTATTTACTGTAAGTGAATCGGTCCGTATATATTCACATCAATGATTACAAATGTCAGTCGGAAACTGTAAACATGCCTTAGAAATTGCATTGCATATATGCAAATATAATGTATACAGTGATAAACTTAAAGATAAATAAAGAGGAAGAAAAAGATAACCGAGATATTAAGATAAACTCCAGTGATTGTTGATATTCACATAACGTATATCATCTGAGCCCAAAAATATTATAATCAAAAATTATATAGTGGAAATGATATCACAATAGTTTATATTATTTTGGAATATACAACAAAAATAATATAACATCATTAAAAATTGCATAATAATTACATGTACATTATGTCACCATATATATTTTCATTATATTACGTCTTTAATTATTTTTATTTTATTTCCTTTTTTGGCTGAGTTTTTTTTTTATACATGTACAGCCAACATATTCTATTTTAGTTTAGGGCAAAGGTAATGTTGTTACAGGGGGAGAACAATAGGTACTCATGATACGTACGGCATAATAATTACATGTACATTATGTTTAATAATTACATGGGAAACAGCCATTTTATGTCTACACGGCATAATAAACATGTACATTATGTCACCATACACGGCATAATAATTACATTACATGTACATTATGTGCATTAATTACATGTTTATGTCTATACACGTAATAATATATTTTACCAGCATAATAATTACATTATTAGTGTGAATCTTTGTGGGTCACGCACCATATATATTTTTGTGAATCTCAATTAAAATATAATAATTACATGACAGTTAATTATAATTTATCATTTTTACATAATACAAAAGTAATAATTACATGTACATTATGACACCATACACGGCATAATAATTACATGTACATTATGTCACCATACACGGCATAATAATTACAGTACATTATGTTGTACATTATGTCACCATATATATTTTCATTATATTACGTCTTTAATTATTTTTATTTTATTTCCTTTTTTGGCTGAGTTTTTTTTTATACATGTACAGCGTACGGCTATAGTCTGTTTTGGGAAACAGCCATTTCTCAGGTAAAAACTTACCTGTAGCATTGTTCTAGTATTATATTTTAGAGCTCTTACTTATTAGTGTGAATCTTTGTGGGTCACGCAAGATATATATTTTTGTGAATCTCAATGAAAATATTGACAGTTAATTATAATTTATCGTTTTTACAAACTCAAAAGTTGTCGATGATTCAGCTAATCTTTGGAGGTTGTTGTCTTGTCCTAAACACTATGATTCTCTCTCCCGTGGCGTTGCTATCATCACACAGAAGGAAGCGGTTCCCGGATGATGTCTCCTTCCATCTTTCTTGTAGCTCTATATCTCCCTGGGTAGCTGGAAGCTTAGGCATGACCTTCGACTGGCTTCGGTATAAGGAGGATTTACAACTGTTGAAAGTTGGAATCTTCTGAATCATTTCCTCAACATCAGCATCAAAATCCCTGTCGTAAAGATTTCCAAGTTCCTCATCAAACACAGACGGCATTGGCTCAATCTCCTCACGGCATCTCTTCTTCACGTTGTTAAGGAAAAGGCAAAAGCAGCGAGACCAATGGTATCGCCAGGATGGTTATGGTTGTTTGTGAAATTCACAGGGATGTTGTTGACAGTTGTCACTGTCGCTGGACATTGGCGATCAACACATCTCCAATAACATCTATCATTTCGCCTTGTCCTCACTGAATACTTGAATCCGTCTTGAACTAAGTAGTATCTACCCCCTAAGGAAGTCTACTCTAATCTGTGTATTTGACATGGCATAAAGATGGCTAGTAGTTTACAGTATAAAAGTCAAACAGTTTATAACTCTACCAGAAAAAATGATATGAAATAAAAAATCATTGGTACAAATTTCATAATTACATGTATATTACCTACTCACAGTTAGAGTAAATAATAATTAATTGATTTTATGTTGACAACAAAAATGATTTTAAAACCGGAATCAATGCTTTAATAAACTGTTATGATCTTATTATTATTATTGATCTGAAGCAATACAGCTTATGGATTCTAATACATAAATATACAACATGTATCGTATACAATAGAGGAGAGACAGACATTGTTTCTATATTCATAGTTACATACAAAAACTTAGTGAGTTTATTACAATAGACTAGATCGCAGTTTGAGAGCATGATACAAATACTTTCCCAAGTTACATCAAGAGTTTTAAGTAAATCTACTAATTTGAAAACGGAGGTATTACTCCTATCGTATGATTTAATATATTTACAACGCAAATTGTTATAAAAAGGACATTTAGTAAACTATATCTAGTTGTTTATAAAAGACAAGTATTCAATTTGGTTGAAACAACACATTGAGATGCCAATATAAAACGATATAATTGATTAAACTTTCATGAATATATATTTTGAACTTTGTCTCTATAATGACAATTATGTAAATGTATTTTAAAAGAAGTTATTTTTTCTTCCTCATCTTTACTACTTTTTATTTTTTTTAAATACATTTTTTTTTATTTCATTCTGAGTTGAACAGATAATTTGATTCGCTCATAAATACTGAAATAGACTAAAGCCAACTTTGCCCAGAGGCTGAGAGATAAGCAAAATATGATGGCAAAGATAGCAGTTTCTTCAAAAGGTAGAATATATCAATATCTTATAGACATTCACTGTATTCAGTTTTATCTCCTTAAATCTATTGAGTCTAAATACAAATGTGTGCTAAGTTTAGAAATCGTCTCATAAATTAAATATCGAAATAGGTAGACACAATAACATCATTCGAAGAAATAGGAACTGTAGCAAATGTAACTTGGAAGACGTCGAGGACGAGTTCATTTCATTTTTTTAATGTCCTTTTTATAATGATTTGAGGTCAAAATATATAAAGAAGTATTATTATAAAAGTCCATCTGTTTACAAACTTGTCCAGCTATTATCTGTGAATAGCTTTAAAGAGTTGTCAAATTTAGGAAACTATTTATATCTAGCCACTAAGAGGCGTAATTGATTAGTAAGTCAGTTATAATTTTGTGTGTTCGTAATATGTTCAGTGTTTATAGTTTGCACACGTATGCATTAGACACTCTCCTATAACATATATACATGTATATGAATAGCTTGCACCTATAAGTCGTAAGACATTTGGTGAAATAAAGTACAGCTATATAATCTGTAGTTAAATATCGTTCACCTGGAGCGAGAAAAGCGCGTATGCGCGTCACGGTGTGGTCCTCAATAGCTTCATATGAGGAGCGCTATGGCGTGTAATCAATATTCATCATTTCCATAAAACATATTGGATGTCCCTAGATATGAATAATTATGTACGAAAGTAATTGCTACAATAATCAAATGCCCTCAACCATTTAACTGAAACAGCATCTACACACAACCTCTATGGTCACAAACATTGGATGTTTGTGTTTAAATCTTAAGAATCTGCAACATTAATGTTGAACCGGATGTTTTGTCAGTATTATGATCAAGATGTTGGAAGGGATAAAAGAGAACGGACCATTACACGATGGTGGAAATCGGGGTTAATTAGAATTTCATTACGCTGAGGTTTATTGGGTGTAATACCACGGGAAAAGGCTCGCTGACAGTGGCTTAATCAATTTTACGCGCGTCCTGGAAGTTCAGGGCTTGTCTTCAGTGGTGAATTGATCGGTAGTAAGAATGTAGGCCTAGTAGACTGTACCGTGGAGAATATGGATTTCAGGTAAATGGTATACACTTGATTTCAATGAGCTGCTGTTACAAACAGTTGCCGTGAACTCATTAAATGTTACAAGATCAATATTCGTAACGGTTAGGGAAAACCAGTTGTTTTAACTTCGCAATGTTTCTCATACACGGAAAGTAAATCGATTTGTGGATAATATTTTATTTGAAATGAGATTGAGGGTAAAAGATACAACTACTTTCAAATTTATCATTTTCTTTATTGAAGAGGTGATCTCAAATCTGACATTTCAAAATGACGGCTCACTGGTTTTCATGATAAGGGAAGTAACTGCTGGTAGGACAACATAGCCACATTGACTCTGCCAGCCTCGAAAGAGTTGTCTCCCATACCAGAACAACTGTTCGTATTAACATCTGCAAAAATGTGACAATTGACAAAATAAAATATATTACAAAATTAATTTCAACTAAAAATTTTAAATGAAATAATTTCTGTAATATATTGATTAACTAGTTCAATGAAAATGAATAGATTGAAAAACAAACGCTGTAAATCTGATTAGTGGGAAAAACAAACGCTGTAAATCTGATTAGTGGTAAAAACAAACGCTGTAAATCTGATTAGTGGTAAAAACAAACGCTGTAAATCTGATTAGTGGTAAAAACAAACGCTGTTAATCTGATGAGTGGTAAAAACAAACGCTGTAAATCTGATTAGTGGTAAAAACAAACGCTGTAAATCTGATTAGTGGTAAAAACAAACGCTGTTAATCTGATGAGTGGTAAAAACAAACGCTGTAAATCTGATTAGTGGTAAAAACAAACGCTGTAAATCTGATTAGTGGTGAAAACAAACGCTGTAAATCTGATTAGTGGTGAAAACAAACGCTGTAAATCTGATTAGTGGTGAAAACAAACGCTGTAAATCTGATTAGTGGTAAAAACAAACGCTGTAAATCTGATTAGTGGTAAAAACAAACGCTGTAAATCTGATTAGTGGTAAAAACAAACGCTGATTGATTAGTGGTAAAAACAAACGCTGTAAATCTGATTAGTGGTAAAAACAAACGCTGTAAATCTGATTAGTGGTAAAAACAAACGCTGTAAATCTGATTAGTGGTAAAAACAAACGCTGTAAATCTGATTAGTGGTAAAAACAAACGCTGTAAATCTGATTAGTGGTAAAAACAAACGCTGTAAATCTGATTAGTGGTAAAAACAAACGCTGTAAATCTGATTAGTGGTAAAAACAAACGCTGTAAATCTGATTAGTGGTAAAAACACACGCTGTAAATCTGATTAGTGGTAAAAACAAACGCTGTAAATCTGATTAGTGGTAAAAACAAACGCTGTAAATCTGATTAGTGGTAAAAACAAACGCTGTAAATCTGATTAGTGGTAAAAACAAACGCTGTAAATCTGATTAGTGGTAAAAACAAACGCTGTAAATCTGATTAGTGGTAAAAACAAACGCTGTAAATCTGATTAGTGGTAAAAACAAACGCTGTAAATCTGATTAGTGGTAAAAACAAACGCTGTAAATCTGATTAGTGGTAAAAACAAACGCTGTAAATCTGATTAGTGGTAAAAACAAACGCTGTAAATCTGATTAGTGGTAAAAACAAACGCTGTAAATCTGATTAGTGGTAAAAACAAACGCTGTAAATCTGATTAGTGGTAAAAACAAACGCTGTAAATCTGATTAGTGGTTGCTAATGACAAACTGTCAAATCCGTTGTTGTACATCAAGTCGCCAGAACACCGACATTAGTCGGCAAGACACCGCCAAGGGATAGGGCAAGTCAAGGGGACGGAAAATACGACACCAACCAACTACCAACCAACCAAACAAACAAACAACTGCTGTTGTAACCCCATGTATGAGCCTTTTTTTCAATGGAACGTAAAAGATGACACTATACAGTACACGCCACAACATGGCAATATCTTAAAGCACACACACACAAACACACACATATACACACACACACACACACGCACGCACGCACGCACGCACACCCTCACACCTACACACACACACCCCTCCACACACAAACACACACACGCACATCCTCAAACCTACACCCCCCTCCCCCCCCCCACACACACACACGCACATCATATATATATAAATAAATAAATAAATAAATAAATAAATAAATAAATAAAAGATAATAAATTATCATACAAATTGGAATTCATGGCTTCATATTCCTATTGCTCGTTTGTTTTTCCAAGTGACCATAATGTGCCGGATTAGTGTAATGTTTGTATATGTGATTGTACCCATCTTATTATCTCATTATTGTTCGGTCTTGTTATCGGAAATCTCAGGCTATACCCGATAATTGGCATACAATTGGTAGGTTGCAACTAAACGTATTGCCACATCAAGAGCATTTGAATATTATTACATTTTCTCTATTTTTGTTTTTTTTACAAACAATCTTATTCACGACAACTGAAAATATTCGTTACCCATGAGCCGTTTCTATTTTAAACTCAAAATATGATCATTTCACTTTATTTCTTGATCTCGGTGGAAAAACGAAATTTTTGGTGAAAATTACAAAAAAAAATAATAAATAAATAAATAAGCACATCAAACCCCCATGACACGCCCCTCCCCCTCCCCCTCCTCCTCCTCCTCTACCCAACCGTTCACAGATTCCGGATCGAGTTGGTTTTAATTTTATTTAATGCACAATATATCCGTTCCAAGTGGTTTGACGTCGTCTGCTTCTGCAAAAATTGCTTGACATATCATCAAGAAAGAAAAAGAGCACAGAGAAAGAAACGGTAATGAAACATGGCGATATAATGCTTAAAACTGTTTAATTTTACGGCTTCCATATAAACACACTAATTCCAAACACTTAACTATACGATAAAGCTTGAAGTACGCTGTCGTGTTTCTCCAGTTGTACGAGTTATGTCCCTTTATTCATGTAAACTAGCTTGTCATGATAATGTGAATGACGAATGACTTCAGAAATTCGCTTTTTACAATTCGAACTTTACTTCAAAATTATTCTGGCACAATGATCTCCCTGATATGGTCTGTGCTGTGACTAAGTGATGTCATATCCAATTTGAATTGACTTTTCATTGGTAATTAGTTTGGATATTGCGATTTTCCTTGACAATTTTATACACTGTTGAAATTCTTTTATAAACAGCGACCAGGCTATGGAGTAGGGAAATCTAACCTATTTCAAGATGAATCGGGCGACATTGTTAGACAAACAAAACAACTATAGAACTTTACTCGGAAAACAACCAGGTGGGTAATAGCATAAACTATGTATATATATATATTAAACGAGATGATATGGAAAATCAACTTGTCAGTTATTGTATGTACAGGCACATATATACATGATACTGTAATTTGATTTGTTGGTAACGCGTTATCGTATGACGTGATTTTTAAATCATCATCATATTTTTTTTTGTGTGAAGGCGTGTGTGTATGGTGATTAGCCTTTTGTGGAAAATACAGTCGTTTTGATTTACAAAATAAATAAATAGCCATTATCACATTTAGAGAAAAGAAATGGTTGTCAGTGCAAAGGCGAATCTTACTGTAGCTGCTTTTAGAAATGAAATTTTTATCAAAATGTCTGCTATTGAAGGGTCTTGATTTTTTATTTATCGCCTACATTACCATGACGACCATGACGATGCAATCAGACATTTTTTTAATGATAACAAGTGAAGGAAAGCTTTATATAGCACTGTTCTAATTCCCTCCGATTATACTAACACCTAGCGATATCATTGGGATTGGTAGATCATAGTTGTAAGTGTCATCATTTTGTCTTTAAAATCACAAAAATTGCAAATGCACTGTACTTGTCTGTAGCATTAAAAATCACGATAATGGGTCCACAACCAGCGCTATCTACTTTGAATGATAACTGACAAAATGTTCAATAAAACATATGTATTATGTTTATCTACAAGTCTACGTAAGCTTGCAAATATGAATATAAATAAAAGTAACTTCAAATAAAAATTCTGCTTTCAAATAACACCAGAGTGACATCTTAGCGTTAACGAAAATTGTGTTTTTTATAGCGCGGACATTTTTGCTCGACGCTTCGCCTCCTTTGCCAAATCTCCCTGTAGCGGAGGACTTGTGTGCCAGCTTAGAGAATGTCCTCTCGATGGCCTGTAACATAGGAGGACCGTCAAGGATGCCATTTCTTAGCATGCTGGTACTTACTTCCTACCCAGAGGTCAGTTTATAGAGGGTTCTTGTGATGATGATGGTATTTAAGGTATAAAGTGTTTTTGAATGTAGTTACAGTCGATATAACTGCACTTGAAAGCCAATGAATGGTTTCTTGGAATAATACTGCTTGTATTTATCTTTACGTTACCAACATTTTTTATGCAATACCGGGAATATTCAGTAGGTTCCTGGTTGAATTTAACAAAAATGTTCATCTCATACGAAGGAGTAAAGCCAGTTACGTGAACAGCCTAAGCATGGAATGGCCAGCAAGACCTTTGTGATGTCACAATACAGCGGGCCCTGTTGTATTAATATTGCTTTTCGTTATAGTGACAATCTACTACTGTTGTTGTAATGGAACGACTGCAGACAAATTTTAATATAACGGTGAGCAAATGAAGAAACCAAACAACGATAAGTTTTCTCGGGAATGCAGATAATAAAGTCTGAGAACATCGAAATGTCTTCATCTGAAGCGCTAATGCTTTTGATGATTAACAACTAAGTTTGTTTTAATTACATTAGTTGACGGGGTCAAACGAATTCTTGCTAAGAGTCGTAGACTCAGAATGAAGATATACAACACAATACAATAGAGATTGTTAAAAATATGTCATCTTTCGGATTTGATGATTTCGTGCGCTCGACCTCCTGAACTCTGGTCGCGAGGAAATGATCGTCTCGTTAAAAAATGACTTTTTTGATGCTCGTTAGTAAGCCTGTTGGTTCCTTTGTTTTATACCTAGTTCTCATTTGTGAACGTGACGTTACTACGTCAGAATGACCAAGATTTCCATGGCGGGTGTCGTTGTTGAAGCAGAAAGCGCTTACTCTTCCGGAACACTTAGTCTTATTCTACTTGTATTTTTTTCTGGAGTCTCAGTGTAATTCTTTCTTCTGTTCATATTTTGCCACATTTTTATGGAAATTGAGTTTGGACTATGCGTATGTTGACATGTTGGTATGTTCTTGATGTTTTTTCATGACGTCATCAGTTTAAAACAGATTCATCTCAGTCCTTAAACACCATTTTTTATTACATTTTATCTCCTAGCTTTCCGTTGTGTAATCAAAACATTTCTAAAATTTGATGCCTATGAATATTTTCATTATATGATAAAAACTAGTTTGATTATAAAATCCATTTGATATATAGAAAAAAAAATCTCCGGAAGTGACTTTTTTATATTTCAGTTGTTGCTCCCACTGTCCTACGTTAAAAATAACTTTGTGAGGCTACAGCAGGCTTGTACAGACCTGAGAACGGCTATAGGCGATGCAAGGAACCAGACTGTGTCCGGTGGTAAGGGTTGTGTGGTTCAGGGTCTACAGGAGGCATGCGCACATTTTCAGAGACAGACGCACAACATGGTACAGGTACGTTTGCTGGTGCCCATATTTCTTGTTTTGTGCAAACATTATTGAGTGATATATTGTAACAGATATAACTGTAGTTATAATCAAAATCACAACAAAGGATTTCGGGAGAAGCAGGTTGATGAAGAGTACGGCTGTTTCACAAATGGTATCGATCATTATCTCATTGGAAAACATTCAGTTTCCGAGAGCGATAGAAAGTTTGACATGTTTTACCGTTAGATTGTATGTTAGGGAACACAGCATTTCTTACCCCGATTGGCGAGTATCGTCGATGAAACAGAAGACACTTCCCCTTCATGAACACATGGTCTTATCTTCTGCGACTCTTTCAGAGGTCTCCATGTAAAGTTTTCTTTTTTTCATATTCTGTCCTCCTTTTAGAAGATCCAGATTTGAATTAAGATTCTGTTGACCTGTCGGTATCTTTTGTTGATTTAATGATATCATTGTAAGCGTTTGTTTGTTTGATTTTTGATAAAATATCATTAGGGAAACGCCCATTTAAAGTTGACTTATTTTATTTGTGAAGTATATATATATCTATACAAACATAGCTTGTCGGAAACCCGCGAGACTGTGCTCTGTCGTTTGACTCAAACGACAGGCTCTAGGGTTTCCGACGATAACAAACACATAGGTATACATAATATGCATATTAATTTTAATAGAATACATCTGAAATTATAGGATAATTTACGATAGTTTGATGCCCAGTGAGAAAAGTGACTTATTTGACACGATCTGTTTCAAGCAATGTTCATCATTAATAAATAAGGCACTGAATACCCGACATGATAATATATACCACGTAGAATTTTTCTAAAAAATGATTAAAATAATAGACATACCACCACTTAATTTTATATCTCACTTTTCCGATTCTAGTTTGATTATTTTTTTATATAAAAAAAGAAAAAAAAAGAAAAAAATTTGAGAATCCATCCGAAACGAAAATCCGATATCTTTTTACATTTTGAAATACCCTGAAAATATGAAAAGTCTACAAATTTTCGATTAAAGTTCTTTTTCTGGTGGTTCCTCAGCCTATCCTCAATATCTGTTCTTGTGCTGCCTTCAGTATCACACCTTCCTATTGTTGTCTTTCATTTGTTTTGATGTCTCTATGGTTACTGTCCCTTCCCTTTTTGTTTACTTTGCTTTGCTTTTTTGAAATATGTATTTCCTTTTGATTCCTTATCTTGTAGGCTCCTGTATTTTGTCCGTTTTGTTACCGTGTTCTATTAGTGCCTTTCCCGTTGTTCGGTTTCGCTGTTTTGTTGTGGATTTTCTTCGGTACCTAGTGGTTTTTGTTTTAGTGTATCTATGTGTTCTGTCCTTCCCTTCGTTTTCGGTATGCATTTAGTTCCTGTAGTTGTCTTACCGACAGTTTTGATAGGTGGTGATTTATTCTGATCCTGTTCCTTATCTATCAATTTCGAGTTCGGATGTCAATCTACTAGTTAATTTGGATATTACTGACTTGATTTGAGTTGTATTGAAGAAATAGATACCTGGATAAGACACCGGTCATCAGAAAGGTACCTTACGAATCCTTGATATACTGTAACGATGCATGTTTAATCTTTACAAGAGAAAATACTACATTCAATTATGTATTCCTTAAATTTTTGAATGAAAAGTAAATTTTTGTTTTAGTATTTTCAAAATAGCGGAGAAATTTTACAGAACGAAGATATGAAGGAAAAAGAAACTTTTGCGAGACTTCGAATGACGTTAAATCTGACATACAGTTTTCAGTGAACACTGTAATTGCGGAAGAAATTCGTAGGTTAAGATTAGAAAAAAAACCCCGTAATATTCACGGCTGAGTACCAGCTGCCCCAATTGATGATATCTTTGACATATGGTCATTGTTTGACCATCACTCTAATTACTGACCACAACAAGAGTTAAAGATTACTTTGAGAACAATATGCGATTTCATCAGGTAATATGCAAAATCTTATAATTAAGGTATAATTAATTTGGTGTTTATTATATATGTAACGGATATTTGACCATAATCTAGTATCGATAGACTGATCAATTATCAACAAGGTAGTTCGCTGGCGGCTATAACGTTGTTTACAAACAAACATAATTCAGTAATCCTGTGTTTATTCTGCATGATCAATGAATAGGATTGATGCCAGAGTTTGATAGAGTATTATTGTACTTGACCTCCCTATGATTACCAATGAAAAATGTAAATGAAGCAAACTTTGTAAAAAGTCGAACATCAGCACTCGTAAACCTAGCTATGGAACAGTTCTACCTTCTTTGTCGGATCAGTTTCATGACCTAAAGACGTAAGGTCTGCCCAGTGATACTTTTACTACATGTTCAGTTTAATGAGTCTGTCGCCTCAGATTGATTCTTTGTTTAAGTACAAGTTGTACTGAATATAATTTAGATATAATGCTTCACTGATTATCTAAAATTCTGGAATAACATCTATCTACCAGTATAGTGATAAACACTAGAAAATAATAGGAAAAATCTTAACAAGAATAAACGTTTGAGGACATCATGTATAAACACCAGAGTATACAATCAATGCTAAGTATAAGCTACATTTTTATATTATTTCACATATACTGGATTACATGTGCATAACATTGTGATAAACGTTCATAAGCTTCTCAAAGTTCATATGTATATTTCAGAGACGTTCCTTTCAGTTGCTTGTCCAGGAACTCGTTAAACTTTTCGTTTTGTGCTACGGTAAACCAGTTCTTCCAGTCTCCAACAATTCCTGTGAGGACCAGAAATGTTAATGTAGATCTTGCATTCTATATTTAATTCATCAATCTAACTTTATCAGTTGTGATTCGTACAATCTACACACAGGTAGTGTATTTATATTGACAACAAACCAAAAAACGGACGAAAGATAGAATACAAGTCCTTACGTATAACACAACCATTAGATCAGAGCCAGAACTCATAAGAACTTATATTCTATTGACATTACAAACCAGAAGAAAATGTTTCCAAGTAACTGGCGCCAGATTCATTGATATCGATAGCAATGATATAGCCTCAATTTTACTCTCCTGTACATTCATCAGCGATCTACAAACGTTCATGATCAACAGTATAATAATAATGTCGTACTAATCAAAACATCAACGATTAGATAACCTAAATATGTCACTAGCTCCGGAAGTTCAAATCGGTCAAACGGCAAAAATGACAGGAAGAAAGCGAATTAGGAATATGAGCTGCTTGCTATGGTTTTACGTCACGTGACTGAAATATTTCGTTATCTCTGTCGTTATCCTTATATGCTTGAGTGGTTTGAATAGACTGAGTTTTTGACGTATTAGATATTTACCTTTCCTAAAAAGGAAATGATTTCCGCCTTCCACAATCTTCACTGGACCGGTTTTTATAGTGACTACTGCATCCAAGAACTTTTTGAATGAGCATTTATCTGCAATTTCCTTCGCGAGTTCATCGTCTTCAGGCAGCTCTAGATGCTTAGCAAGGCGTTTGATTTCTGTCACTGGATCCTGCAAGAGAAATACATATATATTCTTACATAAACAAACAAAATGAAAAAAAGTAATGTTTTTCATACTTTTTTTTCGAGGTAAATACATGTTTTTACTTGTTGCCTTTTCCCTATCCCTACTCAGGACATGTAAGTGCATGGGGACCATTTGATAGTTTATTGAGCACCAAGATGAATTGTTTTTAAGCTATTCGTACAAAGGAACTTTCCAAATGCCACGACCACCGCATGCTATACAAAGCGACATGTAAGACATGAAACACAACTCAAATCTAGAATTGTGTCACGTCATTATGGTCTACCAATCTTGCAGTTGCCAACTATAAAACTTTTTAATGAATAATTTTCAATACACTTATTGGAAAGGATTAGAAGAAGATATATTCATTTACTTTTGTTTAAAATAGGCGTACTGTATTAACATATATGTAATATGAGAATACATTAGTCTTATATATAATCGACAGATCAGTTGAACGAATAGTAGCCATACCCTCTTAAGTTCCTCATAGAAAATCGTATGCACATTTGTGACTTGTTTTGTCCTGATGGCTTCATCCCACGCCTTCTCGTAATTAAAGAAACCATCGTAGAAATCTGAAAACAAGAGATGAAGAAAAGCATCAATAAAAGATCCAATATGAACCATCACAAATGGAATTGATTTAGAAATATCAGATATTACGTTATGTGGTAGAACCCTATGTGATCAGACAGGATGATGATCCGTATACAGAATTTTATGAGAAAACGAAATCCATCTCGAATGACCATGATACAATGCCATGGTCGCTTATCTCTATTTTGACATTTCCTTATTTGGACACTACCTTTAGCAATTTTTTTATATGTTTGTTATTGGAAATGATTTACATTTAAATAAGATCTCGATAAATATACTTTTTTCACGAGGAAATTGAATTGGAGGGTGTGTGCTTAATACTTTGAACCTAAATATACAGTCACTGACCATACGTATTGGCTCATAAAAATGACGTCATTAAGTAGATTTAGTGAATTCCTATTGTTTTCAGATCTATCTTTTTCCAAACAGCACATATTCTGACGAAACTTATAACGGAACAATTCGCAGGATATACGACAGTTTGTATACATGTACAATGAAATAGTGTTGTACCCCTACTCTGTGTTTATAATGTCGTCTGCCAGTCGATGGCTCCCAAAGACCCCGAATTGACACAGCAGCTAAAAAAGACATTGTAAAATTGTTTAAAATGTTATTTTGACAAAAAATGTTTTTTAGAACTTAAACCAAGAACTGATCGGATTTTTTAAAGTGGTTCCATGAGAAGGAAAGCATAGAAATTTTACCGAGAAGTGGGCGGGGCAGAAAATCAGATGTGATGGTAGGATCATTCGGATCGTTTAAGAACAATAGAAGAGGGACTTAAAATGATGTGACTTCACTTTATGATAATGCTCCGATAGGTAATTTGCCAATAAGAAATGTTAGAAGAAGACTTTTTGAGTTTGGATTTCAAATGTGAACTGTTTTAAAGAAAAGTACCATTGGACATGTAAACAAGGAATGACGGCTTCACTTTTGTTGGCCAAAACTTCATTGGACAGTTGCAAATAATTGGTCAAATAATGATATTGAATGATGAAACAAACAAAAAACTCGGTGCTGACAGAAAGTGTTTGTATGGAGGAAAACAAGTGAGTAGTTACATCCCGACTTTGTGAAGGTTGTATCAAACACTGCTCGAAATGTGTGTTTCTCGGCGATGTTTTTGGGATGCATTTCTTATTTTGGCGTCAGAACACATACATCTGTTGATGGAAAAATAAACACTGATAAGTATATTTCCATTCTGGAAGAACATATAAGGCCTGTTGTTGCGAGACATTATGCAATTACACACAGGATTTTACAAGATAACACGCCGTGTCATGTCTCGGGGAAAGCTACCGAATGGAAAACATTCAATAATGTCAGAAGTTTACGTGGCCATCCCAAAGTGCAGATCTTAATGTGAGTGAACACGGGTGGAAAACTATGAAAACTCGACTGTCAGAGTTGTAAATGACATATGGTCAAGTTTGCCTTTGGTGCTATATTCGGAATCTGTACAATTCACTGCCAGTGAGATTACCAAGTGTACTTAGTGTAAAATTTGCATGTAATTACCTTATTTGTTTATTGAGATATTCAACTTTTAAATATCCCCCCTCATGAATTTTCAGCTGAAACATAAATCACGTCGCCGAAATGCACCAATACTAATGACTAGTGACTGTATGAAATTGAAAGGGAACATACTATGTTTGTTTTCCATCTGATCTTTGAGGAAGTGCTCCCAAGTTCCGGGAAATTCTTCATCCTCTGATGTACTGGGATTAGAAATACGCTCGTCATGTTTCGAGTGGTTATACCAAGATACGAAGACATCTTTAGGATTGCGACGAGAGAGGATTATTTTGCACCCCTTTTCCAAGTGCTGCTTTGGTAGATGGCGAAATGGAACATGCGTACTCAGAATACGAGGGGACTTTAACTCGTCCAATTTTGAGAAGTCCTCTACGGCTTCCAGCATACCTGAATGATCGATGCAATTTTATTCGGCATTTTTATAAGTCTAACGCCTCTTTTCAATAATATAGTATACTTTTATTATTATTACTCGTGTTATTTTATTACTACCCTATGATAGGGAGTCATGACAATTCCTTGACAAATTGAAATAATTCCTATTGTTGAGAAATTTATGTCGTATATTAAGAAAAAAGAAATATAAATAAACAGTAATAACCTTAAATGTATGTTTATTGCACACTTTACTTTATATATTGTTTTTACGTAAACATAAAGCATACAATGTCACAAAAAAGGAAAATAACATTTCAGCTTTAGTATCTTAATATAGACATTTTATTGCGAAGGGAAATACGTTTTATTGGATTTATATTTTATTTAAAAATATTTAAGCTTTAAAAAGGTTTGAATTAAACATACCCGCTATTTTAGCCCCCTTGGCATACGTGGCGTGTCCTTGTACCAGCATTGACAATATTTCATAGCACCAATTAGTACCTGTAAATGCAAAGTGAAAAATAGATAAGTTGTAATTCATTTATGGTAAGAATATAAAGGCCTTATAAGTTTATAGATGTTTGCTAATTTTTCTAGTCAATTTGATTTTAACTTTGAATAGATATGTAACTGTAAACATTGCTAATTCAAAACTCTTTTAAGTTGTTTTACCTTTAATATATCCGTAAATATCACGGCAAAATCTTGATATCACACAGCATTGGGAACGACCAGAAAATACAAACACGTGAACAAAAATTTAAACTCAAGATCGATGAAACAGGGGGAAAATTAGGACAAAAAAATGGTTTAGACATCGTCATCGACACCCGTCATTTAAACCGTGGACAACACATGTGAAAACAGTTACGTTTGCAAATGAGAACACAATGTATAATTTGAGTGTAATTATACTTTTTAATACATGAAAACTGAAACACCATGGTCGTTCTACCTGTTTTGGGGATACTGCAGATTAAGATATCGCTATCTTTTGATTCAAAGTCTCTGACAGCAGCCATTTGTTTATCTGGTACAGGAAGTAGAGGCGGAAAGCTCGGTAAAATGTAACCATCGTATACTGGAAACACACTGCAGTGTTCACGTTTCGAAGACATTGTTGATTTGATACCTAAAAGAAGACGATAGATGTCAATTTTGCGATTGTAGTTTTGATTGTTAAGTACGATTGTAGGATTATCACTGGGAATCATCTTGATAGTAGCTATAATTTTACATGTAACTTGTGACATCAGTTACTTTATTTTGTACTACAAACGTGTTCATAAATATATCAACCAGTGTATAGTGATATAATATATCACAATATATAAACAATATTCTTTATTCATAAATGAACAGGTATAGACTTTTATATTATTATCCATACATTTTGCTGTTCGATTAAAACCACGGTCAAATGTTATGTTCACTCACGCACAAGGTAGACCCTATCGTACACCAGTCATATTGATCGTATTTGAACGTAGTTGACAGTATCGACATGTTATTC
Organism: Ylistrum balloti; assembly: GCF_031769215.1. NCBI lineage: Eukaryota > Metazoa > Mollusca > Bivalvia > Pectinida > Pectinidae > Ylistrum > Ylistrum balloti. The sequence continues at coordinate 194,088 of NW_026782385.1, read as the reverse complement.
AACCCATTAAAACTTTGTGGATATTTCCTCTTTGATCAATTTGGGACGTTCTGCGAACCTACTTTAACCATCTTCAATTTAGTCACCGTAGTAGTGTATAAAAATCAGAGATTTCCGTTTAAAACTTTCCTACTCACAGCCAGTAAAATTGGTTTGATTATTTACACGATGATAACTAGAGTCGTCCTATTTATGCTGTACAGCTTAAGTTGACAGTGGAGTGATTTCTTACCTGTGATAGCTAACCTGATACAGTAGTCATGTTAACTGGTGAAAAACTGGATGAGATATAAGATATGAGAGATAAAAGCAAACAAACAAACAGTCGTGAACGCCATGAACGGACTCATATGACACATCAAGGGGGAAAGGGGCAACAACGAGGTTTCCGTCAAAGGACACAGATTCATTGATAAAACCTCCATAATATGAGAGTTAGTTTGAAATACACAAAATGCATGTATGTGGACTGGTCTAGAAGACAGATATAAGAATGATTGTAAATATCTATATAAAAATGCATGTAGGGTGGATTGGTCTAGAAGACAAATATCAGAATGATTTTAAATATCTATATAAAAATACATGTATGTGGACTGGTCTAGAAGACAGATATCAGAATGATTGTGCATATCTATATGAAAATGCATATATGTGGACTGGTCTCGAAGACAGATGTAAAAATGATTGTATATATCTATATAAAAATGCATGTATGTGGACTGGTCTAGAAGACAGATATCAGAATGACTGTACATACTTATATAAATTGCATGCATGTAGCCTGGTGTTTACGATTATCGCATTCACTAAACAATGGTTACATCATGTAACAGCTAACATGGTTGAATGCTTGATTATTAACAAATGCGTAGGTACACATACTTCCTCGTAAATATCTTTTTTACGCTAAGTTTGCACTTACTTACTGAAAACAGGTTAAGATCGTATTGGAATGCTCATTTTGAAACATTGTATACATATATCGTGGCATCACTTGAGGTGGATACAATAAGCAGCTTTATGAATGCCATTTGCCAGGGGTGAATCATACAGGATACATATACATTTGAATGCACATATACAATTTGGGTAGCAATGTAATGTATGCATTACATGAACGGAATCAGTACAAACTACAATACAAATATACTCGCACAGATATGTGTTTTCATAGGCTGTAATGTGTAATCACAGAGAAAGAAAAGTCCTATTTAATCTTACCTGTTTAATGTTTATCATCAAAGTAAGTCCTCCTTTGCCAAGATGATAGGTACATGTGCTATTGCTTGTTGAGATATGACCTATATAACAAAATCAGCGCCACCTATTGGTATTTTATTTATAGACGTACTTAAAGACACACAAGCATAATGCTACCAGCGCAATTTCACTCAAAATAATTCAAAATGAAAATGTTGTATAACTATCTCTATAAAATTGAGAATTTCTGGCCTTCTTAAACATTAGATTTTATGTTTGAGTGGGTGGAAATTGAAGTAATTCATATTAATGTACAGGCACGAATTCAGGTGATAATGATTATGCCTAACGGAAAAGTAAATGGATTTTACAATACATATTTCACATGAGTGAGCGAGATCTGTGCTGATATTTTCAGTCGGTAGATAGTTGCTATAAATGACCTATATATCACGTCTCATTGCAGATTGTCGTTGACTTACACAGGATAGTAGTCGACGAGAATTAACTTTAAGCAGTATATCTCGTATAATACCATGTGATTCAATGCAGCTGTGTTGGAATCAATTGATAAATGTACATGTTTATATTTTGAACTGCCTTCATATACAATGTTAATAAAGATCATGAAAAGTTCCCAGATTGTGTATGATTATAACATGTGTAGTAGTGGTTCGGGATTATAAAGTAAGTTTGTATATCGTGTTACAGTGGAAGTTCAGATGGTTTTCACTCGTTTCTGAATGGTTGCCATACGAAGGCTGCATATTTTGTTAATCATCTTGGGAAGCATTAATGAAAAAGAATTGACTTCCATTATTCATACCTTATGAAACCATGAATGGCACGAGGTCTCTTTCAAGGTTACAGGTTATGGATGAAATGTGATAAATTTTCTGAAATAACCAAGAAGCCAGAGCTATGATATTTGACCAGAATTTTGATATTTGGCCAGCAGCATACTGGGGTAAATTATCTAATATCGGCTACTTCTTTATAGCCAACAAGCCCTTAGTTGTGATATTTGGCTAGCAGCATGCTGGGGTAAGGACGTTCAAATTTGTACAAACGGATGATTCACATTCAAGGTCAAAAGGTCTAGATATTTAAAGCTAGGCATGCTTGACAGAAAATCTTTCCAGTTTTCTTGATTGTGTAATCTATCGCATTATAAATAGTAGCAAAGATAACACTTATAAGCTTAGTTAACTAAATGACATTATTGTTGCTTTAAAATGAAAAGATTTCAACAGATTCCAAGAGAACAGTATAAACACACCGAAAGATCATCAACTATTTATGAACTGTAAGAAGAGCCTATTGTCATGGTATTTTATCCGTAATATAGTAAGGAGACGGGCTCACAGTTACTTTACAAAGTCGAAACAATGGGATGTGCTCCCCTTACCAACAGGAATTCATAATGCGATTTTTGAAAAAATTGTATACTGTTGTTAGATTTTAATTGAATGGTTCATCTTTGCATATTTTAACGTCCTGCCAATAGAATGTGTTTGCGTGAATGATACAGGGTGAACGAGTCCCTTGTTGGATTCTATAACTGTAACACGTGGCATTTTACTTTCTTATATGGTTGGAAAATATGTTGTACTGTGAAAAAGTGAGAAGTTCTATTGAAGAAAAACGCCTTATATCAATGTAAGAAATTTATGATAAAAACATAAGATGTTTTTGGAAAGTTCCGTAATTACTCAATTAACTATGATGAAAGTAATTTGTAAAAGTGAATGAGCCTTTATTTAAGCCATTCATACTTTGAATGTCTTGCTCACTATAATATAGATTTTTGAGATATGTTCAATTTTACAGCAAGGAGGACTTTGTAACCAGTTGGAAGTAATTATAGTGTCCTGTCGGAAAGCAGAGTCCATACAGAAACAAATTGAAGATGCAATCTCGTCATTGGCTTTAGAAGCCCTCAAAGTGAGTATAAATATCATTATGTCGTTTTAAATCTGCAGCGTAAAAAGACGAAAGACATATGTGTAACTAAAAATGTATCAGACGTTAAGGTTTCACTCTTTTCAAATCAACTTTGTTTTAAAAAGAATATTTGTGATGCTCCAAATCCATCCTTTTTACATTATCAATGCTATCTGCTGATTTCATATGTCAGACGTCATATAAGAGATCTTGGAAAAAGAATGTAATTCAAGTTTGTTTTCCAATGAAAACTAGGACGTATGTGTAATTTTGTTGATTATTGAATGCAGTATTGTTTACATTAAGAAGGCCTATTTAATTGAAAAGTAATTGAAATTCTCAGAAAGATGTGTTCTTACAAATCGGTATATTGTCCTCATTCGACCACTGAGAATTTATTTGATAGAAGTGCTGAAGCGACACCTGGTTTTAAATGTATATCCATATAACTGGTTTTAAAATATTCACTATAGCTTGTCAGAGGATCAGATGTGATATCCTAATTTTGAGAAGATTTTTTCTTTTCATTTCCCCAGATCAAATTTTGTACAAGCTTGCTGCTATAAATATATTCATCTCGCGGAAAAAAATATTTCGAGATTATTTTTTAGATGCCCTGTCGAAGGTTTTAATGCATCTTTATTTTCGCTGTACTGTTAACTTTTCCCAGGTGCATTTCATGATACGAATAATAAAACAAGACAATTTAGCGAATTACAGTCACTAAACGAAAGTGATATTGTATGCCAAGAATATACTTTAACTGAACCCATGCCTCAAGTATGAAGTTCTAGTCGCAAAAAGTGTAGGAAATAGAGCTCATGGGTCAAAACATGCAGTGATGAAGTGTCATAGATTAATACGTAAGTCAGAGTGATCAACGTTTGATACACGACACATTGCCTTACCAAGGTGAACCTTCAGCCCAAATGTGAAGTTACAGTGACCAGTAGTATCGGAGATAGAGTCTTGACATACCTTTTCTTTGATGAAGGTGAAAGGTCAAAGAGTGACCTAGTTTTTCATTTCCTTACCAAGGTGGACACATACCCTAAGTGTGAAACTGAAGTAAATAGTTAAGTTGATTAAGCCCAGACAAACGTTTCCTTTGGTGTAGGTCAGAGTCACTTCTGATACACGACCTTGCCGAGATGAACCAATATCCCATGTATAAAGATCACGTGACAAAAAGTGTGATAGATCCTAGAAAATTATCTTTAATGTCGGTCAAAGTTCAAAATGGAAATACTTGTGACGTTATTATAATACATGACATGCCGCTTTACCAAGATAAGTATTAAATACCTGTGATATGTAAAGATCCCTGGCAAGGCAGTAGACGTACGCCGGGTCACAGCTCAAAAGTATAGCCCCCTCCCTCGATTTCTGAACTTTGCAAAGAAGGAGCAATGTGAACATTTAATGTAATAATTCAAAATCAATATTAGTATCCTATCCTATCACACGATGTACACGATGCTATGAAATATATTTCTAAATATGGATATATTGTCCTAGGCAGACCAGAATTACACAAATGAAAACTGAAGAAAGATTTGGATAACAAAACACTAATCAAGAAAGTGGTTTCCTACTTTCATTTTTATATCGGGTGTTTATATAGTCTTATGTCGTCAAGAAATTAGTTTCAAAACGTAATGAATCTCGTTAAAAGAAATACTGATTTTCGCAAGCTCTGACATTACACGAAGTAATGATTTCATCAACACCTGGAGTGTGGTGTGAAAACAATGGCAATTTGATTTATACAGTTGTAATATCGTACAACGCACCAAAATCTTCGCCCGCACATCGTATCTAGTGGTGTATTACCTAGCCACTATTGTGCTATCGGATCGCACATTTTGTGCTGTTTGGTAAAAAAAGGGGTTGATTAATATTACAGATTGAAAATTAGACGGAAAACTGGTGTAGTTATGACTAAAAAAACGGTCATAGTGTATTAAATATTGACCGGTGATTATTTTGAATTTGACTTTATCGAAATACAACCAGACCATGACCGGAAGTTGGAAATTAGTGTAACGAACACAACTAGGTAGATGTGGCAACTTGTGAACAAACAAACTGTCTGACCATTAAATCAATTCCTTATTAGGAAATATACTCAGCTATATATGAAATACGTTTACCTTATCCACACTTATTCAAAAGTGATTTCTGAATTCATATGAACCACGATAGCAACACCTTTTCGATAGAACCGCATATCGTTCGCACATCGATGACACATTTCGTTTAGTTTTCCTATCGTGCTCAAATTGCATATCGTGTGTAACATTATACGTTCCCACTACTGTAGCATGTTGTCTTGTGGCGACATACAATGCGATCGTTTTTTCACTATTATAAATTTTAACCCTCCTCTTCTATGTTCAGCGAATTCAAGTGGTGTCTTTAACTAATCTAACTGATTCAATGGCTGATGAACAATCTGATGAGTGCACTAGCCAGGGAAGTGCTTCCTCCAACAACAGTGGAATCAGTGGTCTTGTTGATGTTGTTCACTTAGATACAGGTAATATGACGAATTGTATATAAGATCTTATTGAATTGATAATTAATGGGAAGTTTGACGATTCCGATAAAGCAACCAATAAATAGTTTACGTGTTGGTTTTGTTTTTCCTCTATTGTTATTTTCATTATTACACTTTGGAAACGTCGGCGTTATTGAAAAAAAGAGAACATATAGGGAAAATGAAGACTTCGAGACGGCAAGTAGTAGCGGTAGACAACGCCGGTGGACTTTAAGTTCCTGGTATTTGCAGTATCGTGCATGCCACGTTTTCACTCATTTGATTGGTGGAACGTTTCAGGATATACACATGTATTCGATATTCTTCTAAAGTCATAAAATAAATATAAGTTGTAACATTTACTGAATCATCTGCTAAGTTCACCTTCCCATCTAAATTTTGACATTTATTTCTTTCACTTTCGATTTGGCTAGGTCGCCTGTATGTTTGAAAACCAGACCTTTAGTATAACTGACAATTTAATTCATTGTTTTGCTCTACAATATTTACTTGTACCTTAGGTTCAAAACGTGCTTTTCACTTGTGTGAGTGTTTTGTACAATTTGTTGTTTTTTTTATCATTTAAATGCAAAAGAGTTTCAAGTAAACACTCTCCATTGTGGATATTTTTGTCCGATTGGGTAAAAATCTCAATCTTAATTTTGAAAATGTATTTGGCAATAACCTAAAGCTAAGAGAATGTTTTTACTAGAATAGAGGTTACCTGAACATTATACACAATATGGAAACATCTTTTTATCTCAGTCTTTGTAGAAGATAAGCTTGCGAACTATTTGTGTAAAACACACTGATGGCTGTATAGAATACAAGGAATCATGATATTCATTGAAAATGTACTCAATATAAGAAAAGGCGTTACAATAGAGGAACTATACAAACACCATTAATTACATATTTATAATGTCGTATGAACTAGAGGTTTGATTAAACTATAGCCTTGTCAACATTGAAGAAACAATGGGGACGCATCAGTTTAAATAAAGAGCAAGACTTGGAATTAGCTTCAAAGTTAAACACATGGAAGACTTAATTTGTCTGATTTGTCGTCGGCCCTTGTTACCAATGATATACTGAATCCAGATCACAGACGCGTATAGTTTTTGTAACGCTTCAATGCTCCGTTGTGAAACTGTAAAACTAACATTGCATGTATATTACATGCTGGGATGACCTTTACTTAAACAGGTTTTACTATGTATGTAACAGCCAATAATTTCTGTAGAGTATATAGATTTGATGTTAATCTGGATTTAAACCTTGACCAGTGTCATTACCGCACCTTATTTTGGCGCCAGTGATACTCTTAATTACGACGACTGTTCCAAAGTTTATTGACCCTGTAATTAGTTAGTACTGTCGAATAGATTAAATTTCTCTCCAGCATCGTTCGCACATATTGCTACATTTTGAAAGGTAAGGTTTCATCTCGTACAATTTGTTTTAATGACTTTAATGACCGAGGTGGTGACTCAGTTCATTCGATTAATTTCTTCTTCTTGACAACGTTTCCCTTCAATCGATCGGACCCAAAGCATGTGTTATTACAGGAGTATATCATTGCAAAGCATATCTGCCTTGAACAATTATTTTTTCTAATAAAATCCATCCATCCATCCATCCATCCATCAATCCAAGTTTTACGCATTTTGACCCGTTAAAGCTATTTTTTTCTTATTCTTATTACTTTTATCCGCCTCAGGCGCTATTTTCATTTTTTCGTTAATCTTAATGTATTTTGTCCAATCCTCTTAAATTGCAGCTGTACTTGTATACGCATGTCCGGTCACATGCCGTTTAATATATCTCTACATTTTCTTAATATATCAAACTTATGCCTAAGGTTTTTTATTATTTCTTCATTGCATCTGTTCATGTCCATTGATGAATCTTGTATGTCATTTCAGGAAATATATCTCCTTCGTTACCTTGATTTCATAGTTGTATTGAATTGTCATCTATTGCACAAATAAATTCTAAAACAATACCCCAGCATCCATATGTTTCAAACACCATTCATGTCCCGTACATTAAGGCGTCAGTTACATTTAAAATCTTACCCACGTGTGTATTTAGATAACCACGATTAATTTACCTATTGTTACATACATTTTGTATCGTTAATGAACAGTGTAACTGCAAATTAAGTCATAAAAGTCAGTTCATGTTGATTTTTTGTTAACTTGCTTTGACTCCAAGCGCTTTTCAAACTTTTCTGATCAAATGCAGTCGAATTTCAAGCGAATCTTTCTCTCTCTCTTTTTATCTCTTCCTTTTCCTTGTTTCAAACATATAAGTAACTCTTCAACCAAACAAACTCTGCTTATAAAGCTCATTTTGTTATTTAAATGAGGTACCCTAACTTAGTTTCAATTCCTTATCAAAGATAGAGTTTCGAAACACATCAGTTTAGTTTCCTAAACTTCCGTCCCTGTAGATGAATATTTTAAGGTAACTTACTACATTTATATAGTGACAGAAGTGGATATAGATCTGATACATTATGATTTTATCCAATATACATTTCAGATCCGCTGTGCTTACAAAACTTCTTCAGTAGTTGGTTAATTGACAGCAGTACGGACAGTGAACATCTGCATATTATCCTTCCACCAGCATTAACAGGTAAGAGTTTGTAAGTGTGCGTGTTTCGTTTTAAATAACTGAGATGTGAAGTCTTTCCCAGACTAAATTTAAAAACTGCTGTATAATAAAATATACCATATGACATGATATGAGATGATTCATAATGGACACAGGCTTCAAGCCTCTATATCCATATCATAACATACATGTACAACAAAATAATCTTCAATTGTCAATTGAGAGTGACATCGTCATGTTTACAGTTTTGACCAAAGTCAATTTCAAACTGTAGAACATTTATTCGACTCCACTATATTCTGAGGAAGACTGTTCCGTACATCAACAATATGGAAAGTATAGAATAGTTTTCCTAACACCAAGATGACAGTGTGTTTTTTAAACAATGTGAATTACCTCTTGTTCTTTTATTTCTGTCACGCTGAATTATGCTTTCTGTCAATCATAAGGTCTTTAAGGTTAGTAGATTTAGTCTCTGCAGACGCTCTGTATACGTCATATTTCTATATCCGAGTATGATATATTCTCGTCTTTGCACGTTTAAATTAAATCAAAACCCTATCCTCTTATATCCTATTCTATCCTTGTGTGATTCGTCAAACGCGGAAAATTATCACCGTATTTGCTAATTTCGCCATGTATAGATTCAAAACCAATTTGAGGAAGCAACGATTAAGTTCGTTCCAACATTATATAATAAATTGCTTAACTGTTTGGATATTGTGACAATTTTGAATTAAAACAAGAAATGATAGATCTGTGTACACAATATGTTCGTTAAAATATGCTAACTGTGACGTTGCATTTTAATGGCACATTTACCATCGCATTTCTTCTTTACTAGCATGTCCTTGTACAGATTCGGTTAAAGATGTCAACACGCAGATGATGTATTAAGAGATTGTGTCAAAAATGAAACACTACATAAGACATTGAACGTATATCTTTATCATAAAAATATATCACAAACATCAAGGATTCAAAAGGAAACAGGATGCGGTATCCAAAAAAGAAAACCCTCATACTGGGTAATGATGTGCCGGGTATTGGACCCTTTATTATTACGGTTATGTTAGGTAATTATGATATCGAAAACACACATACATAATTAAAACTATATACCCGTGTTTTTCTTTGTATTTCGCAATAAAAAATAAAAATAAATAAAAAGACAATTTAGAGTAAATGCATAACCTGCTTATCGAATGATATGTCTTCTTTCAGCGTTTAAAAATTCAAATTGGTACAGCAGCTATGTATGTAGTTTTCTCATTGCATTACTTCCTCTGCTCCCATTGTAAATTCTATACTTAAAAATTTCTCTCTTTCACATTGTGTGCAATGTACGGTAATAAACTCAACAAATAAAACGTGTATCTTGGTTAATGTGAGAGTTTTGAAAATATTCTTTGTGCGGCATGCAGTTATATATGTTTGATGCGCGTTAGTATGTCTGACGGAAAAGTTATGTACATTCTACTGTTAATGTGTTTTGCCATTGTTTCATCGATTTTAGTTTGAATTAATTTTCTGTTGATATATCTGTAGCAATATCAGGATCCCCCAGTTTTCCCAGTTTGGTCTGATGTATACCTGTAGTAAAAAGGAACTTGGTATAGTATCAACCAGGAGTCTGGTATCAGAGATATGGGGCTTGATAAGGGAAATGTCGGTTCTTAAACATCCTTCTTCGGTATAAGGATATTGATATTGTCAAAGTGGGCATGAAACATTTTTTTGTAAATGGCAAATCTGACGTCTGTTTACCACAAGGCAGAGATCAAATAGGGAATTTATTTCAGAAATTATTTGACATATTTAAAATTCTTTGTTAAATGAATGATGCAGGCCACATGAGCCTTTTGTAGATCTTAAAATAATTAATGATGGAATCAAAGCAACACGTTTCTTAGTTAATATTGATTATAACGAAACGATCGCTGGCAATATCATTTTATTGTCCGAAATTACTTGAGACATTTCCCCAGTGTCTTAAGTCATAGCTGATCACGTATTCTCCTCTTTACTCACCCGGATTTAACAAACGATGCAGCAATCAGACGTAATTCTCTCTCATGTTTAGTCACTAGTCTTTTCTTGGTTCCTATTTCTTCAGCTTCTTTATCTATTCGTTTTGAATCCAATTATGACGTTCAAGATCACGATTTCAACCTATGACATTTTTTTTTACCTATATGGAAGAGCATTTGTGTTTATCAAATCGCCACTCGTCGTTCTACATTGCCTTTTTTACCAAACAAAAACCACAACAGCGCACATCAGCATGTCGATCCGATGTCTCGACATGTGAAATGTAACAACACAGTAATATTGATATAGTGAAATCCAGCTAATACAAGATGAAATGATGCACACACAGATTCTTCCGACATGTCTAGGGAGAACTAAACATATATTGAACCCAAGGTCGGTTCTTATCAAATTATTACATGAAGCCAACTACAATTTACCGCAATTTTTCAGCGGAAACCAAAGTATTTTATTGTAAACGGATTAAAATCTGCAAGCATGATTGATACGATAAAGTAGATAAATCGAGATTGATTGCGCATGAAACCTTTTTCATTTATTTTAGAATGAAATTTCTCTGTTAGCCTCTATCATTCAAAGATTGATTGTGTCACAAGCAGATTATCAGATTAGAATATCTAACTGATTAGCGGTCACGGAATACTTTTTAAAACCTTACAACTGCATGTATTCCTGTTATTCAATACGTAATTTCACTTGGCTTCTTTAGTAGTTGATAAAAACAACAACGCTCGCTATGAAATGAATCATTCCGCATTCATGTATAGTTAGCTCTTTGAATGTAAGCAACACAACAATCAGATTACCTGATAATACTGTTTTGAACTTGAAAAGTGTTGGCTTAAAAGGTAATATTTATTTTACTGGAACTTCAATAAGAAATGTCCATTAAAATGACATCGGTATTAAATTAAAGCTGTATATACGCATCGAATGTTTACAGATCCTAATCCGCAGCTCATTTAGTATCTCCATAAAAATGTACATTTGCACCGGCTGACATGTTATTTTGTTATAATGTTTTTTCCTTATTTATTGTATATATTTTTTATCTCATTTAATCTTATTTATTTTTTGTATTTTTTATGTGTCACTTGAAACGAAAGTGTTAATTGAACTTTATTTATCTTACAACAATTACGGAAAAGATTTTCCAACTTACTCGCTTACTCAATCCAGTTGCCTTTTACGCTTTTACTGTGGTAGAAACCGAGGTACACGGGGAAAACCTACGTTGTCGGGCAGCTGACAACCTTACGTTTTCATTCCTGGAATCAAACCTCGGACGCCTAGGGAAAAGCGAGTGTGTTACCACGTGCCTCCCGACCAATCGAAAATGTAAGCAGCACCGTATGATACCAAATATAAGCGGAATCTTAGCATGAATACACTTTCATTTTCTACTACGCTTCAGTATCGGCTGTCATGGTTTAAGTGGACTTATTTTACCAGTTTGTTGCATTTCTTTAGATGATTATTGTCATGCAATAGCAAAACGAATACCGCTGATGCTGATTTTTCGACGTGTCACTTATGTCATAGAGTACATAAAAACGCGGAGGTGTTTCCAAAACAGCATTAATCATACTCAGACATTTTTTCCTGATAACATGTCTCTGAACTTGATATTTAAATGAAACCCACATTTAGAGGGATAAGCATTCGCATGTGGGGCAGTTTTAAAATTCCCGGATAATTATGTATATACGTTTATTCAGTCAAAAAGCTGCCCTAATTAGAAGACTGGCAGATTATTATGCGAATGATATCTTAAATAATGTGAGCTGAAACTGCTTTTTACATATGGCTGTACACTACCTTTAATGATTTACTAAGTCAAATGGGAATCCGGTTGCGTGATGTATGGAAACATGTCACTCTGATGAAAACATTTGAGCTTTGTTGACTTCACGTGAAAAATTAAATGTAATTAGTTGATAAATTGTCACTGAGGTGATTTTTTGATAAATTTTTTATTTAATGCTGTATTAACGTTCATGTCCTTAAGTTAACAAAATTGATTAACGGCTTTAAAACACTAACACCATAAAATAAAATTTATCAAAATTATCCAAGGCAAAGACACATGTTCATACCAATCGAAAATCGAATAGAAAATTGTGCATTTCTTTGAATTGATACATGCAGATGCATTAGAGTAAAGAAACAGAATAGAATAACACAGAAATTGGTATTGTACATTAAACATGAAATATATATGATACAGACATGGAAGTAGACATGTTAATATTTCGTATGTAGAAACCAATGATGTAAAAATAAAGAGACAAAACAGACTAAAGGGAAAATGACAAAACGTGATTCCCTATACATGTAAAACGAGGGACGACGTCGCCCTTGGCTGACATACTGTGGACGGGAATAGCAAGCTCAAAGGTGGGACTTGCCTTACTTTAACCGCTTTACCACGCAAGTAAACATCACAACATGTAATTAATTAGTTACAATGTAATCAATTTACAACAACACTGTATGTTGCCGAAAGGTTAAACGTAGTAATTTAATCGGATCAAACGCAAACTGCATAGGATTTCTGTTATTAGAAACTTGAGATATGCCTTTGGTTGTCAACAGTACTGTCGTCAGATTGATACCATGGGCATCTTTTCAAGGCTGCGCATGATATTGCTGTTCATAGTTCACGGTGTTTCATTAATGCAGAACACAGTTTTGCTGGTTTGTCGCCAATTGGAATGCAATTTAATATGAAGAGCAACTTGTTATTGTCACGATTAATGTTTGTTACACATGAATATATATAATGTATATTGTACCTGAAAATGATAAAGATTGACCAAGATCGTAAAACGGATGTCCTCGTTGAAGTAGCTGACGCTCAACTTCCGGAAAACCTGGCCTTATTCTTTTCTGACTTTATTTTAACAGATTCTTTTGTTAGTAATTCGTTTCCATGTATTTTGTTTCGTCGATTTTGCTGATGTTTGATGCTCGTTAGTTTACCTGCGGATAATGTTGTTAGTTGACCTTGTTCTCATTTGAGAACATGCCATTACTTGCTTGGAACGACCGAGATATACAAGACGGAAGTCTTCTGGAACACATGGTTTTATTTTCCCTGCACTTTTTCTGGACTCTCCGTCTAAAGTTTTGTTTTGTTCATATTTTGCCCTAGTTTTATTGAATTTGAGTTTGGATTATGATTATATTGACATGTTGGTATTTTCTTGTCGTTTTTGGCCTTTGATATTGAAAACACGTGTACATTTTTATACTATTTGAAAGTGGTTCATTCTGACACCAAAGTATCAAAGCATCAAGTTAAAGCTATATATATGTTGAAGGTCAAATCTCACTAGTGCCCTTTAGAAGTTAAACAGCCTGTATGTAAGATATCTTATGAAATCACATACAAATAAACCATTTTCCGATCAGAGGGAAGAGGTTAATTCAAGCCAACTCCTGCTCCATTTCATGCTTGTCTTTCGCCAACAGATGGATTGTCTATTGGTTACTGTTGTATGAATCGATAGCACAAGGTACACCAAAACACAAACATTAAAGTTGTGCAGTGTCACGTACATGTATTTAGTGATATTGCCCTCGACAAAAAAAGGAGTATTATGGATGTTATGTTTCGAAAAAAATCAGTATCAAGTTATTTCTTTCAAACTGTTTAAGTCTTTAAGTGATTAACTACATAGTCATCCAGCTGAGTCAAGAAATCAGTTCATCAGTGCATCGATGAGAATAAATGCAATGGTTTAAATATTAGATAGAAAAGTACATGCTTCCATCAGTGGTTCCGCAGGTCAGATGTCAGAGTAAATCGCAATAGATGACTTCACAAACACAAAGGTGACGACGCAAATTGTAATACTAGTTTTCATTGGAATATATTTGAGTACTATTAACAGAAGTAATGGCAGAATATATCAAAGGTTTGCGTTTATGTGAAAGGATAATCATATATGATGTAGTAACATGTGATTAAGTTGACGGATAATGTTACCTTAACTGCATTTTAATATATAAAAGTGCACAAATTTCTGAAAGTTTAATTTGAAAGGTACGTTAATCGAAATTAGGGAGATAATGTGGCATTAATATCACGTAATTATTTGTCTTGTCTAGTTTTAAATGTATCAACGTTATATCCCTAATATGTTATGTGAGAGAACATGTAGCATGGCTTATGTATCTGAAGTTCAAACTCTATCGAAAGTGCGTCAGATGATAATTGCAAATTATTGAAAGAAAGTTGTTGATCAGAGCTTCTTTTACGCCCTTAAATATAAGTTACTCATATGGTGGGTTATTTTCACTGCTTTGTTTTAGCAAATTGCACACTGTTCAGTCGTGTCTAATCCAAGATCCAGACAACTTTTGATCAAATTAACATGACAATTACTTGTTTCCGGAACTTTGATACTAACTTATTTTGTAATCACACCACTAAATTATTACATACAGCCAACAGTGTTTCTACGTATGACTTGATACTGAACCGTTCTTCATGTCATGAACACTTTGACCGTTACGCTTGACCCCTAGACCTAAATCCAGACATGAAAATGCAAACAATGGGATTAGCTGCACCATCAAAGTAGATTTATACATGTAGATTTTTTATGATGATTGTCTAGGTTGCTAATGGACACGTATTCAATTAAGTCATTCATTTTATGTGAGTGAATAAGTAGATTTAGAATTCTTAAATCACAATTCAAAACAGCTCAATACGTAATTACATGTAATTAGGCTGGATTGCAATAAAATTGCTGACTTTTTCAATAAGTGCAGTCGTAGGACTGGAACGTGGTTATTCAGTGTTTGCATTATCTGATTGGCATATACTTGTACAAATATTTGAATTGTGATATATAATTTATTACTGAGCTGATATCTTCGGCATTGCCAGTGTACCTGTGTTTTTTTCCAGATCAATGATGAGATTATTACCAATAGGAAGACGCAATTTATTAGCTGTGTAGAAAAATCAGTTGACATGCAGCCTCTAAATAAACATTAAAGATATTCTATCAGTGAATAGAAATCGCTACTAATCTGAGTATAATCAATGAATGTTCATCCCAAGGCATCCTCTAGACACTGTTGTTTTACTATTAATATTATCAGCAAACATCAGGCATGCTTGTCACAATAACGATTGTCCTCATATTGTTTATCGACAATGCAATTCATCTCATTGTTAAGAAATCGAACAATGGGAAAGAGCTGACGACAGATTTTGTAGTGTAATACGAGTGTTGCCGGGGTAATCAGGTTTAAGTGATGTACACAAGCATCGATGGAAACCGCTTTAAACACTAATTCAAATTTCAGATTTTCAATTATTTACATTTATTATATGTGACATAACCAAAAGTTAAATGAGTTATTTGACCAATGAAACAAAATCCATTATAAACTAAGGTAATACCTGTCTTTAAATATCCCAGCTTGACTGCGTAACTGTAGTTTATAGGCAAACAACATTACTGCTTTCAATAGAAACATACTTAAGGCCATTTTGATGGTTTTTCATTGAACGGTTATTACACTGTGTAGTTATAAAATCACAATTGAGCACTATGTACGATATCGCATTGGTTTAAGCACTAAAATATGTTAATTTTTATTTACAACGATGAATGGAAATTGACCAAACAAACCGGATATGTCGTCTTCAAGTCGTAAATTTAACCTAAAACAATTTGAAGTTTAAAACGTTTTACATCTGTCGAAACAAATTAATGCATGGGATTTTCATTGCGTTTCATTGTTTGTAAAATAAATCTGCATTTTCCAGCGAATACTGATGTTGTTATCAAATGTGATTTACACGAGAGACTGATTAATCCGGCACAGCTACCCTTTCACGGACAATTTGTAAGTAAATTTGGTACGCATAATGGGCTCATAATACTTGAAATGATGAACATTATTTCGACACATTTGCTATAACACGATAACATGATCCCATAAACGCTGAAATACGTTTATAAAGGAAAACAAAAAGTTGGGATTTTTGCCCCCGTATGAAATTCAGCACCTGTTGTACTATCAAACAGCTGCAGTAATATTGACACCCAATGATCAATAGTTTGCATATATAAATGTACTGTTGTGATTGTTTTATAGACCTTACATCCTGACTCTGTCATGATGAAAACGTTCCCAACAACCAGCAAAGCTCTTGGCATATCATTGCCGATATTTCGGATACAGGTGAACGGATTGATGAACGCAAGTGCTATGTGTGATTCTATCGTCTTTGGAATGGTAGGTATTAGTAAACAGAAATACTGCCTACTCTATCAATTTTGTTTTCAAGGTATCTGTTTTCACTTCTTTCGAAGATTGAATAAAATTGTTAACATATCTGTTTCATTACTTGTGTGAAAAAATTTCAGTTTTGCTGAAATATTTGACAAAATCTTAAGCTTATTAAAGCCCTCATTGATTAATATTTACATGATATGAAAGATTTTACCATCAGAGATACATCAAAGCGAACATGTGATAATTAATTTCTCATTCTGCTTTTTATGTTTCATTTTTTTCAATCACGTTCCTCGAAGCTCACTTATGGTCTTCCGTGCTTTTTGGTTTTTTTTTTTTTTTTGTCATTTTCGTGCGGCAATATACATGTAAAACAGCTTTTATGAGCGTTTGAGTATACTGAGTGTTACGGTCATGGCGAATCGTTAGAAGATCCCGTAATCTGAGTTCGAGAAGAAATTTGCTTGCTACGCTTGGAATGTTTGTGTTTATATCTCGATTTCACTTTTCAGCTGCATGTACCTGCATATGTCCTATTAAAAATCCATCTACTGATTATATCGCAGCCATAGAGATGTTGAGGAGGATGGGGGTTACGGAAATTAAATAATTTTCCATACACATGTAGACAGGACTTTATCATTGTAAGCAGAAAACATAGTTTTTTCAGAAGGCTCTTTCAAACCTCATATAAAATTGTACAAAAGACACCCAAGTCCATAACATCTTTAAACTGCATTATACAGTTCATTCGTTCCTCAGAGACCCGTCAGTGACATTAAGGGATACATATTTGTAACCTAGGAGGCGGCCAAGGAAAATACAAAGTGACAGAAAAATAAGATGTTGAAGTGCTCTAGCCACATTAATCAATACATTTCATAATTTGTACATATTTCATAATTGCAAAAAAATGTCCAACATATGGGTATGTTCGGAACTACGATGGCTGATTTTGCCGTATCGTTATTTCGTCTTTTCTCCCAGAAAAGATCAGAATTAACAAACATTAATCCACGTCCTGACGAAAAGACGATAAACCACGCTCGAAAAAAGAAATAAATGAACGCTTATTAGTGACCTTTATTCTCGACTTTTCGGGTACAAAAATCTTTTCTTTTTGTGTTTTGGCCCCGAAAAGACCAGAATAAATAAACCCTAAATGTTGCCTTTTCAAATTTTGGCCTCGAAAAGACGAGATTGAACAAATCTAAACTCTGATTTCGCACAAAAAGACGAGAATTAAAATTTGATAAAACCAGAAATTAGAATTTTGATTCTCGTCTTTTCACATGGAAAAGACGAAATTACAAAATGGCATAAGTCAGCCACCGTACTGTGTTCTCTGTTCCAACACATTTTCCAAAATTCGTCAAAGAGAAGAGAAAATTAAAGCTGTCGCTAATAAGGAACAAGGGTATAAGTCAGAATGTATACCAC
This sequence comes from Ylistrum balloti, assembly GCF_031769215.1. Classification (NCBI taxonomy): domain Eukaryota; kingdom Metazoa; phylum Mollusca; class Bivalvia; order Pectinida; family Pectinidae; genus Ylistrum; species Ylistrum balloti. The sequence goes on along the minus strand of NW_026782385.1, from coordinate 176,024 downwards.
AATTATATTTGTGAGTTGAGGCAGTTGCGACATATGTATAGAATATATTGTGTGGTATCCACCATTGTTAAAGGGCCGCTCTGTCTATCGATATGCCAGCAGAACGGATGAGATCGCAATGTGACCGTGATCATGTTAAAGTAGTGGTATATAGTGGCAAGTGACAGATCAGTAACAAACCTTACAGCGTAATTACGACGATATTCTCATCTCATCTTTCGACACCGAGGATGGCTTCAGACACCAAAGTATACCACCAGCTAGTTGAATTAAGGTATACACCCATACATTATTTTTGTGCAATACCGACAGCACTGAGACAATCTGATCGATATTTAATTCATTTTAATCCGTTCACTGTCAATCTGGCATATCCTATTAGTCGTCTATGTCATGTTTTCTAACCCTGTATTAGGTTCGGCTTGTTTTCACTGTCTTTCTCCAATTAAGCGGCAAACATTTGGCTTTTATCATTGTGTACGAAACAGACTGAACCGTCAATACGGTCTGTGTGACATTGATTTGCCCACAGGGACCTATCTGTATGTGCAAGTGTTGAGTGAGAAATTGTACAGTGATGACGGGTTTTGGTTATTTCATATATCGCATTGATTGAATCCTGCCCTCAAATACGACTTGACATTTTTATTTCAATTTTGTTCAATCAAATAATACTTAATGTGAAGAATAATTTTGATTCGATTTCAAGATGTCACTGACTGATATACTTCCATCTTTTTCACCAAACATTGGACATTTCTATTCCCAGAGCAAGATTTATAAAGATTTATTTCTCTCTCAATTTTTTTGTACATAATGATTCCCTCCAGTACGTTCACCCATTATTTATAATGTGTTTATATATTTTGATTTATCGCCACTGAGAATTACTAGTTTTAATATCTAGATTTTTGTTTCATTTACCATTATGTTATTTATGGCATTTCCATTCAAATGGACACGAAGAAGTCCCACGACATAAGCTAATAATTTGGTCTTCCATTTATCTATATATATGCTGCTCATATTAATATTCTACCTTTTCATATTTCTGATTCGTATTGACAGGATAACTATCTATATCAAATACAATCATTTATCAGCTGGAATCGCGAAAACAACCACAAAAATTGCACCTTTACAAAATCACCACGTACATTGTAAGGTTAACGATCGAACTATTCCGTTCTTTTCTTTGTACTCGTATGCAAAACTTGTAGCAATCTTTTAATACAGTCACATACAGTTATGCATATTTCCGAATGGATAACGATTTACATCTTACGTCTTTCGGACATATTAGTCACATAAAAATGCCATTGTTCTCACAAAAATTGTAATCAATGTCATCATTGCATCAGATGGTGTTTTCAAAATATATCATCAAACAAAACGGCACATGAGAGATAGGACAGGATTAGGATTTTAGTTGTTACTGTCTGCCAAAGGGCAATGGTTGCACCGACCGAAAATCGAAAGATCTGAGGATTTTGCCAATGATATTTGGCCATTGAGATTTCCTTATATGATCTCATCGAATAAGTTCTAAATATGGAATCATCGTATGCGTCTGATAACCGTGGCAATAGGAAATCCACTGCTGCTACTAAAACAAGTAATTCTTTAGGTTTCTTAAGAAAATTCTTTTCAGTTATTCTTCCAATTCAGATTTGAGTATTGTTTTGGTGTATTTTGCCTACTGTCAGTAACGACACAAATACAGCTTGTTTATGATATATATGAATGATATAGATATATAAGATATATACTTTAACTTAAACTTAAACATTACACTGCATTTGAAATTCCCAACGGAGACCACATCTGGTGCAAAAATTATTTGCCATGTTTCACATTAAATGTTATCCAATATATAACGCCCTGAAAATATTCACACTGGAATTGTTTTTTCTTAAATCGCCATAAATCTTAGTTCATCATGGGAAGTTATATATGAATGGTATACACTTTGATAATTTTATGGTTTTGAGACTATGTATGTAGTTCCCATGACACCGATATTGAGTATTTCTCCAGACAAATTCATGTTTCAAATGTATAAATACCGTCTAATTACTAATAAGTTTCGTAAGCTACGATTAAAGACATTATTCCATTATGCGATTTCCTCTTTATTGTTATTTCGTCAGCAGCACCGTGCCTTATTCAAAATGCCCAATGTTTGAAACCTGTTTGATAAGATAAATGAAAATAAATGATTTTGGAGAATGATTGATAAAGGTAATGGTAATTACTGATTATTCATAATAAATGAAGCAGGAATGTTATTTTAGTTTGAACATAATTAACTTAAGCTTGCTTTTCTACAGTGTGATGAAAGAGATTATATCATATTTGATAATGCAGATTTATTGTCAGACATTATCTTAATGCAAACACTTCAGTTGAAAACAAATATGGTTTCCATAATAATTGACGTTAAACGATATACTATGCATGATAATAGTTTTCAATATCTTAGTATTCTTAATTAACGTGCCTGATAATTCGTGTATTTTACAGCCGATGATTGCCCAACCTACGGCGTGTTGGAAAATTGACTGGGATGACTTAGAAAAGAATCAGCAAACATTTAGATGTCTTGTCCATTTGCTACTGAAAAAAGTATGCACTACCTCGAGCTTCGTCATTACTTCTTGATCATATTAAACCTGTCGTCAGGCACACTCATTAATGTATATATTTTAGTCGTTCATTTTACAAAATGGTCATACATTAATATCGGATGAGAAGCCAATACAAAACACTTTTTTTCAAGTACACACTGTAAAAGACAATCAAATTGCTATCGACAACTATTTAGGTAACATCTAGTAAAGTCTATTCTTTATTTGGTGACTGTGTGTATCAGATTACATGGATATGTTAACAACAATTCAATACTATTGGTATATCGGATCTAATCTTAAATATTTAGATTGTGTTAATTGTATTTTCGATAGGAAATGATAATGATAGGTCAGCTTGAAAACGTCCTGTCAAACACCTCCACAAAGCGTCCTCATGGACAAAGTGAGGACAAGCCACAGGGATGTTTCGTGTTTTTACCTGCTGAAAATGGAACACTACTTGTAAAATCAGTTGCTGCGCAAGAGTTATTGCTACCATTCCAGCCACCTCCTGTTATTGATAATTGGTCAGAGGAGACAATTCAAACGTTGCAATCATCGCTCGAGAAGGTACATAGAAGAATGCTCGTACATATCCATTTGATTCTAAAATCATCTCGAAAAGTAATGTTTTATTTTCGTATGAACCTTGACTTGTGAAAGAGCTATTCAAAACAGATTAGAAAAATACTTGATAACCCTTGCTAATATCACTTCATGACAATGTAGATCATAGATATATGTACTTATAGAACTTGATCAAAGACACTTCGGGCTCTTCTACATCAGACGCTTATCTATAAACGATGCAAAGATATGATCTTTACAATGACTTCATTGCGAAAATTCTATTTTTTGCGCGATATGAATTCGATGCTTGTTACTGTGCCTTGGTAATTGTTCTCATTTGAAAAGAAGACTTTATTTACTTGGATTTATATGACGATGCGGAAGAAGACTTTTACCGAACTGGAACACCTAGTCTTATTATCCTTGTACGATGAAACCTGGTGAGTGTCTGCCGATAGATTGAATGAAAAGAACAAGACAAAGCATGTATATGAGAAAATGTAAAAATTGATTTTTTACATATTTTCAGGTGGAAGTGATCGACGTATACAACCCGCTCCTGTGGCATTCTCGACTTTACGAATGTTTGAAGTCAAAACATAAGAAGGCAGAACCGAGACAAACGAAAAAGAGGCAGGATATCACTCCTAATGCAGTAAGTACAATAAAAAAAATCGTATTTCAACCTACATTTATTTAGAATTAACATTAACACATCTACACGAAGCCATCGTATATTTGATACTTATTAAAGCTTAATTCAGCGACTAATGTACCCTGGCTTGTATTTATATAATTTTTTCGACTAATTTTAATTTCCCTCGGCCAAGCTCTAACGAGCTTTGGAATATGGTGCAAACGATAAGCAAGTGAATGAAACCTTTCAATTTCAAACTTCGAATTAGATACAAGGGAGCCGAAAATCATCATACAGCAGTTTCATCTCTCTTTTAATGATGCTAAGAGTTTGAATTGTTTCAACAATGGAGGTACTGCGAAAGTTCCAATTTGGTTGACATCAGGGTCAAAAGCCAACACTCCATATAATGGTAATGTTGAAGGAAGAAAACTATATGGTACAATTCAATTCCGTTTTTTGCTTTACTATATCTCGATTTATATTTGTATTGTAAGATGCTGTTTTGTGTTATTTGTATATTTCTTAGAGACTGCAGGTGATAGACAATGCCTCTTAGATTTGTCATAGTTTACATGTCACGGTTTGTCTGCCTGTAGAAAATAAAATTGTCTGGACATCTTCGCCTATATCTGTGGCCTATTTCATCTTATTAATTTTGGGAATGTTTGGCTCTGCTGTATCTAGCGCTAAATTATTAGAAGATGCTATTCAATTGTGTTACTTTTGTACAATCTTTGCAACAAGTAAAACCTCTCTAGGGAAAATGTTCTTTGTCGTTAGGCTATCTTTCATGACATATCATTCAATAACCTCATACAAACGTATTTTATATATCATCAGAGTAAATGATTGTTCACTTCCGTTTTAAACATATAGGTCGATTTCAGTAACATCCAAAGGAAACGCACATAACACTATGAGTGATTCTAAAGACCATCTTTATGTTTTTGACTGAGATAAGTGTCCTTATTATTGTAATGATTTCATATAAAACTATTTCTAAACTTGTGAAAATTGCGAATACATTTATTACGCCTTATATGATGTTTTCAATTGATGGATTTATTACTATATTATTGTTAAAGGCGTTGATATCATCATCAGTTGCCGTTTCAAGCAATCAACGGAAAAGGACGTCATTATTTAACCCAGTTGTTGCCGGTAACAGATATTCAAGTTCTCCAGCTGTGCAATCGGTTACCGACAGACTTCCACAAACATTTAACGGGAAACCACTTTTACCGTTCCCTACAGATCTTTGAAATTTTATTTCAAATTCGCTGTGAATTTTAGGTGAAGCGCCAAGCAATATTTGAGCTCATTTTATCAATACACAATACGCAGTAAAACACGGCTTATAAAAATCGGATGAATTTCAGATTGGATTATTCAATATTGGTATTTTTCAGTCATTTCAACCAATTTCAATGCAGTGTTAATTACAAAATAACATGAATTATATTTCAAATCGTGTGATCAGGGTATCTAAATATTTTATTATTCCACTGTTTGTTAGCTAATATGATGTGTTTTATTGATAATCAATATATCTTAATCATCGTCCTGGGTTGTATTAATCCTGTAAAGTGATTTAGCTGACATTTGGTTTTGATTGAGCAGATCAAGACCTCAGTAATATCAGATTTGATTTCATAGTTATAACTCTATGCATTTAAAAGTTGGTTATGTGTTATGTTTAGCTGTAGTTTTGTTGACGATACTTACTGATATTGTTTCTGCAACTTGTTTCCTAGAATTAAAAGTTTGCCTTCTTTTTTATACCTTTAATAAATAAAATCATCTTATCTTTGTTATTTCGTTATTATGTTATGGTCAGCGACACGGAAGGTAGAAGCTTGGAGATAGTTTTGTGATATTTATTGTCGTTTTACCTACAAAATGTATTAAATATCCGTTAATATTTCTAACTGAATACGTAATTCTGTTCTTATAGAAACACGAGAGCGTGTTATAGAGACTGTTATTCTGTTTTGCGCGGGATATGAACCCTTTCAATTTATTGATGGCGTCATTTGTACGAAACAATCGGCGTAGAAGTTTCGTATACATATTGGAAAACAAAGCACTAGTCGTCTGTGAGACAATAAAATGTGTTGTACATCCAATCATGATGTTAAATATTTGTAAATACATAAACATTTATAGACCTTCTGGTTTCTATCTGACCTGTTTCGATTACTAAAACTCGCTTTGATGATAGGTCTTTTATTGTTACTTCGGCTCCAATCAATAACTCTTCTGAGTTTTAAAGCTTGTCCAGGATGCTCCAACCTGTAGAATTAGGTTCGCATAAATATTTGAATAGGAAATGAAACCTTTTATTGATGGAAATCATACGTTAAAATCGAACAGGTTGTGTGTAAATGCAAATTAAGTGTTTGCATAAATGCATAACTAAGAATGACAAATGTTAAAGCATTTCGTTACTAGAGTCCTTCATACACCTATGTGTGCAACCAACTCTTGTTCGAGAGTTGAGTTTTTCCTAGAGTATAGCACTAAGTTTCATCACATGATAAATACATTCAGTTGTTAAACGCATGTCATTTATAATGTGAAAGGAACGGAAAAAATAGTTTATTAAATGAAGTATAAATATTTGTGATTTTAGTTTTTAAACTTAAATGCCTGATCAGGAAGAATAGCAGATAGCAAAATTTAGATCGGTCATCAACTGGTGTGGAGTCACCTGTAGGACCACGTGGCTTTCCGTTTGGTGTTTTCAATTGGGCAAACTATCTAAAGTTATGGATTCTTATATTTTTAGTATATAGTTTGAAGTCTACATCATATGATAATATCAGATTCGTTTCCTTAGTTTTGTATCGTCCGAATGAAGTTTTTCTAGTTGAAGGTACCATAAAAAATCTTATACTGTTATGCTTATATTTCATTTCATGTTAAGTTGAGCTTTTATCCAAATTCAAAACATGTTCGCTCATTTCGTGGGTAAGAGGAATCAATAGGCTAAAGATGGAATGGCTCCTTCAAGTATTTTTGTTGATAAAAGAGGTGGAAGGAGTCTTAATTTTGCGTATAAATATATTATTTTCAGACATCTTAAAATAGCGGAATTTAACAGTGAACATAGCCAATCACAAATCGTATGTTTAGGTATATCATTTTTTTTTCAAAATAGCATTTACACAGTTCATACTATTTCCTGAAGTCAAATACAACTTTTCTTGCACCACTGAACAACGGGGTACACACATGATACACCTCCCAATGATTCATTTATATTTAAAAAATTGAATGTTATTGACAATATTGACAATATATGAACATGGTGTTGATGGCCACAGTCTAATTATCCATAATTACCGTTTATTTCTCGTGCAGAGAGAAAACCAATCATTTCCCCATGTGTTAACTTGAGATAATACCGTTATTTTTATACCATATCTGATGACTGATCACCTTATAAGAGTAACGAAAAATGCATTTTTGAGAGAAAAACCTTGTATATAAAGAGTGCAATATAATAGTTTCTTTTGTCTTCTTATGTTTTTTCATGCAAACGACAACGATTCTGTTAGAGGTGATGAAGTGACATGTACGTTAATCGTCTTTTTATGATGGCTTGCAATTTAATTCTGCACGACTATTCTTAAAGTGAAAATGAAGGTAGGCACCATTACGAAGTCAACAATTCAGAATGGACATTGTACATATTGTATCAATGCAAAGGATATCCGGATATCGGAGTGCTGCGGACATGAAAATAACAACGCTAAATACAAGTCCATTGAAATATTCCTTTCTGTCATTAAAGGCTCAATCAATACCTTGCGGCTGCGATCCCTGAGCTTTGTTTCTTATGTTTAAGTGATGATATAACCATAAGAATAAATCATAAATCAAATTTAATTGTTATTGGGTAATCTCACAATATCCAGCATGTTACTGAATGCAATTATCATTTTATTTCTTAACGCCATGTATATTGATGTTGAACAGGTACTCGTTTAACTTTCCGGGAACAAGATCGATAGTCATAAAATGAATGAAAGAGTTATGACAGAAATTACCACTGCTTATATCGGCGCTATGAAAGCGCATTCATAAGCAGATAAGGTTTTTAATATCAGTGGTTAATTAGTTACAGGGACCTGATCTCCTTACAGAAGAGAGCAGAGATAATAGTTTTCATGGTCGCTAATTCTTTTTCTTGTCATGGATGGCAAAGATAGCAAAAGGTGATTTCGATTTACATTGCCATTCATCACTATAGGAAACTAACTAATATCTTTACATCAGAACACACTTCCAAAACGACAAGCTACTTGTTTTATCATGTTAACATGTCGACCAATATCTCTCCCGTTTTTATTTAGTGTGGATGTTATGCATGCTTTCCTTCCATTTTAGTGTACATGTCTGTTCAATTACATTATTCTAGTATTCCGTTGTGGAAATAGGTTATCCGTTTTCAATTCAAAATAGCATCTTTCTTTTTACAACAGATATCCAACAAACTGACAGTGTGACTGTCGTAATGAATGCACCTAAGCGAACATCGGTTCCAGACGCACATTTGGCAACGTGGTGGTTTCGTCTGGTTAAGTTCTTTCCCACCAAGTGTTCTTTTCCCTTATCGAAGTCCTTATCAAAACAGTTAATTTTACATGTATTTTTTACTTTGTTAAAATTCGTACAATGTAAATCTGTCTATGATAAAGTAGTTTTCCAAATTTTCAACAGACCTTTTTTTCGCCTTTTCCCCATTCCACGAAAGATAAACACATCCCCCAAAGAAAAAATAAAACGTTTTCAAACGGAATAATATAACTACATTCTCTGTGTAACTATTTCTTTTGTTTATGTGTTGCCATTGTTTTATTGAATAGTATTCTCTATAACGTAGAATGATACAGAAAAAACGAAAATATACGTCTTATTTGTTCATTCGACACTCTAAATATTTTTCTAGAATCCACACTATCGTGTGTCATTTGCTCATTTTTGTTTTTTTTTTTTTTTTTTTTTGCACACTTAATCCACATTGTTCATGTACTGAGCAAAATGTACCACAGGGCTTCACGCAAAATGGCAATAGAATGTTCATGCAGAGGAAAGACTGTTTGTTTAATCAGATGTAAACAGCTGGCGGACCAAAATTGTACTAACCTACAGTGTTGCATAATCAGCAAATATATATTTCAAAACCATTTGAAAATGTAAACTAATACAGTAAATATCGACATGCCACGGAAGCATAAGATTATGCGTTTCGGAAGGATAAGCGTCTCTGCATCACCATCATATTAGTTTCCTTTATCGTGTAAGATTATCAATACTTCAATAGATCTCTAGTGTTGTATGAGTCACTTCTTGTTTTCGTTGTTGTTGATTCCATTTTTGTAGCAATTCATGATACTACTCCTGTGTGAAATTGTGTATTTTCATAGGAATTCATGGGAAAAATTTTGTAGAAATTCTTAATTCTTAACCATCCCTTTGGACGTTTCTGTGGCTCTGGTGCACGTTAGTATGCTATGTTGGTATTTTTGTAGTTCTCGTTTGTGTATTCTTGTACAGACTTAAAGTTTATGTTATATGCATGTTTTGTGAAGCAATGGGACAATTAAGAAATCATAAACCATTTGAAAAAAAATCGCTTGACGGGAGTAAAAAAATATAATGTGCTCAGCATTTTCGAGACAATTTTTATATATAAATTCAGTGTATATAACTCTCTTGGTATGTATTTAGTCATTTAATGTCCAGCTAAATCACGAAGCACAGTGACACTTTTATGCTTAAGGTAATAGTTTAATTAATATATGCATTGTATTGACATTTTATCACACATAAAAGTGGTTGTATGCATGTTCTGAACCAATCCTGTTGTAGCTTATGATGCGGTGGAGGAAACTGATCGCCGGATAGCGTGAGTCTTATTATTAGAGGTTAATGCTATCAGTGCTAAGGCGGAGTAATTACAGAACCCTCCAGCAGATCCCTCATACGTCACATATACGACATAAAAGTACCAAACCAATCAGCAATTTAATTCGAGTGACGAACAGGAATTCAGTGTGTTAAGGTTTAAGAAGTTATTAAATGAACTTAGTAACGTGATTGTTTTTTTCTCTGCACGCTATTTACATTTTTTCCCGTTATGAAAATTGTATATCTTATGAATATGTGTATAGATATATGAAGCAAAATAAACTTCTATGGATCCTTTCTCCTTTGATATAACAAACTAATTTCAATTTTCAATCTATTGATATTTGATTATAGATCTTATTCCAATTAGATATTCTTGAAATTTTTTATATAAATTCTGTGTCGGTCTCCTGAATATATTGTTACAATGTCGATCACCATGTAAGTTAGCGACATCCTTACTGTATCATGATTGCTACCGCTTATGATTAATTAATTGCAAATGCTTTTCCACGCTGGGAGCATTTTAGCTCACTGGCTTGAAGGGCAAAGTGGGCTTATGACATGTCACGGCATCCCGGTTTTGTCGTCCTTCCGTACGCCGACTTAGAGGAAAGGGGTCTTAATTTTGAATTAATAGTTCTGACTCGCCTAGATTTGAGGAATGGGGTTGAATAAGGGGAAATAGAGGGAAATGTTGAATATTCTCCATTTTGATCAAATTTGGCTGTAGGCGTCATGAGGAAGACGAATCATTTTTGTGTTTTGTGGAAATTTTGCAAATACTTTGAATATTTAGAAAGAATTGAAGCACAGAATTTGATAAAGGGAATTTGGTAAATGGAAGACAAGATTTTATATATGAGCTCAGCTTTGTATAAATGGTTAGAATGACTACTCTTGGGAAGTTGTTGATGCCAAAAAGTGCAGGAAAAGTAAGCATTTTAATTTTTGCTGTCAGGATGAAAACACATTTACCGATATTATTCTAAAACATTTCCGTGTAAAGGGGACTGGATTTGAAATAAATGATGGATCCGGGCCAAATTCATATATCGAGTGAAATCCTGCCGTTGAACTGAACATATCTTAATAAAATTTTGGTCCAGATCCGAATTGTCCATTCCAACCCCGGTTCTTCACAAGAGGATGGGGACCAAAAGGGTCAACCATGACTTTCCCCTTTAGTATGGATAAAAAACAACAGGAAAATACCAGCATGTCAACATTAGCATAATCCAAACTCAAATTCCTTGAAACTATGGGAAAATATGACCAAACGAAAGTTTTACACCGGGACCCCTGAAAATGTACAAAGATAATAAAATAAGGTGTCTCGGAAGAGTAAGCGTTTTCTGCTTCATCGACGACACCCGCCTTGTAAATTTTGGTCAATTCAAGGAAGTAATGCCACTTTCTTCAATGAGAATAAGATATATATAAACGGAAACGACAGGCAAACTTACGAGCGTCAAACACATCTAGCATCATATCTCAAAAAGAAATAAAACATTTCTAACTAAGATCACTATGTCGGCCGTAAAATGAAATGGTAACCAAACCAAACCAAGTGAGTGATACATGTCCATAAATGGATGGGTCTGTTGTTCTATGAAAAAAAGGAAAAATTGTCGGAATTATCAAAAGTTTGTATATGATATATACTCTAACACTCTAGCTAGTACCTTTAAACAGGATCCTTGGTTACCTATCCGACTGTCGGGAGGATAAAACGAATACCATATCAGGAAAGAAAGTTGAGGCATTGGTGATTTGATGAGCATTACCGGTAATTAAGGGCTAACAAGACATACACTAGACATTGACGTCAAACTTTTAAACAATGAATTTTAAAGCGAATTAAGTTATTAATACTTAATTATTAATAATAAGGAGGCATTACATGACATGAATATGACGGCATTGTATACAATTGTTTTGACATTTATAGTCTACCATAATGTCTAGTGTCAGAAACCATTAATGAATAAGATAACGTTTTATAGATCTCTTTCGTCATTCGTTGACACTACCATAATGTAAAGGGGTAATGATCAATAATAAATAGAACATTTTAAATCTGTTTCGTCATTCGTAAACTTTGTCAAGGTGTAAAGGGTTAACACCGAATAATGAATAAAACGGCAACATATACAAATAAGTTCTCATTCACAGGCTCTTCTGTGAAACAAAGATAGAAGCCGAATATTAAATAAAAAAAGAAACTCTAATATCATGTGTCAGAGACGATTAATAGATAAATACAGCATTATATACGATTGTTTCGTCATTCTAAGACTATCTTTTTTCAAGGGTGAAAGCCGAATAATAAACAAAAGAGCATTATATAGGATTGTTTTGCGACACGGAGACTCTGTCTTGATGCCAATGGGCAAAACAGGTGGAATTTGAATTGATGTTCGGAACATTAAATCGTCAAAACGTTTACTGAAATACAACAAGATGCAGAAAGATACCCCATCGGCTGTTGCAGTGAAATTAATATCAATGATGGAAGTGTTTCATAAATATCGTGATAATTAAGAACATTTTTTTTTTTTTTTTTTTTGCACCCTGCACAACACCAAACCCAATTCCAAACTGACGGAGCGCCTTTGTTCACCTGTTAGGAGAACTTCTTCTCCAAGAAAGGTTAACGGCAGTATAAATATATGGTTGTGAACAATATTTAAGTGTATTTCGTTAACAAAAATCCAACTCAATGATGAAATATATGGAGGAAAAAATCAAATGTATCGAGTTTCTGATTGACAACATCTACGTCGAGTTCGGTGGTGAGATTTTCCTACAAACTGTTGGCATACCTATGGGAACTAACTGCACCCCTGTTGGCTGACTTGTCTTCTTTTAATACGAGGCTGATTTTATTAACGAGCGGATGAAAACGGGTCACAAACACATTGCAAAGTCGTTTGATTTCTCAGTCAGATATATTAATGACGTCTTGTCGTTAAATAACAAGAAATTGATTGACTTCGTCCGTCGTATATATCCACAAGTATTGGAAATCAAAGGCACGGCAGACTCTTCTACATCAGCTGCATATCTCGATAACTATGTGATAAACATGACGATTTCAATGTCCTGATTGTTAAATTTCTATTTCTGGATAGCAATATTCCTGCATCTCCAAACTATGGTATTTACATGTCACAAATTATTAGATATTCAAGGGCCTGTTCCCATGGTCATGATTTTCGTGCAAAAAGGTCGTCAACTGACGGACAAACTCGTAACACATGGGTTTAAAAGATGGGGAGTGATGAAAATTATGGGAAAGTTGCCATAGTGATCTCCTTGAGAATACTCTATGTGTGGTATGAAGCTGGACGTGTTTGATGTTCGCTAGTTTGCCTTTGTTGTATGCCCTGTTCGTATTCGAGAACGTGACAATACTAACTTGGATTGACCAAGGCTTACGTTGCGGATGTCGTCGATGAAGTAGAAGACTCTTACTCTTCCAGAACATCTGGGAATACCCTCCTTATACATTTTCAGGAATCTGGAGGTTGGATTATGACTATATCTGCCATGTCGGTATTTTCTTGATTGATTTTGTTGATATCTGGCAACATTTGTCTTAAAGACATAACCTAGTTAGCTCTTCCAAATGATTTGATATTGTACTAATATCTCAATTCAATTAAAAAAAATGATAATAAAAACCAACCACTTATACATTTGATACATATGTAAAACAGATGGTATTGGTATTTCTCGATGAAATTATACTAATGTACGGGGAATTCTAATTAGTTTGTTTTTTTATTCGGGGTTCATTACTCTCATTGCGTCATTCTTAAATTTACCAATTGAGGATGGTTATGTGTGCACCGTGCAACGGCATCTTATAGGATAGATTAGCTTCAAATCTCAATTTTACAGGCATGATTTTCCTAAGAGTGCTTTTTTACTTAATTGAAACTCTCTGAAATGGTCTTTTCTAATTGCTTATTTACACGATACTGTAAAAAATGTCCTTACTTTGTGATTGCTAATATTAAACATGAACTTTGTACCGCCATGAGATCGTACGGTTACAGCAAATTGAGTTCAGTTATCGTAAGAATGTTGCATTTGTGATCTTTAATGCATTAAACCTTACATTAAATTGAGATTAGGGTATCTGCAAAATGGAGTTATTGGGTATTTAATGTATACTTAAGTACACATTATGCATCTTTATTACTTTATTATCACAAAAGAAAGAACACACTGATTTCTACGTTGAACTGGTCACCAACTCAATGTTTAGTCTATATGGAAAAGCACAGAATCTATTAAATGAAACTAATTTTTATGTTCCACGGTGGTAAATAGCCTAATCAGTTATATTAAGTTTATTTCTTGATATAATCAGCTCATGTCATTACATTGACGTCGCTGTTTTCAACTTTGATTTTGTTAGGCCGGTACATCTGCATTATTAATTATACGTAATTGAAGGAAAGCGAATCAATTTTGGTCGTATTAATGCACAAGTGGATAAGTTATGATGATAAGTCTATGCCATTTTCACTTTACGCAGTCACAACGAAAATCAATCACAAAATCACTTTGTTTGTCAACAAAAGAACAGCACAACCTTTGTGTTGCGGTTTTGTGAACCATTGTCCATAACAAGAAGAAATCAGTTTTTGTACGCCCTCTTCAAAAAAAGTTAGCGTTTTGTCCAAAGATTTCTTTATCTTAGGTATAAACCAATCTCAATAAAATTTACGGCATACCTTGATATCAATGTATACTTATATCAGTTTCGTAATTTACATTGAAACTTGACATTTTGTTGCTAAAGTCACTGTCCCATTTTAACCTTTTTCGGACATCTCCGTGTCAGGTTTAAGATTATAGAATTTCGAAATCAAGGTTTTATTGGAACAATATTATATTGTTCTTTCTGTTCTATGTTTACCTTAACGTTGTTCTGTCTGCAGCACTCATGGTTCACTTTAAATGGACTAAAATCAATGACTGGCTTCCCATATCGACTGAAGATATAGCCATCCAATATCCAATAAAAGCAAAAGAACGATTTACATGGACACATATATAAAGAGCCAGGAAAAATACATTATGTTCCGGAAGGTTAAGTGTTTCCCACTTCATCTACTAAGCCACCTGTAAATCTTTGTCAATTCAGGATCTAAAAACAGAACAAGGCTAACAACAACGAAACCAACTATCGGGCATTGAACACTTTTAACTTCATGTGAGTGATACCGAATCAGCTTGGACAAACATGTTACGAAGCAGAATAATCATTACATTACACACAAGAGAGTGGATCCCTAAAGGAAAAAAACACATTTTGTAAATCTGCACAATAGGTAAATAAGCAAAGATTAATTGATTAATTTATTCAATTCAAGCATTTAAGATGAGCAGTGCTATCAACAATCATGTAAAACACATGTCTTAGTGTTTCCAAGCATCATTCACAACGTTTCAATCGCATACTAGTGATATCCTGCAAATGCAATATAAATAATATTAGTAAATTGAAAAAAAAAATCGTAAATTGTGCGTTGGGAATATAGCGTATAGCCATGTTGTATAATGCTATAGAACTAGTTACTCCCATAGACATGATTAATTTCGCAACAACTGTCATTCCATTATGTTATTGGTAATAGTGATGCTGTAGGTTTATGTCACATAATGATCTTTCATGCAAAATTAATAAATGTCCGCAGCTAGATCATATAGAGATATGTAAGTAACGCATGTTACATCAGCGCTTTCGTAATAGACTGGCAACCTTAGTCTCTCAACTGATATGATAAAGTTTTTCCAATGTTACTATCACCAAATGAGTGCAGTTGAAATGTCGTTTTCGCATTTAATGGCAGTATATTGCATTTCTAAATCCAATATTAGATTTCTTACTTTTTTCGGGCATGAGAATCCTTATTGTACGGAAGTACTTTAAGGTTTTTCTGCAAGTGACCTTTAATCTTTATTGCTTAACATCGGTGTTAATTACTTCTATCATTTTGATCCAGCCGTCGCACATTCCAAATCTTTAAAGGAAAAGAAAGTTATGTAGGCAGTCTCCGCATTTGATAATCTCAAAAAGGAACAACAGAATGGTTGTAATATAAAAGCAGTCGTTTTATCCAAATTAAGTCAACTTAAGATCGTCTCTGAGTTGGGTAACTCAGCATAAGGATTCTAGGCAGGACCATCGTTTACGATTAATACACTTGTGCAATCGATTCGTAACTGCAGTGGAGACGAAAATACATTGTTTGGGCGTCGTTAGTCTGCCCAAGCATTTTGCAACCGATTGAAATTTTGTATTCTGATGACCCATTTCGCTGCATTGTCACGATAACAAGCGATGTAACCAGACCTGTGTATGTCGTCATTTTGTCTGATGACAAAGGTGATATGTTTTCGGATAACTTCCAATTTTTGCTTTCAACATGGTGGTGAGATGAAAAATTGGAGGCGATATCAAAATTATTTGAAAAATGCTTGAGGACCGCACTGAAGGATACTAAAAGTGTAAAGTGTAAAAAAACATTGAAAGTCTAGTCGGGACATTATAAATGTGACAGGTGTAGGATATCATAATAACATTTTATGATAAGTGGTCCTGCACGGTGCCATTTTGCTGCATAATATTGCTTCAGCAGAGATATTTTGCTATAGAAAAATATGTCAATGTTTTATAAGCAAAAAATGAATATAAAAACGGGCGACGCGTTAGTGGTTGTGATCGATTTGAGGAGAATGAAAAAAGGTTTCTTTTCCAGTTTCTTTTCAGTTTGCAAGTTCCATACAACAATGTGTGTCTCTAAAACGATGCATATAAAGAAAAAATGATAAGCTTGCATTCAAAATTCCGTCCATCTTCATTTAATGCTTTTCCATGTTCTTCATTTTTGAAAATCCAAGATATATGGTGACCACCACGGTGTCATTGAGAACTGTATGTTCCATTTCGATGTTCGATTCTTTTATTAAGGTATATTTTCCAGCTCATTAATTGTTAATACCGTCATTCTTAACTTCATAACGATTTCCAACATTTGTAAAACAAAGTAGACAAATCCCATTTAAACAATCATTTAGGTTTTCTTATTACATTCCTTTTTGTAATGAAAAATATCGGTGTCACCTATCTAGTCTTCAGTGTCCAAACTAACTCATAAGTTCTGGATACAGAAGAGAACGTTTAACAACCAAACCAGTGCTATCTAATTCAATGGAACCATGTCATCTGGCACTTCCGATCAATAGACTGTCATGCATTCTTATTGGTGAACTAGCAAATGAAAAAGCATTAATGAAATATCTATGTTATACTGGTCTTCTTTAAAAGACGTTACCTTGCCCATTTAATACGTATGAAAGTTTGCAGCATAACTGACATACATTTTTCTAATATGTTATCCAGATGTCGATGTGCTTATTATCAAGTGACATATAAAAAAAGAGAAATAAATGGTATAGTGACTCATTAAGGTATTTTCTTTATATATTATTGTGTTACTAAGACATCAACACTTTTCCAGAACCATGATGGTTTATACAATGTAGAGATCATGATGGCATTTGAACTTGAAATTGCAATAGAAAAATATTGTTTAAATTCTTAAAAACACAACACTTCCATCATAGAAATACGTAGCTTCAAATCGAACGTAGCTGTTCTTATCTCTTTCCTTTAAAGTCATGACGATCCACCAAATGCATTGTTATTGAAATATCATTCAGAATTATTTTCAGTTCAAAAGAGAAGCATCAATAAAACCTGTTTTAAGTATCACACAATCAGTTGATAGACCAGAATCAACGTCAAGTATACACGTGTCTACAGATTCCTGAACATCGGTGACCTACATATCCAGTAAAATCAACAAATAGGTAAAATATTAGGCAAATGACCGTTTGTTAGTCTCTTTGTTGAGACAACATTCTCTTCCGAATTCCACAAAAGGTCTAATTAAACGTTTCATGACATCCTTCTGAATTCTCCATAATTTTGACTTTTTCAATCATTAATGACTCTTAAGAGAGTGAAACGTCTACGATTTAAAGTTATTCAATAGTTGCTACAAAGTCTAATAATCGTTCGATTAGGAAGCGTATTCGGTTTGAATGATGTTTTTTGTTTCTTTGCAGGAACAGGTTGTAAGGGTATATTAAGTTTTAAACTTTGCAGAGAATGGCTGTAGGTGATACATTGAGATTCAAATATTGTGAAGATAGGTTGTCGAGGATACAATAATTTGAAAACTTTGTACAGAAATATTATAGAGGGATCAATAAGTTTCCAACTCTGTAAAGATATGCTGTTGAGGGTACGCTAAGTTTAAACCAACAATATTTTTCTTTAATGATATGTATGTATATTGTGCCTTGGTTGTGTTGGTGCTTTCCAGTCAGACTTGGATTTTGCAGACGTAATGTGCAAACCATAACAACAATGATATTTCATATTTGATAATTTTCAAATAAATTATCTGACCTGGTTTCCTGATTCGCAAGATGTTAACAAATTAAAGATATACATGTATCTAGAAGCAAATTGTGTCTAGGATAAGACTCTGTGATTCCTGTTCAAAGACAACAACAACTTGACTGATTTAAAACGTGCAAATATCAATACCTATTACAGTGTCTTTAACTGTTAAATAATTTTTATTTGATATATCCCATAGTGAATTGTAATTAACATTAACCCAATAGCCACCTTCATCGTTGAGTATGATTAACGCGCAGTAATACATCAGCCATTGGCCTCGTTGATATGGCCTCAGACAGCCCTTGGGTCTCTGCTGAGGCTAATGCCCAGATATATATATTCCGTAACAGACGATATAAATTTAATGACGATAGCTTTTGGTACGCTCCAACAAAGGTCATCTTGATCTCTTGATAAATTCCACGTCAATATATCTTTTTCTATAACCTGCTTACAGACATATGTCCTTTCTAGCAGATTGCTGATTTATTACGTTACGAACATATTTCAGGTTCTGGAGCCAAATAACGTTATTTAGATTCTATATATTACCATGCTTTAACTATGAATTATTAAGAACAATTTTGTAATTTTATTTTATACTGAGTACTATACGTAAAAGGTTATGTAATTATATTCATGACAACACTTATCAAAATCAAAATTAAATAACAATTTTATCAAGTTATGGGGAAAACGAATGGAAATGAATAAGGAAGGCAATGTTTACGACGTCTCGGTTATCTTAATACAAGTGCTTCGTCTGGAATCATATCGCGAAGACAAGAAAAAATTTATGCTTTAAATCGTCGCAGCCTCTTAACAAGTAAACAAGCAGCAAGTGCTCTCATGATCATCACACCAATGTTCCGTACACATCAGGAGAGGTCAATCGTTATTTTGTGATAAAGAGAACCTGGATTACGATATATATGTGTTTAATAGATATATGTAACTCACAAATGTGTTAATATAATGATTGGTATTACAAGTCATTCAAATCAATCAAAGCTAGAGAATATCGTACGGTTTGTGTCATGTTTGATTAAGTAGTATACGCACATGAAGGACCAAGGGGCATGATGTTGTTAGTCTTGGACATAATTTTCTTGACCGTTCTCAATCGTTGACAATAACTAATATTTCAGATTCAGAAATAGCAGTGTTGAACGCTTTAGAAACACCAATTATCTCTCCACCAGGATTGGACAAGTGCAACTTACAACTTAAAATACTGGTTTTCACTGTCTGGCAATTACAAACAGACCAGACTCTCCGAATTTCTTTGTGTGAACCCTGTGACACATGACCCATGAGCGTTCTTTTAAGGCACTCAAGATGTCGACAAGAGACTATTTCCAATGATGGTCAGAGTGCTCCGTGAGAGCTCTCTTTCACTGTCAACAGTTGCACGCTGATTATAGTCTAGCTTCCCCTTAACACACGAGAAACAAGAGCAAACTATCCCTGCCTCTAACAATATCGATCCAAAACTAACGTCTGCAATCACAGTAAAGTGTCTATTTATTTTCAAACCAATGGATATTAATCAGTTCTTTCACCAAGTTTTACTGATCTTTAATAAACCGACAAACCTAATTTACTTCCCTCCCTGCTTTAAGTAGCTTATGAATAGAGAACGCCTGTAACAAATGTATATTCATTTTCCTTTGGTTAAACCGTGGCATTTACTTGTAAATTGGTAAGGAGAAATTTGCTATTTCTTTCTTCTGTCGTTATGTTGAATTCATATAGTTTTAGATCTCTTTTATAGCGAGATATTTCGTCTGTAGCGATAGCGTCCTTGTGACGTATATGAGTATACAGGGTCACACAAATGTCAATTGTGTTGTATGGGGGTGTTTTCATCCAATACTATAATTCGTTTCTACAAAGATATAAACTACATCCCGTTTCAGTAAACATGTTATATCGTATATATATGTTGTTTGTAGTAAGGCAACAAATCTGTAACATCCCATACTGTGATGTTTCCTTATTTTCTGATAAAGGAGTGGGCAGATATATCACTTCAAATAAAAATAGAATATATATCTAATTTACAACAGTTGCGTATCAAGAAATATAACTGATTTTTTTTTTTTTTTTTTTTTTGTTCTGATGAAAACACACGAGAGATCTTGCTATGGGAGAAAACCGGAGTATGTAGTGAAAAACCCACGTGATTTGGCAGATTATCCCTTACTTTTTTGCAATAAATACAATTTATAAAAATAGATATGCATAATGTCATTAAATTGCTGTAGGTACCAGTGTAAACGGTTTAGGGTTCTTTTTAAAATGACTGTTTCCATGTTACCATCCGTTCATCTTTGAAAAAAGCAAAGCGACTACTTTTCCTACAACTCTTATCACTTTAATTTTCTGGTCTAATTTTGATCATGCACCAGAACACATCTGATGCTGACATCAATTATGTATGAAATAAATAAATAATGATGACATATACATTTTCATACAAATGTATACATCAAAACTGGTGCAGGGAACGTTTTAGTTAATGCCATCCATCATTTGTATCGTCTCTGCAATACCACCGACTAATCTTTTTCTGCATCATTTCATTTTATGATTTTAATTTTTGTTCTGGTTTTAAACGACGCTGTACCCAATATTTATGCTACCCAATACAAATGTCTAGATGTTTTCGGGTTGTGTTGGTTTTGATTGAATAAAAGAAACAAAAAATCCGTATGTAATAGTATTTTGTATGTTCCAAATATAAGTAGGTCCCAAATAAGCTGGCAATAAGGTTATTTTCATCAACGTATTTCTTCTGTATATTACATGCTTTATAGTGTGTTTACTTTATAATGGAAATGCTGCAGGTAGACCAATTCCTTATAGCTTTTTACGACTCAATTGTAATACTATTGACAATTGTCTCTTATCTAATTTCTTTAAACACCGGAAGATAAATTTATCATGGAATGTGTTAGGTATTTAAAAAGGGCCGAAAAATACTAGTTTTATAGTATCTATAAAAACAGGCTGTAACATAGTACTAACAGAAATAAGACATACTGATAACATAAAGTTTTTAAAAATCGCTTTCATTTGGATCAATAATTGTTATTGCAAACTATATGCATTGTTAAGTCATAAAATATGCGAGAATAGCTCACAATGTACTGTATAGAAATTGCACAACGCCCACGTCATGTTATTTTTTTTTTAAATTCTATATTACTTAAAATTGAAAATGGACACTATCATCCAATGATTTCACTATGTAAATAAATCCGAAGTGGATGTGAGTTGGCAGCAATTAATATCCATAGTAACTAGAAACAAACCTGACATAACAAAAACTTGTTGGCAAGTCATGGAATTCAGAAGAGGAAACCCATATGCTTACCTCCAGACAAATAACAAAAATTTAGGAATGATTTCTTATTTCAGTCTCCTGATTATTCTCCGATAACTTTCCAAATAGTTTTTAATTTCATGGTAGCAAACCTGAATTATATAGAAACTGTAAACCCTTCCATATATCCCATTTTGCCTAGAGATTTAACAAATTAATTTCTTCCGTCGAAAGTATTTTTCATTAGTTCTAATATTCCCTGGCGACTATTGTTAAATTAAAAAGAGAATATGTCAGTTCTAATTATGTTATCTTTAGAAGAAAACATATATTCCTAGAAGATATTCACGGTGTGAAACAATCAAATTTAACGGCGTCTGTATGGGAAAATGGTATTCAAAATCGACGGGAAATCGACAGATCAGAAAGCGAAATACAGGGAATATAAAGGAATATTTTAATGGCATGTTAATTCGCATTTATTACACCTTTCTTCATTCTAAAAAGTTTGTAGAAAATGTTATATTTTCGAAAGGCGCTAATACGAAATTGAATTAAAATTACTGTGACCCGCAAAAGTTACCACGTTGGTGTTACAAATATCAACGAAACCACACGTAACTCAATGATTCTGAAGAAAGACTGAATGAGTGTTAAAACTCTTTCGTTTACCGAGTATATGACACGTCGTTAGATTTAAGACGAACTTCATAAAGTTAAAGAATGACAAAACCACCAAGTTTTCAATATGGTAATAGTATGACCTTAAGATTATTTCGGTGATGACATCACAAACGTTATGACGCTATAAGTAAAGATGTCACAACTATGACAATACCAACAAGTAATCAATACTGGCATCACAGAACTATGGCTGTTTTCATTTATATAATTTTAAGTTCTACAGTAATATCTAAATCACTGACTACATGATCATCTGCATGAGAAAACATACTTGCAAGTCCTAACAAACTTTGACATCCGATGTTGGTCGAAATCCTAATACACTATCAGCAATAAACATTTAAGGTTTGAAACAAACTCACTGTGCATTCGGTAGTTCATTCTAAAACTGCATAAGTTATATAGTAAAGTCAATATTATCATTACGACCCCTAACAATTACTGAAACCGTTGAAAGCCACGACGCAAATGAAATGTTGACACTGCAACAATGTATCTTTTCTGATGCAATAGAGCGAGCGGAGAACAGGTACCCATACAATATAATAAAATTGATGTCGTAGTGTTGTTATTATACATGTACTTCAGATATGTGTTCTTGTTTTCGATTAATCAACCTTGTTTTGACTGAAAATGTTCTTAATCAATCTTCCTCTCATTAATACCCCACAAGGTATCATGTCACCGCCTTGAAACACTAATGACATCCTCAAAAAACCTAATGTCACCATTTGCTGATAATTTCGTTTTATTTTCCATAAACATGCACATTTAACCTTGTTAATAGAAATGAAGATTTGATCAAACTTTCAAATGCATGTTGCGGACCAGTGTAATGAAAGAAAATGCATTATACGTTAAAGTATACACATATTAAAAGAAAGCCATTTCAATTTTTAGGAGGACGATTAAAGACAAAAGAAGGATATCAGCCGTCATGTATATATATATATATATATCTTATATTTTATCACGACAAACATATATTAATTTGATATATAATGTACACGGATGGAAATTTGATAGCGTTTCCATATCCTAGTCAGGGTTCCAAAACATATTAGCGGATATCATAGGGACCAATGTTAATATCCGTATGTCAATATTACACTGATAAGCACGCAACAGCATACAAGAAGTATTCGATTCAACTATATTAAAGCGCACATTTTGTTTTGATACCCCAAATATTTCAACGTCCTTCAGTAACATTCCTTAGATTGAAGTTGTTATTTAAGTCTTAACTGCGTGTACTAACATTGTGTATCAAATTCGGTAAAAGACGATTCTAACCGAAGCAACGCACAGACGCACTGCTAGTCGTTCTCAGTAATGAAGGTGGACATTTGGTTTCAACAAGCGTAATACTCGGTTTTCCTGACAACTAAGTTGAATATATCTTAAATCATGCTTGAAATAGAATAAAAGTTGTTCAACAACTGTTTTTGAAAAAAATCTTCCATAAGACCAGTTGATTGTTCCAATCTGTACGTCACTATACGTTGTCTAAAACAAAAGAATGCCTTCTCTTGTGATGAGAGCCATCTCTTGCAAGAAAGGTGAACGATGATGAATATATGGTTGTGAATTATACTGAAATGCATTTCTTGAAAAATAGTCTAAATCAAAGAAGTCTTTATCGAAGTGCTTGTCAAAATAGGCACAATGAACTTGAAGTCAATTTTACCTTCAGATATATTGATGATGTCTTTACATAACAAGAGATGTTTTGATCATGTCCATCGTCCGCCACTTACCTCGATCTTTTCAAACGAAACTAACATGGATAGCTGTTTGATGAGAGTGATGATTTCAATTTCCCTATTGCGATTTTTTTCAATTTTCGACAGCAACGTCCTGCGTCCCCAGCTTTTCACGAAGCTGTATGATAAGAGTGATGATTTCAATTTCCCTATTGCGAATTTTTCAATTTTCGACAGCAACGTCCTGCGTCCCCAGCTTTTCACGAAGCTGTATGATAAGAGTGATGATTTCAATTTCCCTATTGCGAATTTTTCAATTTTCGACAGCAACGTCCTGCGTTCCCAACCTGTCGAGATGTTTTACTCATGATTTCCCGGTTATGTTTCCTCTTCAACAAGAATCCATTCAAGGAGTTATTAGGTACATCATACAGTACATCAGACGTCTGCGGTAGTATGTTTACAATATCGAAAACAAAAAAAAAAACCATTACGCTTTTCCCCAACGGCAACGTTTTGAATCTCTTTGATTTTTGTCGTCTTTGCAATTCTGATAAAGAAACTATGGGAATGAGGTGTCTGTGTTATTAAGAATTAATTGTGATAGTTAACAAATTACAATTGACTGACCTCACCATCTGATGATCCTCTAGTAGTTTGGGAGGACCTAAGAAATAGCTACCAAAACAAACAACGTTATTAATATATGTCGCTGCTGTTTACAAACGTAGCAGCTGATGATAGCTCTTATCGAAGTCAGTGTTCTAAGTACACATGACTTTAAGTGATTAGGCTGGTGGGTAGGTAGTGGATTGACAGTGAAGTTAGAAAATTAATAAAACGGAAATTGAGATCATCACAAACTGCTTGACCTGTCTTGATTAAGCAATAAATTAATGATGCAAATAAAGCATTTCTTCATCATTGCATTGTGTAGGTTATGTCTTATGTATGTATTGAATCCACTTAGAGTACATAGTAAAATATAAAACAAGACCCCTGGAAACATGCGAATCAATTTTGTGTTGCCTGATATATGCATTGAATGTACTTACAATACATAGTAAAGCATAAAATAGTAACATATTGAGTTGGTTATAAAAATTGTAGTCCATGCCATACTTATTGGTGAACTTTTAACAATGTATCACAAATATATTTCCTATGGAACTATAACAATTAATACAACGTAAAACTACTGGGGTTAGAGGAAACGGGGTTTTCAAGTCTGATGATTTTTACAGGAACATGTCAATGTAAAATCTATAACAGTGTGTCACTTGTGCTCTTTGTGTCACCCAGTCGCCAAATTTGATACGCTTTAATGTATATCATATCCTGTAATGTTCATGTTTTAAATTGGATGTTAGCAGAGACAATAATTTTCTCCAATATCGCTATGTGCACTTCAGCGTTACACGGGATATGAACATCAATAATATTTATATAAGTTGCGTCATCAAAAATGAAGGTTGTATATAAAATAGTGCGTCACAAATTATCCAAAATGTGCACGTCAGTTAATAGGTCTATAAGATTCAAACTTATTATTGCGATATTCTGGTTTCTGATAAAAAAAATTTTTGAATGAATTAGTCTCCAAAACGAGACATGTGATGATTTCATGTTGTGCACTCAATAAAACGCGTGGATATAAAGTTCTGGATCATAAGTGCGAAACGTTGCTCGACTGTATTATTTTACTGTTACATCGATCATGAAATTTGCTTGATGTATTGATTTTCAATTACCTGAATTTTTATTAGTGGTCAAACATGGCGGAGAGAATAGATTTCACACCACCATCTACGTACACAACCTTGAGAAACGGATCGTGACAGAATATGGCTTGAGGTAAGGATAAAAAGCTTACAAATGTATGTCCTACAAGACCCACATAACGCTTAGTACATAAAAGAAGGAGGTATTGACATGTTAAAAAATCCTAAATTGGCATCGGGCATATCTTACGTCATATTGTACAAAGGAATAGATGATTTCTCGATGATGGTTTCTCGTAGGCTCCATCTCACGAATTGTATGTTCAACATTCATGATATCCTGACTGATATTTGAACCAAAAAATAAAATAATAAAAACACAACTCTCAACCATCCCCACCCCCACCTCCTTCGCAATAGAGTTTCACATGTAATTTCAAATACGTGTACTATAAGCAAATCAAGAATAACCATTACAATAATAGAATCAGTTGAATACTAAACTCGGTTACTGATGGGTAAAAGAGATCTTTCATAAAATCGAGATAAATACACAATTTCCAGTCAAATGTCATATAACTACAGTAAATTCAACATTCTTTCATATATCGTTGTATACCATTCCAAAGCTAATTATCCTACATACGATGCTCAAAATTTAAAATAAAGACATTCAGACAACGGCAACAAAAGCAAACACCGCAAATCAAATACGCTAACTGGTGTGTTTACCAGACGTTGATGATGTTCATTACGTTTAGGTGCTTATGTCCGTTTCATTCCTATAAAAGATTAGACGGTACCCAGTAGGAAGTCCAATCCCTTTATATCATGCCGACAACAAGAAAAACGCTAACCTAAAGACAAAAAATTAGATTAGAAAACATCATATATATTTATATATAAATATATATGGTAATAGGTTACAAAGTAAGATGAATGGAATGTGGCTTTCGTACCTCCTCTTACTCAATGCAGAATAAATGAATTACTGACATCTTCGGACTTACGTGATATTTAACCCTAGATTTCGGAACTAAAGATGGCTATTTGATAGATCTACTTTTATTTTTTACTTAGAAGATTGCTGACCTGAATTAAAGACGACGTGGCGACATATAGCAGAGTAGATGTGCAATAAGCATGCTGCAAAATGAATGTCTCAACTTCAGGTTGCGCAGCAGTTGACGTGAGCCAAAGTATTATCGAAAGGTTATGGGAAAGGTGCAAGAACACTCGGGTCGTGCAGCAAAGACTACGAAGTGGCAAGCCGAAGAGTACCACAGTTCGTCAGGACCGATATATTATGTTCTTAACTAAAGGCAATAAATTTGTTTCTGCCCTGATTAGGAAGTATAGGACCGACCACGGGCTGCAAATTTCAATTTAAACTTTTAGAATGTTGCTTTATGAGGCAGATCTGCATTCCCGCAAGCCAGACATCCTCCAAGCAATCTGAGGCTTATCCTATTCACAGATAAACCGAACTTTTCTGTGGACTTTTCTTGAAGGTCATCGGCGCATGTGACGTCAGAAATATGAACGGTGTCATGACAGCTGTGTTGCAGAGCACAATTGGCTTGGTCGTGGTCAGTCATGGTTTGATGTTTGATGTGTTTTGATGGTCTTACGAAACTGGGTTTTATATAGAAAGGTTCCTTGACTGGCCTTATCTACAGATATTAGAACACTTTACAAAGCCCTTCGTCCACAAATCCAAAAGGTCTTGTGTTTTTGAAGAATATCTTGCGAACGGAACAATAGCGCGAATAGATTTCTTGGCATTGCCACATTTGGGATGTCCTTATGAGACGTACTCAGCAGAGAATAAATGCCCCTCCAACTAGTATGCAGGAGTTGGAAACTCTTTGAAGAATGGAAGCGAATATCATTTCAAACTATCAGAAAATTATTTCATAGTTTTCGAAGATTTTGTCAAACTGCTGTGCTAGCGCGCGGTGGTCACACAGAATATTGATAAACTTTCATAAAGTTATCAGAAGATTTCAAAATGGTATCAACCAATGTTTCATTTTGAATATATAAGCATGCACATATGGAACATTCAAATTGAATTAATCACAAGAATAAAAATATTGTTCTACTTCAAATCCATTGTGAGTTTTATTTCTTTGTTCCCTAAAAATGAAATGACTTTATATTTTTGTTGAGTTAATACTGTTGCGATATTTTAATTTGAGAAGTGTAACTGTTCTGATATAACAGTGAGCTTTCAACGTGCTAGGACGACAACAAATCGTTTTGTCAGACCATCAATGACGATTACTCAAAACGTCAATCTTGTTAATGTATCTTTATGTTGCTTTTTTCAATACAACTTTACATCTAGTCAATGTATGTCACATGATACCATTTCTAGATTATTCATAAGAAGAAACCAAATAAAATATCAAATTTTTCAATTAGCATGTTATGCCATTTTTTCTAGAAATTCTACAGAGTATCAGTGATTGCTTTTGTGACTGTTATTGTGTAATTTATCAGCTCGCACTCTTAACCATCACTAAATATTATCTTGTTTGATTCTTCTATGACACAGACATACGACATTGAATATTGTTGATGTATGAGAACCCGGTGATGTCACAGCATGGTTCTTGATGAATCCAAGGAGGCGATGACAATAAATAATGATAGTCCATAGAATTTCAAATCTTGCCAACAAACTACGGACGTCTGAGCAACAAGAGAGACAATGAGTCGTTTTATACACATGCACATTTGTCGTCCCAGTTTAAAAAGTCCATCTGCAATCTGTCTGTCAAGCGTTGTCGATAACGACGGAATTGCGACTCTTATCGATTCAATGTTTTGCTTATTGAGCGTTTGTCGCAATATGAACTAGATCAGAAAAAGCTTGACAACGTTACTGATAAGATTACTTGTCCCTCAGGTAGCTTGCTGTCCTAATAGTGTGATTTATAAACAGCGACAAAGTTTCCAAAATCTATTTTTTACCGAATGTATCTCTGACATTGCATCATTTTTTGTCTTTAGGTTAGCGTTTTTCTCGTTGTCAGCATAATATAAAAGGATGGGACTTCCTACTGGGTACCGTCTACAATGTACATTATCGTGAAAGCAATATAAATTCGGTATCAGTTCCATAGAATCGATAATATTGCTGCATCCCGAAATCACACGAACTCGACACTCACACTAAACTCGCATATAAATAAAACAACTAACCTAAATGACCATATCAGTTAATCGCACGTCAAACACTACATGACCAATCCACCTTATAATTTTTATATTTGTGTTTTCAAGTCTGTGCCAGACACTGTGGTAACAACCAAAGAGGTTTACCATACCACAAAGTATTTTATTCATTTGCAGGTACACCTTACAAGTTTTGTATTTTAAAGTCTGTACCAGACACTGTTGTAATAACCATACAGTTTTATCATGCCACAAAGCATTTTTATAATGTTCGCGTACAATTTACAAGTTTTCATCACACATACATCACAATCAATAAAACAACTCCTTTTTAATTGCAATACGTATGTAACCATCCATCGAGTTTTCACGAATTGGGCCGTCATGACAATGAAACGCAAGCTTATAAAGTGGAGCGGGACATCGGTCTATAGGTCAGCTTGATAAAACAATGGTATCCATTAATATTTCAACCTACTCTAATTACTGAAGGGTTCCAGCTTTCCCCCGGTGCACGTTAAACAATGTAGCGCTATAAAATGATGTAGGTTATCTGGCTCCAACGTGTAGGCATTGTACTATGTGCGGAAGGTTCATCGCTCTCATGTTGATCTAGCCAAAATAATAACGAATGTTTCTTAGTCTTAAGCCTGGCTTATGACATGTTTTCCATCTGAGTGTTATACAATCATAAGGTAGATTAGAAGGCTTACTACAATGGCAATATACAAGGACACTTTTAGAAGTGCAATCCATATAAGAAAGCCTCAAGAAGAACTGAGGTGACATCACCTTACAAGGACATGTGGTGTGTTATTGCAATCTTTATCCCCGGCGAATACTTACTAATCAGTGTTAGACAAAACCACAAAAAACTACATATTAAATTCAATATTTGACATACATTTTTTCCTCCGTAGAAAAAAAAAAAAAAGAATTCAAACATTTTTTTTTCATATCTGTGTCTTCAAACAAGGACCATTTCGAACAGCAGTTTTAATGTCGGGCACAACGAAAATGTGATAAAGAAACACTTAATAAATGCATTGTTTAATGTTTCTTACCCCAAAGTAAATATGAAAATGTTTTCATATTTTGTCCCCATCTGGTACAACTCTTTATTCAAGGAATCCGCGTTTTGAACGAGTGCTACAAAATTTCTTTGGAATTGTCAATGCTTAACATTACTCGTCAGGTTTTGTTGCGAAACCTCTATTTCATTAGCCGATGTATTTAGACTTAATTGCCCTACTACTCTTTAAACACAAGGGCAGTATTAATTATTTTCTTTTGTGATTTTTTTCATATTTTTTTTTTTTTTTTTTTTGTTGAATTTGATAATGAAGTCATCTTTGTAACTTCCTTTAGAAACCGATAACATCATTATGATAAATCGATTTCAATTTTAAAAGTGGAAGTTTCATTGGAAAGGTCAAATGTTATCTGTTTTAAGATACTAATTGCAATATTAATTATCGCGTTAGTGTCTTGAGTGCATTCAAGTTAAACATTTGTAATTATTCAACTTTCTTTGGTATCAAAGTAGAATGAAACTCTATTTTCAGTACAAAAAACAAAATTAGTGTTGGTTTGTAAAAAAACACACAAAGTACGAGAGAAAAGTATGGAGACATTTTGTCATGTTTCGCTCTAGGGGAAAAATATGTATTATTGTTAACTGTTTAGAATTGGTCGTAAAGTAGTCTTATATTCCACAGTAGAGAAAAACACAAATGTAAACTTGGGAATTATTTGAGGAAAGCAAACTTCTTCAACATTCATCTTCGTCCCAACAGGAAAATCGGGGAATTTCATTGCACTAACTAGAAAGCATCTCTCCGGTTGGTCAAAATTGAAAAGTTACATAATCACGATGTAGTGATGATATAAGTTTTCAATAAATTGTAAAAAAAATTACCGGCAAATATGTAATAACTCAGTTTTTTCGAAAGCCATTCAGTTCAAAATACTTTTCCTTAATGTTATTCTATATCTGTACAGTTTATAATTAAACATTTCTGTTTTGGTGAGTTTAAAGCGTAAGAGCGCATATAATTGCATGATGGGGATTTGCACGTTTTTCTTCTCTCTTGTGTTTGGGGGTGGGCGAGATTTTATAAAGAATTAATGGTGATGATGATGACTGTCATAATTTATTGATGATGAAGATGATATATAGATGCTATATGATGATGAAGATGAATGATGATGACTCATAATTTAGTGATGATGATGATGATGATGATGATGATGACTTATGATGTAGTGATGAGGAGGACGATATATTGATGTAATGTTATGATGATGAATGATGACGATGATGATGATGATGATGATGATGATGATGATGATGATGATGATGATGATGATGATGATGATGATGATGACTTATGATGTAGTGAGGAGGAGGACGATATATTGATGTAATATTATGATGATGAATGATGACGATGATGAAGATGATGATGATGAGGAGGAGGAGGAGGATAGTGTATCATTGTGAATGTTATATACCTGTTTATCTTGTTATATTTATGTGTATGAAAATCTTGAAAAATAAAAAAATTTAAAAAAAAAAGATAAAGAATTAACCTAAAAGTTGATATCAAAGTATAATGTTCGCGTACTGCTGTATACATTGGATAACCCACATATAATAACACTCCGTACTGGAGAATCGCATGTCGAAAACAGTTATATATAATTCATTGACAGAGAGGCTGTTATCATGACCTTGACCGGCAGTAGCGTTGTTGTCGAACAAGGATAGCACAAGGCCAGTCTTGGCAATGTCCGTAGATATAATGGCATCTTTGCGATCAAATTTGTCAGCATATTCTCGATTCACGTTGACATTTCATGTGTCCTTTATTTTGCTGTTGTTATGTACGTAGCCTCGACTGTGTTTGTACAGTTACATGGCCATCAGACAATTGTACAAACCGATATATGATGTGACGAATGGTCATTTTGATTTGATATATATATATGTCGTAATGCCGAATATTTTGCCATACAGAATTAAGACAAAAAAATTTTGAATTAGTTTTGATTATCTGAATTTGGTCCCTATAATTTTTCGTGACCTGTATGCCATTAATTCAATCGAATAATGGCATTGTTCGGAGTATACACATATATGCTTCATGGTTCTGTGCACCTTCCAATCTAGATTTTTGCATTTCTTTAAACCACTCTGCATTTTTAGAACTAAGGCCCTTAGCATCAATGACTTGCCCAACAATAAGGAAGTAGCTGTATGATGCAGTTTGACGAAATATTTAGCCTTTACTGTATCTTATTCTAAACTCATATCTAAAGGTGCTTTTCAATTCCATGTCTTGTCTACAATCTTCATAGACTTTGAATCTAGAAAACACACAGTTATAACACACATTGAAGTGATGACATAGGATGACTTCTACGTTATTTTATGTAAGATTGAATGAAAATCGTTATTGATGTTTCTGGTATTGATGACGGCTATAATTATTATCAAGATTTGTGTGTCATTAAGATCGATTTGATCAATGCCGTCACGGATGTTTTTCCTCCCTGTTGGACGCGTGTTCTGTTTTCCTTTGATACACGTTCTATCCCTACTATCCACGTTGCGTTTACTACTGTGCTTGGCGCTAGACTCTAAATACCCCTGACGCATTTAAAACAACAATCAATAAACAATTAATAAATAACTGTTTTCTTTGTGGCTATCCATCGGCCATGAATATTGTTCAACACTTTGAGATTGTCCTAAAATTGTTCCAACTGAGCCCAGGTAAAGCTTGTCCGGATAATACGTCATCACAGAGACCATCCTTTAGGAAGCTAATTAAACATAAGAAATGTCTGGAAAGCGAGCATAAGATTTTCACACAATGGCGAAGGTTCATGGAAGGCTTGGAAGTGAAAAAAAAACCTTCACATCTCTTGATCTATCAAACCACTTGTTATCCATCAGTCTTCGAGCGCAAAATTTCAAAAATTGATTTTTACGTTTTTAAGCTATACTTAATTTCATTTAACTATATATTTTGTGTGTGTGTGTGTGGTTTGGTTTGTTATGTTTTTTATTGTGTATTATATTGGTTATTATTTTGAAGGGTATTTAAGATCGTTATATACTGCCATGTATACCTTATACGCCCAAGTGAAGACTTTCTGACACACCATCAAAACTAACTATGGTATACTGCAATCGGGAATGTGCCCTATCTGCAATTAAGTTAACAAACCACTGTTTTCGTATATGAATAAGTTTTCCGCTTTTATTCTGTAAGTGTTGTGTACTGATGTCAATGGTTTAGCAAACTGAGCTGGAAAGTCCATAACGTTTGTATCTTTATTACAAGTAATATAACCATACATGTATTTTGAATTATATGAACATCGATGCATTCCACATCGGCGGGTATTAAACATTTCATAACTTTATCTCATTTGTGCAACTACCGCAAATACTAAGATTATTGACCTGACATGGCATTTCCGAAGTAAACGGTATTGACACGACAAAGGCCAGTATACACTTGCGAAGTAAACGGTATTGGAACGGCAAAGCCTGATATACACTTTTGAAGTAAACGGTATAAGCGCGGCAAGGTCCAGTATATACTTGCAATGTAAACGGTATTGGCACGGCAAATCCAAGAATACAGTTGCGAAGTAAACGGTATTGACACGGCAAAACCCAGTATACACTTGCGTAGTAAATGTTATTGGCACGGCAAATCCAAGAATACAGTTGCGAAGTAAACGGTATTGACACGACAAAGGTCATTATACACTTGCAAAGTAAACGGTATCGACACGGCAAAACCCAGTATACACTTGCGTAGTAAATGTTATTGGCACGGCAAATCCAAGAATATAGTTGCGAAGTAAACGGTATTGACACGGCAAAGGCCAGTATATACTTGCAAAGTAAACAGTATTGGCACGGCAAAGCCTGGTATACACTTTCGGAGACCGATAGTAAGTTCTATTTCATTTCGCAGTGAATTCTGTTCTTTCAGTACTAAAGAATATTTCTTTTTGTATCTTTATCGTGAACAACTCAACCATTCCAAACCTAATTAATTGAATTTCCGCCCGGCGCACGGATTCATTATTGTGTCGTGAATAATTGCAGCAAATAACGGCGAAAGTAAACCTATATAGAAACATATACAAATATTTCACCTAATGCACACTGTATTATCTTAACTATTGAGAGAGAATCCCTTGTAATGTGGCTGTCATATATTCTGGTAATTTCCGTGTTCATAACGCGACCAGATAACATTGCTAAGACGTCTGCACATGTATTTTACTATATACTATCATCTTTCTGTTAAAGATGTCTGTCTGGTGTCTATTCGGCGGCGCTGTTCAATCACATGTTAAACAAAGCTGTAGTATATTTCCTATCTCCATACTATTTATATCACGGATTACACGTAAACCATTTGTATATGTTTCTCGTACTATAAATATCGCCGGAAGCAGCACACTCTGGATTAATTAACTTAATGTTCCCCTCATTATTTTATCATTGCAATATATGGCATTGCCTAAAAGTTAAAACAGATATAGAGTTCCTTGTTAAATTGAATCACCAATATTCATGAATTAGAAAAAAAAGGATGTTTAAGAGTGTCTTCAGAAACAAAAAAATATATTTCAAAAGTGTGTCTTATATTTTAGTGTCTTGCACGAGTGAAACATTCGAAAATATTAGAAACACTAGTGAAATATATATGTTATTCCTTAAGACACTATTAAGTATTCTATTGAATTAATTTTCACAAGCAAAATAGCCGAATTACTGACATATTCAGAAGAGATATAAAAGGTGAAAGCTGACTAGGCTTTTCTCTTGCGCTACTACTCACTTCGCAAGTACGCGACAAAATATAGTCCATCATATTTTTTTAAAATCATTTAAAATACGTTAACACAAAGATATATTTCAATGCAAATTTATTGTTATTTTCACATAGAAAATTTTACTTATTCATGTTAGTAACAGATAAAATTTGCTATAAAACGTTGAGAAAGTTTAACCTGAGACAAGTTATTACGTGGCTGAAAAATATGGCGGCAACCTACAGTTGTCACTGTTGATGACACAAATCCTCCTAAAATGTCTAATTTGCTGCCTCCACATTCAAGACGTTTCGTTAGGGATTAGGTTCGATGTCTGATAAGATCATTTATATTGCGTTGTTTGCTTACTTTCATGAAAGTCTACCATGGAACTGAATGTCGTGTCACAAGTAAACAACT
Source organism: Ylistrum balloti (assembly GCF_031769215.1). Taxonomy (NCBI): domain Eukaryota; kingdom Metazoa; phylum Mollusca; class Bivalvia; order Pectinida; family Pectinidae; genus Ylistrum; species Ylistrum balloti. The sequence goes on along the minus strand of NW_026782385.1, from coordinate 140,888 downwards.
CCTTCAGATGTCTAGTTTTATGATTTGTTTTGTACCGAGCGTTATGGTTTGTCAATTTTAAAAGGTGATTTGCGCTCTCTCTTTTCAATTATGTAAATCTGCAAAAGCGGTACACTGTATTTGCATTATTGAAAAATAACAAAGTATTTTATCATTGGGATATTTCTCTATATTTTACTGGCAAAAATTTAATAAATTGAATCACCTAACAGATGATAACAATGAAAATTCACGGAAAAGATGCAGCATAAAGTTGAATCTATTATAAGACTGATCAAGAACTGAAGCGGAGTTTCACATTTATTTGCAATTACGACATGTTGCCCAAAAGAGTAACAAGCGTATGGACCACAAAAGTCATCCTCAAGAAACTGAAAATCTAGAATAGGGCCGACATTTCTCAATCATTCGTTTATCTCAGTCTTATATAACAACAAAATCGACAGACACCCCGCTCCTGTAAACAATACGATTCACAATTTTCCTTTCTTTGTTGCACCGTCTGGTATCGCCTATGGAATCTCTATTGCGACGTTGATTAGGCATCCAGAGTCTTACTCTCATTGTCACTTACATTTTCAACATTATAACAATGGTTATTGTCGTTTAACGTTTGATTTCTATTTATATGCCATTATTTCAGTTTCTAAACTTTTGCGTTGAATTATTCCATGCTGAAGTCTCACTCGATAAGCCCGCTATTGGGGATACAAAGCTTTGTCTTCCATCTTGATTTCAGTCGTGTATCAAATTACTATGCACTTTTATTTCATTTTTCTTTACAAAGTATCAGTAGTAACATCAAACACGTGATTGAAATCGGATATTGAAACAAGTTTTACAACATATATGAATCCATCTCCAGTTAGAGAAAACGCAGTCAATGTTACGGACATAAATTACCATAATAAGTGAGAAGGTAAAAACCCAGTAATACTCGAAGTATACTGTCTATAGGAGTAGAAGAGGGAGAAACGGGGACTGGGTCGCTCAGATATACCATAAAACAATCTTAAAATGTATAGTAACTGCATATATATAAAGTTCATGGTAAATAAAAGATCTGGACAGGCGTGTATTGAGAGAGAATTAAGAAAATTCGTTTAAATATCTCGATCTGAGAATGAAATTTTGAGTACATGAAAAAATTAGTGCAATTTCTCATCGTTTGATAACTCTTCATCACCAAATAAGAGCAATTTAGTTAAAATTGTATTATTTATCGCCGCAAAGGCATGTACGAGAGGTTAGCGGGAAAGACGCAATGTAACAAATAGTGTTCATCAATCTCTTTGTTTTCCATACACGAACATACATGGCTATCAACGAGATGTCAGCAGTATAAGTATAACCTTAAAGAGCTACGCGCCATTCTCAATCTAGAGTGGCTGATCTGGTCTATCCTGCTACTGATATCATATAAAGGTGGTACGTTGTGGGAATGACCAAAGAGGTGATTTTTCAGTCTAAGAATCGATGGGTCATTTTGAATTAAGTCTTACAAGGAATTCCGAAGTTCAGTTACAGAAGGCAGAAAAGATTTACAATATAAAGTCGTACAACAGGGAATGGGACGAAAATTGTTGCCGACACACGGGTGTAGTGATCGTGGATATGGTTGTTACGTTGACGAAGAATATCTTGTAGATATGGTGGTGCGAGACCAAGGCCTTGTGTCACCAGTAACTATCCTCACTGCTTCTAATGGGCGATCTTCCAATAAGTCTGATTGGGATTTAGTTTATCCCAAACAATATCACCTCACTCTAATATAGTCCGAATGAGTTAGGAATACATAGTTTGAAGACGTCTACGATCTAATGTAAATTTAATGTAAGAAATAATGGTGAGTATGACAGTAAAGAACTCAAGTATGAGAGATAATGATGAATTATTTTAAAAGATTAAAATACTACTCTTATACTTATTATTTTTTCACCATTGGAACAGGTAAATATTTCGGTTACAAATGAGGAAAGTGTAATGAAAAATAAAGCTTGTGACGTCATTGCAACCGGTTTCTGAAAATGCATATCACAGTTCTAACTTAATAACACAAATTTGATTTTTAGATTTAAGATAAGCCATCTTGGTAGTAGGAAAAATGTTCTTTCATACTCTTCTTGTCTATTGTACCAAAAAGTACAAAGACGATTATTCCAATAGTACCGCTGTACTATATCTAGGATAACCACATTTACTCAAGTCGTTTCACTTAAGTTGTCACTAATCTGTATGTACCAAAGTACAAACACAGATTTTCTACGTCATTAGAAAAACCGTGATTAGTTACTGCAGTTTTAGTGCTATTTACATTGCACTAGCTTGAAGGAAAACACATTTTGTTTTGTTTTTATTTTGTTTCTCGTAAAACGGAGAGAATTGGTGTTTAATAGGGATTGGTCGTATTCATGTTTAAGTATATATAATTTGAACAATGCTGGAATAAAACCAATAGTGCAAAATAAAAAAATTCTGTAAGATAACAACAACAACAACAACAACAACAACAAAACGTTTCCGTTTTCCAAACGCTTCGGAGATGTCCCCATGTGGTAAATATATTCCCTGTCGACCTAACTAAAACAGTGACATATTTGTAGTCCACGCATTGCTTGGAGGCGAATACGGCATCCCAGGGTATAAATGAGTAATTGCATACCGGTGTGTAAATGATTACGGACATCCCAGGGTGTAAATGAGTTCTGGCATACCAGGGTGTAAATGATTACGGACATCCCAGGGTGTAAATGAGTACGGGCATCCCCGGGTGTAAATGAGTACGGACATCGCAGGGTGTAAATGATTACTGACATCCCAGGGTGTAAATGAGTACGGACATCCCCAGGTGTAAATGAGTACGGGCATCCCCGGGTGTAAATGAGTACGGACATCTCAGGGTGTAAATGAGTACGGGCATCCCCGGGTGTTAATGAGTGCGGACATGCCAGGGTGTAAATGAGTACGGACACCTCAGAGTGTTGACTAGTACGGGCATCCCCGGGTGTAAATGAGTACGGACATGCCAGGGTGTAAATGAGTACAGACACCTCAGGGTGTTAATAAGTACGGGCATCTCAGGATGTAAATGAGTAAATGCATCAAAGGGTGTTAATGAGTACGGACATCCCCGGGTGTAAATGAGTACGGACATCTCAGGTTGTAACTGAGTACTGGCATATCAGGGTGTAAATGATTACGGACATCCCAGGGTGTAAATGAGTTCTGGCATACCAGGGTGTAAATGATTACGGACATCCCAGGGTGTAAATGAGTACGGGCATCCCCGGGTGTAAATGAGTTCGGGCATCCCCAGGTGTAAATGAGTACGGACATCCGAGGGTGTAAATGAGTACGGGCATCCCCGGGTGTAAATGAGTACGGGCATCCCCGGGTGTAAATGAGTACGGACATCTCAGGGTGTAAATGAGTAAGGCATCCCAGGTTGTAAATGAGTACGGGCATCCCCGGGTGTAAATGAGTACGGACATCCCAGGGTGTATATGAGTACGGGCATGCCAGGGTGTAAATGGGTACGGACACCTCAGGGTGTTAATAAGTACGGGCATCTCAGGGTGTAAATGAGTACGGGCATACCAGGTTGTAAATGAGTACGGACATCCCATGGTGTAAATGAGTAAGGGCATCTCAGGGTGTAAATGAGTACGGACATCCCAGGGTGTAAATGAGTACGGGCATACCAGGTTGTAAATGAGTACGGACATCCCATGGTGTAAATGAGTACGGACATCCCAGGGTGTAAATGAGTACGGACATCCCAGGGTGTAAATGAGTACGAGCATACCAGGGTGTAAATGATTTACTAGCATACCAGGGTGTAAATGAGTACGGACATCCCAGGGTGTAAATGATTTACGAGCATCCCAGGGTGTAAATTATTTACGAGCGCCCCAGTGTGTAAATAATTTACGAGCATCCCAGGGTGTAAATGGTCGGTTATCAATTCATCAATAAACGAAAAAGTAAAACTCCCCTGTATATTAAATATGCTGACCTGGTGACATTGAAGCAGTGTAAAGATGATCAGTACTTCTCAGCTTTCTAGAATTACGTCCACAAGTAAGATAGAGATGATAAAATATCAAACTCCGTTGAGCCTATCCTATATAGTTTGTAACAAGCGCCTGTGCTCTTATCACTGGCCACGACCAATGTTACTATGTCACTGAGGCGCTTGGACAATAACGGTATTTCTTGATGAGTGTCTCAATCTTGATCGCGTAAATACTTGTAAAACATGTGCAGAGAGATGGTCTATTGTAGATTCTATAAAATCGACCAGGGAATTTTCTGGCGGGAAAAAAGTGGAAAACTAAAGCTAATAACACCAGAAGTTTTTTTAGTTTTCCTATTCATGACGAAAAAGGTTAGGACTGCGTTGTTATTCATTTGTAGATATGCGGAGTGTGTTTTTATTTTTCCTTCAAAACGCACGACTCTTTACAGATGTTTAAATTATGTCGTAAACATATGCTTGGTTTATTCCTCTTTACACCCCATTTCCATGATCTTTAGTTACCCGTCAGGAAAAATTAAAAAAGAAAACTAGAAAATGTATGGTTGTATCTATAGAGAGATGAAAAGCGTTGCGCCGCTATTGAAACAGTGATTGTACACCCTCGGGTACCTTTAAACGTGGCAAAACTTCGTCTAAAATATCTCATATTGTCGAGCCCAGCACAGTAAGATACTGACATCCAAGGAAGATCTATTATTTTATACATACAACCCTCAAACCGATCCAACGGTAGTCTTTTTTGTGATGATCATCTTGTAATGCAATGTTGCTTCTTTCATTCTAAAGACTTACCCATCAGGTACATCTTAATTTCTTAATTCCAGGGTCATGTTTTAAATCTACTTTTGTTCATGTTTGTTCATCTGATTGAGTTTGTTGACTTTGAATATTGCCTTTGTAGGCTGAAGTATCCTATTGTTTTTATCCGGGTTGTCCTAATAAAGAATCTCTTTCAGGACCAATGTAATTTTGCCCACGTACCAAAAAGAAATAAAAATGGGTGGTATTTGAAGTGCCTCGAGTGACTATCAATGAAATCAGATTAAAACATTCAAAAGGTCCATAGCGCCTGCGCTACCATCCATTTAGTGGCTTAACCGTAGGAGCATTTAATTATTTCATTTGGTATGTGTGCAAAATTCAATTGTTCCTGAAAGAGATCATTTCGGTTTAAATTTGTATAAACATTAATTTCAAATATTACTTCGCATCAAGTTTAGCATTATATTTCTGTTGTTTAAAGAAAGGAGATTATTTGCCTCGGTAATGTGACATACGAAGTTTAAATACGCGCTGATAACGTGTATATGTTTGGAAGTTTACGTAATCGCCGCATGACGTAGATAACGGGGGCGTGTGGTTTAAATGCCATTTTGAAACACGTAGATAAAAGATATTTGTGATGATTAAGAACAAACGCTTCTCAACAAAATATGAATCTCCGAAATGTCAGAAAATATTAAGATAGTTTTGTACGTAAAACAGGAGTGTTATCGGTTGGTTTTCCCCATTTGCAGCACAACCTCATAATCAATGAACGTTTAGAAAAATCCTCAAGAAAGCTGTATTAACATTTAATAAGACATTGGGGTGAGATTACACTGTCGCAGCAAATTTTCAAATTTTAAAATAGAGGCCAAATCGAATTCCATGAAAATCTTCTAAAGCACTCTTTATCAACTTAGATAGGTCTCCAGAGATAATATTTTTTTCCTCCCTGCTTTTGCTTTAAAATGTTAACATTGATTTTTGAATCTTTTTGTTGTGTGTGAAAGGGATCCGCTCTTGTTTAATTCAGAAACTTTAGTCGCCTCCACAGAAGTGATCTTTGTATGCTTACGTTAGACAAGACGGTCTGTTTTATCAATAAACACTCAGGGGAAGCGAGATTCATCAAGCCAAACTATTAGAGCAAACATTCGTAATATAATAGTGCATTCCTGTTAACGAGGGTTTATTCTCTGTTTGGTTCATTTTCAATTTCCTGAATCGATCTCTTTGTAATTGCATCGGAAATTAGTTTAAATGTTAAAGTTTATTTTAAAAAGTCAAAGTAAAAAATAAGAATGTTTCTCAAGAGATTCAACGTCTTGATTCAGTTTGATTTGTATTTTGTAGCGTTGTAGCTACGGCTGACCCTCGGCGTTTGCATTGCAACGTTTGCCAGCCTTACGGACATGTCGAGAAGAAGGAACATGACTTACTATCGACAATGACTCCGTCGTATTCTGGGACATTGTCTGTCGGTAAGAATTAACAAATAAAGTGTTAATCTCAAACTTAACAAGGTGCTGTCCTCTTCCATGTCAGCTTAAATATACATTTATCAACCTTAACTGACCATAAAAGATCTAAAAATCCAATATACACTCTGTTGATACAATGTATAACCTTTGTCAGATCACCTATAACAGAGCCAGTCCAATGCAGTTTGATTAACTTACATGGTACGTTCTAAGTTAGTGGCCAAGCCTGATAATGAAATCTTCGAATATGTACATACTATTGAATTATGTGGGATTTAAAACTCGTTTTAAAAAATATTTTAAATATTTGAATATTTCTTTTTAAAAAAGCATGCAGTGTATGATCGATTGATCATACCATTAGTTTATTTTCAATGCAAATCGTTCAATGATCTCTATATTGAGTACAAACTTATGGACTTCAAAGTGATCTCATTGAAAAATATTCTATTTCTTTGTGCGATATAAGGCTTAACATGTTGGATTCTCGTTACTTTGCCTGTTAGTTCTGTTGTTGTAACCTTGTTCTCATTTGAGAACGTGACATTACTTACTTGGATTGGCCAAGCTTTACATGGCGGGTGTAGTCGACGAAACAGAAGATCCTCACCCTATATAATCAATGTGTCCATTTATATATACATATACTTATATATTTTTATATATTTATATGCGTTGACACACTTTTATATATATATAATTACTTTAAAATCTTTATACATTTACATAGATATTTACACATTTTTATATATTTATACACGTTTGTGTCTTTATACACTTTATTTATATTTACATATACTGCTATAAACTTATATACACTTGGTATATTTATACTTTTTGATACATCTATGTACTTTCATATATTTATACACTTACGTAGGTATTTATACACATTTATCTATTTATACAATTTTGCATATTAATATACCTTCATTTATTTGTATATTTTATATACTTATACATTTACATATATATATTTATACACATGTATTTATACATTTTATATATTTATAAACTTTTACATAGCTACACACTTTTATATATTTATAAGTTTTCATATATTTATACATATACACAAAATAATGTTGATGTGTTTGTCAATAAATGCAGAAGAGTTCATCGCAATTTAGATATACGCAATGGAATATATTTCTTTTTCATTCCACTGTTTACTTTAGTATTGATAACAGTTATCAATAAAGATAATGAACCAGCGATTATGTCAATATTGATTTATTCTGAGGAAACAGGAAACATTTAAAAGTTTTTCGTCTTTTAATTTTTTTTTTTTACATGGGTGTCACTCTGAGATTATTTGAAAAATATAAAAAAAATATAGCAGTTTGAGCTTCTCAAATTATAGCATAAAAATAAAAACAAAAATAAAAAGGGCATCTTAGAAATGATATTTTAATCAACAACAATTTGAACATGTAACAAACCCTTTGCTTCTCATCTTCATGGTAACGGGCCTTATCACATTTAATATTTACAGGCATCCAACTGAAATTAATCTTGATGTTTAGTTTTCATCCCGTTTTTATTGCATATAGATATTGCTCATACGAGTCTCCACATCAACGTCATGTTACAACCCTTTCAAATCCAGTGTTTGGTGTTGCGAACTAAAAAGAAATAAGCGATCATCTAAAATTAAACACGTCACGTGCTTCAGCAAGCCACGTCGCAACATGAAAATTCCTACATGTTCATTGACACTAAATCATAAATGGCCATAACAGACTTAAAAAAACCTTTTTTTTTTAAATACAATTAAGAATAGCTGTTGTAGAGAATTATTTAAACGACGCTAAAGGTCTTGCGATTTGACGGTAGAAATATCAGATATGTTTAGATATTTTTTTTTTATAAAATATCACAAATTCGAGTATCATGTCAAGATGAAATATAGACCCTAATCGTCAACGTTCTCTTACACAGTTATGACTTTTACAGTGATGTGTGTACTTAAAGCGCATTTTTTAAAAGTGGAAATCTTGACATTTGTACTCTTCATACAATTTGAAACAATGTATCCACGTAACTAAAGTTGTTTATAAAAACGCGTTGCTTTTGGTTGACGAGAAAATCAGTATCAGACCGTTTTCCATCACGGCATGGTGAATGGCACGGCTTAATAGATTTACACAATGCTCCATACTTTTTACAAAAACCGACGAACAAGTTTTTGTGAAGATATAGCCTCTTCCTAAGTGGTATTGTAACTCAGTTTCAATACTAAGTTTTCAATTGAAACATTACTTTCTCTACTGCTTTCTCGGGCGAAAATTGATCAAACTCCAAAACAAGTCTAAAAACGACACGTATACATACGTTCGGGCTTAGAAGAATTATACAAAAGACCAAAAGACTCAAATGACATAACAGCAATTAAAAAAAATGAAATACAATTGATGGGATAATTTGGATGGTATCTCGTTGTTTACCATCGAATTTTATATATTTGTCATAAATAAGCTTAAACACTGGGATTGATTTTGTAGTTTCTCCATACAAATTGATCTGTATTATTAGAATAAAAGGCAGACTTCGACAATTCGTTTTATCCAGAATTGATGTAATATATATCCAATTTATCAAAATATCTGTTGCAATCATATATTGATCCTTCAAAAACACCATACAACAATATGTGTATAATCGTTACACACTGCACTTCAGTCTCCATTGGTGGTCTTGTGCAATACACAATGTCAGATTTAATTCCGATTCGATCTTTCATTTTGATGTGTTCCATAATTTATAAGCTGTTCTTTTTTTTACTAATTTCCTTGAAACCTGTGTATTTTCGGAATTACTCTAAGAGTTGTTTACGTGAAAACGATGGAAATATCGGCGAGATTTGATATAAATTTGTTCCTTCTATTAAGAGTGAGTCCCAACAGGAAGTAGCCTTTCTGGACGGCGGATATGACATATTCATACTGAGTCGTCGGCGCGCTTGCCTATTCTAATAAAAGATGAATGACCTAGACGCCCCACTCTGACGTATGGTCGCCTCCCTATTCTCATAAAGGACGATGTAGGGATCTTTCCGATGCGTATGAATGCTCTTTTCATGTCAGCACCAATGTCGTCCGCACTTCGTCCAATACGCATGAATGAACTCATCCTCTTTTCTGGTTGTTCGCTGTCACTGTCGGTGTCAACGTCAGAAACTTCATTTTCGCCATCATAATTTCTGCCTATACGCATGAAAGAGCTCATTCTTTTGCCTTCAGGAGTGTCCATACTTTTTCCAATCCGCATGAATGAACTCATCCTTTTGTCTTCTGGATTGTCCATACTTTTACCGATTCGCATGAATGAACTCATTCTTTTGTCCAGTGGTTCATCTGAATTCTTTCCGATTCTCATAAAAGAACTCAATCGTTTCTCGACGTCATCCTCTGCCAGACTTTTGCCAATACGCATAAAAGAGCTCATTCTTTTATCCTGTGGTTCGTCGTCCATGCTTTTTCCTATTCTCATGAAGGAGCTCATTCTCTTATTAAGTGACTCGTCATTCAAACTTTTTCCTATTCTCATAAAAGAGCTCAATCTTTTGTCGTAGGGTTCAACGTTGCTTCTACCAATTCTCATAAAAGAGCTTAATCGCTTGTCCATGGGATCATCAGAGTTTTTACCGATTCTCATGAATGAGCTGATACGTTTGTTTTCTTGGGGATCGTAAGAACTTTTCCCTATTCTCATAAAAGAGCTTAAACGCTTATTTTCGTCCATAAGTCCATTTTCGTTTGTTGCGTCATAGGATTTGCCTATTCTCATGAAAGAACTCATCCTTTTTTCATCTCCTTCCACGGAATGGTCTGCACCATCTTTACCAATACGAACAAATGAGCTCAATCCCCGTTCAACTCTGTTATGACTATTGCTGTCAGCTTCTGCATCATTTTCAACTTCCGTTTCCGCTTTTGCAAGTTTGAAGTATAATAGCATTAGAACTAAGAGACTCCATGGTCGAACCAAATACATGTCTGAAAAGAAAAGAGGAATATGTGAGACAAAAACAATTATTATAAGATCTTGATTTTACTAGAATGTTTTTGTTTAGATACAATGAAACTCCGTTGATTTTCCCCTCTTTTTAGTTATCATGTAATTGATTTCTATTAGAAGCATTTTACAGCATTAACCTTGATAAAAGAAAGCGCATTACACCATGTATATGCGTTGCTAAAAACCGTGTATGGAATGATAGCAGTAAGCAGGTGCCATTTGGAGGTTATTGCCATTAAAGTGTTTCGAACTATTGTGATGAAAAAAATTATAATTGCCTGAAAGTTATATCAGCCAAGATAATTAGCTGTCTAAACTACAGAAGTGGCACATTTCATTGAAGAAGCTGTGTACCAATTGTTGTCTTTTACTACTATAAAGGTGTAAACACAAAATGGATCATATTCCTGGAAGTGTTGTTATTAGTGTCAATAGCCCATATTGCTTGCTTCAAGCGTCATCGTGATATTTACAAAGCGCCGTAACACGATTCGCTTGAAATAGTTGTGGCATATTAAAAAAAACCTAACAATGCCTGGTCAAGTGGTGTACCAGCTTATCAGTCAATTAGCTTGATGTTTAGATACGGAAACAAAACATGTCTCTTCTTATTGCAAGGTTTATATAGATAAATGGGACTTTGACAAAAATAAATGATAAGCTCACCATGCTTTAAATACAAAATATCTTTAATTGTTGAATATTTCAAGTATTTGATTGTATCTTTCATATATATATATAATATGATTTGTTTCCATATAGAATAAACATTTTCTTGTTTTTCAATTTTCAAACGTTCATTTTACCTTTAACTTATAAATTCTATACGTATGTGTGTACCTACGTTATGTCTCCATTTGTCAATTGTGATGCATAGCTGGTTTTGTATAGAGGGTTGATGTTTTGCTAATGTGTGGAGCTATAAATAAAAATAATACGCATCCCTGAATCATTTACCCGATATAAAGCCTTGTTAGCATCATTTACAAATAAAGATTGTCATTTTATCTAATCATATACATTAATGAGTATACTAATATACAAGGAACAAAATCTAATATGGTTAATGTAATTACTTAACCTTCAAATATATGCAATATCATACCTTAAGACAAATGTCAAAAACAAGTTCATTAATATCATCATTTTTTTATAGCGAAGAATTTAGCAAATTTCAAGTGTACACTGTCAGTACAGCGCTTGGTATATAGTTTGTAATGCTGTCACAGCCTCCGTTTAACAATATTTTGGCACATTGCATCTGTGTCAAAAGTGCAATGTCAATGATTTGATGATATATAGTTCTTTGTGATGTGATGTTGTTGGAGGTTTAGAGAATACAAATGAATTTGAATTACCCTGAAGAAACCCTGATAATTTCTTAGGTTACTACGCTAAATGTGTTATAGAAAGCAATTACAACATCAATGACATACTCTCCAGTGACACGAACAAGACACATCGATCACCAAAGTGGAAAACGCCATCAGGTCTCCTCGGAAACAATTAAATATTCTATCTTTTACTAATAGAAAGTTTCGTGTCAATAAGTTTACAAACCAATGACATCAAGATTGTTTTTGTTTGCGTGTCTTGTTTAGCGTGTCTTGCCTTGCTGTACATATATATATATATATATATTCAAAGTTTTTTCTCTTAATCTCTGTGACGCAGTTTAATTCATTGTTTGGCTTTGCGGTGTCTTACTCTAAATTTGTAATAGAAGGTGCTATTCACTTATGTGTCTTTGGTATAATCATTCAGTGTAAATGGTTAAAAGACATAAATCTTCATTGTAAACAAGGCATTCAATGCACTAGTCAATGTTGATTGCACTACTTCCATTGGTAGCGGTATCTTCAATGAAAGCTATTTATTGTGGGTAATGCATTGGATAAAGTTAACTGCCATGCAGAATCCCATACTGAGTACAGAGTTAAGTGTAAAGCATTCTTTGTATTATAGGAACTTTCAATGAAAGTGACAAGGTCATTGTAACGTGTTGATTATACGAAGCTAGATGAACATTTACCATATTCATGTTAATCTGCCAAGTCCCAGACAACATGGAATAATGTTAACAAATAACTGTACATGTAGCAACAACTTGGGACCGTTTACAGCATGATTATTTCTGCAAAATGTGACGTAAGTTCCCAAAAGGTTTCCGATTGATGTTCGTTGCAGATAAAAAAAAAACTATAAACTTTATTTATTTTACAACAATTGCGAAACAAGTTGTTTCAACTTATACTTATCGCTCTTGTTGGCCCGGATGTAAGCACGCGAGGGAGGAAACCTTAGTACCAGGGGAAAATGCACATGGTCGGGCAGGTGACCTTTGCCTTTTCACGTCCGTTCCAGGAGTCGAACCCCGGACGGCTTGTTGAAAGGCGAGTGCGTTACCACTGCGCCAACCGGCCACCCGATCACCCAAGATCAGAATAGATGTTCTGCAGATGATCAGACTATAAATGATATCTTTCTATTTGCATCTGATGTAATAATTGTAAGAAGATAATTCAATAACACATTAATACATAAGGAACAGATTTGGCAAAATTAACTTAGACCTTAAAATCAGTATATACATGTGTATTCAATTCAATTCGTAACAACACAGTTTCATGCAAAAATTACAAAATGAAATAGAGTGATATGTGTGATTACATATTCAACCGTTTTCTCCATGTGAGAGATGCTATATATAAATATATAGTGAAAATGTGATGAATTCTCCGTGCCCAGTAAAAATCATAAAATAAAAAATTAAAAGACAGAAAAACATGATGAGCTGTAAAACATAAGCGCTTTCATTATATATATATATATATAATTAAAAGACTGGAAAACATTTTTTATATTTTTGCTGGGCACGGAGAATTCATTTTCACTATATATATATATAACGAAACCAGGTGTGAAACGTATTTGAAAATAATTTCATCAACGTCAAATAGCAGTCTGCAACACATGTTGGCATTGCCACCACTGTTGCTCCCTACGATGGATTTTGAATTTGAACGAGTTTTGCTGAGTATGAATTAAGATTATGTTTCCAGGTTGGTATTTTCTGGATGCTTTATATACAACTGTGCGAAACGTTATGTAACTGTTTCGATAGCATATGACCCTAAGATCGTTTTCGTTCATTCAGGAAGCTCGAAGTTTGCACCAATACTTCGTAATGCATTCATGGACATATCACGTCATTGAGCAAATCCTTAGATGAAACGATTAAATCGCGAAGATTGAATAATTGAAGGATATTAAACAAATAACTTTCGTTTTATTAAGACACATTCAAAGTCAAGTGTTAAATTCTACAAACAAGGCTTGAAGATTTTTTTTCTTTTATCAATAATGCCATGACTAGGATTCATGGCTACCATTATCACGTAATTTTGATGGACACTCGAGATAACTCAGGAACACTTATAAGTGGAAACTTCCGTGTCGTGGCCGTTATGCCGTCAATACGTGTGACTCTATTGGCGGTTAATATCAACAAACAGGGGTTTGTAATGTCCTGAGTAATCCAGACTTATTTAAAGCCAGGTCCAGCGTGTGCACAGTCATTAATCTCTACGGGTCCGCCTTATAGCTACAAAATCGATTCAACTATCAATTAATTAACACTTTTATCAAGTAAGGCGATAAAGTTGCTTCAAATTTGCACATTGAATTAACACTGACACGTTCGTTGGTCCATGGCTCGTTGCTACTTCAACCTTGTTAATATCCCAGGGGGAGGCATTCTAACAACAATGATAGAAACATAACACCTGGATGTTTGTAATCAGCTCGTAGCTGTATTGCCCAAGAGAGAACTATATCAGCCTTTGTTTTCAAATTCTTATTCTTGCCAGAATTGCGTCTCTGTTGAATTCACTTTATTTCTATATATAAATTAATTGCGTTAAAATACATTTCAACTTACAAATTCAAAATTTTTTAGTCGAAATAAAAGCTACACATGATCAAAATATTCGATGTAATTCATTTTGATGATAGCAAATGACATACATTGAAAGTTAGCAAATAACACCTAATAAGTATATAAAAATGTGTTTCTATACCAAATACCTTCTTTAAAATGTTATTTGAATGTACAGCAGGCAACGAAAGGAAACACATTCTATTTTAAGATAAGCACTGATGAGTGTGTTCACTGAGAATATGATCAGATATAACGTTCGAATAACAAAAAACACAAGCTTTCAAATTCATAAAATAAAAGGAAGCCATTTATGGTTCTGTGTATGTCTAAAGCGCTGAAACTCGTTGTTTTGAACAATGAAGGTAACTCTATTGATCCCTGAGAACTTAGTCTGTCTATTGCAATGCCGATAGTGTCATGATTTCCCGATCGTTTGGGATAAATTACTTTAAACAAAGCTTTTCAAAGGCCAATTGGTCAATATTCACTTGAGATTTGAAGTCCCTTTGTAATTGATAGGTCAATAATTAAACAACGAGGACGATACTGTTAATAATTCAACGGAAGTTTTAGAAATACCGATTTAAGCAGGATTAAGTATACTTGAATAAGGTGCGTGTCAAACAAGGAAAGCATTTTCATTATAGTGGGAAATGTGACGGAAATATGGTATAGGTCTATTGTGAGTGTCTGGACGGATGTGAACAATTGTACCATTAGCCCGTTAAAACGTTCATGTTTACTTATATATATATATATATATGCATATTCGATTATTTTTTTATTACATATTATTCATATTCCAACTGCGAATTGTGGTCGTGAAATGGGTAATTAGGAAAACATTATTCTGTATTCACTAAATATCTTATCTTGTCTACTACATCAGTATGGTATATTACTTCAATCTTTTTTTCTATACGAAAACAGCAGGGTCAGCTTTCCACGAACTTGTATTATAAACGTGATTATTTCAATTTCCCGATTGTGAATTTCTTGATAACAACGTCACTTTATCCCCAACTTATGGGTTGTCCGTACATATCGCACTTGATTCGATAGTCAAGTGTTTTTACTCAATATTAAAACTTTTTGTGAAAGATGTCGGCAAATGACAGATAGGCTCACAACAGAAAATTTCGAAAGATGCAGGTTGATAAAGTTTATGCGAGATATGATATTTTCCAGTGATATACGCAGTTCTGCGTTTTTGATGCTTGCTAGAATGTCTAATGGTTTCATTCTTTGTTCTCACTTGGGAACGTGATATTACTGACATGGATCTTCGTTCAAGCAGAAAACGTTTAACCTTCCGGAACATTTATTTTCCTTGAACTTTTGCAGTAGTCCCACTTCAAAAACAACAAGAAGATATAAACTTGTGAACATGATCATAATCCAAACTCAGATTCAATACAACTAGGGCTAGATATGACCATAAGCTATATTTACAAAGAAACCCATGAACAAGTACAAGAAGAATAAGACCAGGTGTTCTAGAAAAGTAAGCGTCTTTTGCTTCATCTCCTTTAAATATCACAAATGGTTGAACAGAAATATTTACTAAATATAATATGTATACAGAATGTGAATGACAGTACAACAAATTCAGATATAGATTACAAATTAATATTGTACTGGTGAGAGAACTAAATATTTTGTTGAAATGTTCAAAAACAGTGAAATATTTTTTTTATATTTCGACAAACGGTGTTTAAAACATTTGATCATGGATTTAAAAAATGTTATATCCAGATATATAATAACTATTCTGAGCATTCATGGATAATGTTATGTATTGGTATTCGATAAAGAGAGCGTAGTATAGGTTCAAATGAAAACACGAGTGACCACTACAAACCTTGAGACCTAGATCACATCGATTATAAACACTAGCAGTCATTAAAGGCTGTAATAGAACGCTTATTCTGACGTTACCTCTAGTTGTATCCAAAGTTTATTAGATTATTTATTAAATTATCAGATTTATGAAAACTACGATATCAAAAGAATACTGAATCTCCCCATCTAAATTTTGGCATTTTTTTTTTTTTTTTTTTTTGATCACTCTGACTTTTCCTTTGTCGCTCCACGATTTTGGCCATTAGTATCACTGACGAATCCTACAGAGACGACACAATTGTGTGATGTAGTTCAATTCACTATTTGTCACTATTAAATTCTACTTCTAAATTTTTTCTGAAAAATTGTTTTTCATTTGTGTTTCTTTTGTACTGTTATTATTCAAGTGTGGTTTGTTTGTGTTGTACGTACCATTTCTAAATAAGGGGTCGTGCACTAGGTTAATTACTATTTCAGCACATATCTTGGTCATCTTGGGAGTTCCCGACGCCAATACAATAAATGAGATAATAATTACTTCGTACTTTGATTTTTGAAGAGGTCAGTGTGGTATACATGCACTATAACGTGATTTTCTGATATCAAACAATCTTTTTAAAAAAAAAACACGAAAGCTAATTAATCTTGGGCATTGAACAAGATACCCCAGTCTTAATAATTAATTCCAACGTCATGTTTTAGTAACAGATATATTTGTGCACGACAGGTTGTTTGTTTTTTTTGAGACTGATTTGATCCTTATTGAGAAATATATCTCGGAATATCTATTTTGATAAAGGTAATCAACATTAATTAATGTTCATGCAAACATATCAGTTATTGATTTGAAACATGTATCTTCAACCATACATCATCGTTATCATCATATCAATGATTGATATCGTAAATAATTCGTAATCAACATGGCTTGGTTTTCAGCTCATTCTCTGTACGTGTTATATATTAGACTAGAGGAAGTGTACAGGAGACACCCAAGATACTATCTTCAGTGAAGTTTGATAAGACATTATGTTGCAAAACAGCGTCCCATGTGTCATATTTGTTTCGTAGAATTTGAAGATCAATTTCAATAAATATATATATAAGTTAAGATGAATGAGAATCATACAAAAATTAGAGAAGTTGATCTGCATTCTGTTATATTAGGTAGAATAAAGAGACTTGTTGTCGAGTGAATGCAAGAAGGTGAACATTCCCTCCTGTAACAACCAGGTATAGAGAAGCTCTTCCATTAACTCGTTGATAAAGCAGACTGAATTCAGAGAATCAATTTTTCCGGAGATGAAGAGAAAATGTTATTTTAATAATGATTCGTTTTTACAAACATAAGCTTAAGCTATGTTATTATCAGTAAAGTTTCCAGTGACGTTAGATATACAAACAGTAAAACAAATAAGTTCCGCACTGATTACGTGGTTTTGTTAACCTTCAAATTAACGCAATGACCTTTCTTAAATTACTGAAAAAATAGATAAATATTTCAAATGTCTATGTGTTTACGTGCAATTTACATCCAAACGTAAATGAATATGAGAGTTGTCAAACTGTTGTTTGGTGAAAATGTCATGTCTTTGATTCTTTGATAATTCTATAATTTCGATTGCCGCAGAAGTAGAATCACTTACATTGCATCGCCGGCGGAAATGTATCTGGAGCTACTATACATATTTTCAAAAGAAATGGAGATATATGAAAAGTATGCAAATTTAGATTAATTCCCATGAGATTGTATGTATTTTAACATAAAAACAGACAAGTAAATGATTCAGTAGATAAACAACCTTAGACTAGCTGGGAGAACAACTGGTCCATTAGAAAGTCTCAAGTCTCTTTTGGATCAAAGACGTACAAGGATTTCACACGACAAGCGCCATTTGCAGTACCGCCGTATAATCCAGGACTTAGTTGTTTAAGCCTACAATAATACTGGGGACCGCAGGGGTAACTAGAAGTAACGAGACTAGACTTATCTGGCCTCAAAACAAAAAGACAAAAACATAATTAACGTCAGCCAGGGACAATTACTATTCGGTTTCGTCATGATTGATATCCATGGAAAGTATTTCCGTAGCTTGGGGGATATAGGAGATGGCCATAACGTAGCGACCGTCGGTGGAAATAGCTCCAGAAAGACTTATAGGCGTATCATATACATAACGCAACGGACCTCTCCTGCTCATCAGACGATACGCTCAGATATAAAAATAATAATTTCGGATTTTGTTCCTTGATATAACATGTATGACACATTTTGTTTATACATTTCATCGCTAACATTGAAAGTGACGTCAGATTTCTTCACTATAAACAGAAGATAACGTATATATCATTTTTATATACTAAACATAGAAATACACTCTTATTTATGAGCTCGGATTTGATTTATCACTTAGGCAGTAGTGTTAATTTCAAATATGGTGTTACGTCTCCGAACACCCATTGAAACAGTGCTATTATATACATCAATGTTTCCGATGCTTTTCAAAGTTTGACATTTTAACACTTGTAAGCTAATTATGGTCCCGCGGTAGTTATTGTATCTGTTGTATATTGCATTGTGTAAAAGTTGATTCTTTAAGCTCAAAACGCATAAAAGAGATCAAATGTTTATTATTCCACAATGATAGATATATCTATTAGACGTAATTTGCAATAGTCACGAAAGAAACTGAATTACAAAAGGAATACGCTGTGTATGTGTGGCACTGCTAATCTAGGAGAATTAAATTGATAGTTTGAATGTTAGTGAAAGATATAAACGATTTTGATTTATCCGAAACTCACACATTTGGTACTTCTGAATGGGTCATGAAATCAGTGATTGATTTATGTTAAATTCTTTTTGGTGAGCTGGGGAATGAGACTGAGGAGGTATTCTGTATAATATTTTCAGCAAAAGTATAAGCACATCACAGCAAAACATCTGTGTCGATACAATGAAAAGAAACGTAATTTGCACAACAATATAATACCTATTGGGAAAGTACCGTATGGTCGTACTTTCCGGATTCGTAAAAGGTTTTAACGACGGCACCCGCAGTGTAAAAATTCATTTTAAAAATTCAGGTAGTTTTCACCCTAAACATGAGAATCGGAAAAGTTAAAACCGGATATATAACGACCATCAAATGCTTAGACCTTTCGATCAGGCAGGAAGATTCTCATTTAGATAAGAAATCTTGTTCCTAGTATTTACTAACCTGCATCCTCGGAAACCCTCAGGAGTTATATGTACTATACACCAAATATGTAGGCAAAGCCATATGACTCTGAAGCGTTAGATGTTCTGTTGATGATGTACTCCCCAGAGAAAAGTATCCTGTTATAAACTTCCTGGTGATAATTGTTTTGAAATGTTAGGTTTTAGAAAGTAATTGAAAAGAAAAAATCAATATGTTGCAGAATTTCTTTTACCGATACTGGTGGCTTCAGAATATTTAACACTGGAAAAAATTTATTTTCATATTTGTGCGTATGCTGTTATTTTTGCTACACTCTTTTGTAGAATAAGTTTTCGTCAACTCCATGAACTGTTATATTATGATACCTGGATATTTAAAAGAACGATGTGAAAATGTTATTTTATTATTTGTTTTTACGAGCTTAGACCTGCATAGCAACCAAAAATTAAAAAAAAAAGAAATTAAAAACGACTTATTGGGCCATATTCCAGATTGTTTTTTTTTTTTTTTTTTACGATGAAAAAATGGGGAGGGGCAGGATGGAATTTTCAGTCCGAGATGTGCGATGACAATTCAAGAAAGATTGCGTTCAAGTCGACTTAAGACTTAAGTCTTAAGAGTGCTATACTAAGGAGAAATGCCTTAGCGACAAGAAAACGTTAAAGATGGTGACACTGTTAACCGAAAAGCGATGTCAACTTAGCCGCCAAAAAGTGTAGTCGCCATTTCTTCAAAACGTCATTTTTGCCATAATTTATCTTCCTTTATTGTTTGATACGAGATATACTGTCTACTCACGAAGGCGCTCTCTGATGTGTGATCATATACACAGAGTGAAATTATAAAGCGTGATGGACGTCACGTAATTCCCCGTGTGTATTTTTCCCCTAAACTAATTAAACAAAATTAAGTTAAATAGACAAGAGATACATTCTTGATTATCACCACCTGAAGCGATAATTTAGAATTAGAAACGATGATCAACTTGCGTCTTTAATTAATTTCAGTAAAGTAAAGAATCACTCGTTTTCTACACATTAAGACTTTGATGTCTGCTTTGTTAGGCTTGTCTTCTTAAGGTTCGTGTGGTCATTTTGGTCATTTGGTGATATGTATTGTCACTTCATTAAAATGCAACAGAATGGATATTAATAAAAATCTGAATTGGTGTTAAATCAATACGTTTACGAACTGGAATTAGTAATCCAGTGAGGATCCCTATTATCTAAAGACTGTAGACAAACGGCCAAACTGCATGGACCACTTTAAGCATAGTCATTTACTGGTAAGAAATAACAGGGTACTTGTCGCATTAAAACTGGATAACAAATATTCACAACTGTTCATTGAAAACGATAGAAGTGCTTTCCCCCAAATGTCAGAACAAAAGCCAAATTAATAGATTTCGTCCAAATCTAAAAAGATTCAAACTCTATCTCTATGAACAACGACAGTCCATATATCTCGCAGATAAATTTCGGGTATTCTAATTGTGTAATATGATTTATCGTAATTAGAAGTCATAACCGTGAAAGATTTAAATCTGGGATTGGTTTTGTTCTTATTTATAAATAACTGATGAACGTCACGTTGCGTTGCTAGCTACATTTGTTAGTGATATTGCAGTTTCAACTGTCATATGAATTCAATTTAAAACCTCTATAAAATACCTAGCTAAAACCGTTTCTTGATTAATTTGTAGTTTCGTTAATTAAAAACGTGGCGTACGTTTGTTATTGGTTTCATTATCACGCTGTCAAACATATATCTACGAACATTACTCATCTCGAAATCTTGCTCTCACACATGATCTCTACTAATCAGCATCTAATAAGACCGGAAGCTAATTAAACACACCATAACTCTTTTTATCTTGCAACATGCGGGTGTACGTACGGAGAGCAGAGTTTTTGTTGGTGGTACAAGCTTCTTTTACGCCTGTGGGAATAAGACCGTGTCTTAGATTGAATCATAATGCCACGTATCAATCGCGTCTCTCAAAACAAAAATGAAAAACGCATTTCAGTATCAACATTAGATACCAAAAATGGACAAGAAACTGTTGAGATATAAAAAAAATTAGTTGATTCCAACTCGAAACCGATGCCGAATTGTTATATTACTTTCCATCTATTAAGTACTTAGTATTTACTACAAACAAACAATTTAATACCAACATGTAAATAAATACTCACTTAGCTTTGCTGAAATCTTAAGCATTATCTACAAACATTGAATCGCGTTGAATAGGATTAACATTACTAAGAAAGTAGAACAATGCATGGAATATCGATGTTATTGAACATCAAGACCATATATTAATCGTCGGGTAGCTTTATCACATGCAACAGTTCTGGTTAAAATATATATCCATTCTTTATATACAAAACCATTTTCCAGACAGAAAAAGTGTTCTCCAAACCTATACCTTGAATAAGATTTCTTGCATAAAATCTGAATCAAACGTGATCGCATAATACTATATACATCGTTGGAGTCAAACTCTGCTATGGTGACTGCATCATGTCCTTCAATATTAACCAAAGGGCGCCGTGATCCTCCACAGCCACTGTCAGATTGACTACCATAAGCATTACGGACTTGTAATCAAACGAAATACATCTACAGGCTTCAGAACTCTGTCACCAAAGTAAGACTCCCCAATAACCCGCACCATACAAGTAATTGGAGTGGCATAGTGCGATACTTTAGCATTGCATCATATGAATCAATTTTGTAACATACTCTTGGAACACCAGCTACAAATCAACACTAAAGCATTGTGCCTTAAGCCCTCTATTATGCGATCGCATTCCTCCATGACGAGCCACGTCCCAATAAGTTATATTCCCTACCAATATGTCGCGTCCTGAAACAAATGCATGTTGTATTTTGTATGTGAGATAATAACTGATTTTTGCCATTGATGGTGTGTAGACATCAATCACGCACACTAAGTACGGAATCACACACGGTCACAGAGACGAACCGTTGGCGTGTTGCAATCGGCCTTTACTTCATACGGAAAATACATAAGGATCTTTAAAAAAAAGACCATTTTTATTTTATCATTCCTCTTACACTGAAAAATTGACCGATAGTTATTCACTTCGAATCACAGTCCATTTTTTTACGTCAAAAGACGTAAAACAGCGTACTAACAATGGTTATAGGTAACCTGTTCGAATATTCCCCGTTCAAATTTTCGCATCTATATACAATGCTGGTCGTACAATCAGGGTTACATTTTGAATTGCATTATCCAAGCATTTTATATTTCACTTCTCATGAATAAGTGAAGTGTGGATTTAAGATTCCGTTCATTCTCCGCTAAACACTATGAGACTCTCAAACAAATGACATGACATTAAGTATCTCAGGGTCTTGTTTGATGTACTGTAAATAAATGATGTAATATAACTTAAGTTTCCTCATAAGTGACTAGAATCTGGTTTATCTTAATGTGTGTACACATTTTAATTAAACTGTCAAATTATATGTTTCAGTTACAGTATAACTCTTATTTATACCCTGTCAAATAGAGGAGGTCTTAAAACTGAAATCATTACGTCGTCGTATTTTCTTTATTAATTTATTCTTTATTTATCAAGTCATTTTTTTCAATGCATATGAAGTTAAAGAACTATATTGTGTCTTAAGCGAGCTCGTATTTAAATTTCGAAGCAATATTTCTCTACTCAAGCACACATTATCGCCATTATAAGATATATTTTTGTCATATTGTCTTATTTCTAATCCTCGTTATTGGCCTTATGTTATCTAGTTATTGTCTGTTATCTGTGTGTCTCTTTAAAAAGCATCAACATATTAACACTGTCTTAAACTCAAATTCAATCAAACTTGGGTAAAGTTTAAACAAAAGAAAAATTTAAGACCATGTGTTCCGGAAGAATAAGCGTTTTGTGCTTCCGCTAGGACTCCTGCCAAGAAAATCTTGGTCAATCCAAGTAAGTAATATCACTGTCTCAAATGAGAACAAGGTAAACAATGACGAACAAATATTCTAACAAACGAGCATCACAGAATGGTAGCACTGACACAATGGGAACGCAAGCAATGCCAGAACGACATGAGTACGACAAACACACTGCTATCTTTTCACTATATCTTAATTAGTCTAGACAAGTATATTTACATCAGTATAATTGTGATAACATCCATATCATGATTGAAATGCACACCAAGCCGATAAGAAAATATTTCTATAGTGCGGAGGTGCGTTGATGTTTGCAAAGAGATTAAAAGGATAACGGCACCTTCTACATCAGTAAATGGAGAGGACAACATTGTGGTGCCGCTATTAGTGCGTATTAAAAGATGTCAGTCAAAAACCCTCTATCCATTACACACAATTCATTAGAATACATATAGAAATTAGTGATAACAGAAGTGAAACATATGCGAAAAAAAATTATATTTGCAATATAGTAAGCATGCTAAGATTGACTTAACTGTTAACACATCATCAGCTTTATCGTAGAAACATGTTCTGTTGATCAATAACAGATAAATGACCTATACATTTTTACTGTCATATAGGTGTGATCGGTATGAAACGTCGTTGAAGGTGATGTAATCTTATGTAGATACATTCACCCCTTCTACTTGTAACTGTCCATTAAAAAGTCAGTCAGAATATAGAAATTGCAACACTTATCATGAAAAATGGCGCATTTTTGTAATATAATAAACGTCACATTTCGTTAACACATTTAATGTTCAATATGAAGAATCAGCTAAACCGCATAAATCAAACCATACATAATTAAATGAGTGTGTGGATATCTCTTAAATATAATTTAGGGATACATAATGAAGAATGAAACGTTTTAATGCACTTCGTACAAAAAATATAGTATTCTTTATGATATAAAATTTGGGCAAAGGTATAAGATATGGCTTCACGAAGACCTTCTCTGGAGGCTTAAATCAGCCTTGGCAAACGTTTATTGAAGTCAATCATTAATGTTTTTTAGACCTTTGACAAGCTGCTAGGGACACATTTCCTGGGATAATATAAAGTTTCTCAAGGATAAATTAGAATGCTGTTTATTTTTATTATCGTTCCAGTTAAAGCTGTTAAAATATATTGCTACAATTGGCATATATTTATGATCTTGGGATAATACATTTCGAAAATATAATGATATTTTCAGGATTTATTGTCCTCCCCTAAGCTGTGTATTGACACTGAAACTTTCATTATACAAGGGTAAAATAACTTCTTCATAATATTCTGTTTCCTCTTACGTGCGATTCAAGCATTATAACCGCTACCTGCTGATATCTCCCCCATGGTTACGACGCATCAATCTACTTTCCTTAAGTCACTTTTTGGTGTATTTTTCACACGTCAATAATAATTATATTAGTCTCAAATCTATGTTTCCTCCACACAATACCCCCTGGGCGCATACAAAATATATCTCACTTCGTTTAGTGTACAACCGACTTATTATACCTTCGACGATGTTTTAGATTTTATATATAGCCCTATTGGACGTCTATTGGTGGAATTGTCTGGTGTATATAATGTCGGGATTGTTCTCCTCAGTAGTGCAATCCTAGTGTTTCATTGCAGTTTATTTGGTTATCGGATATTTGCCTCACAAGAGCAATACGTGCCATTCGAAGGCGTTCTCCGTCACATCGATCTACCCGCATATCAGCAATATTAGAATACTTGACTACCACTCAGATTTCTGCACAACACCAATATTTCGTAACATAAATATTTGTACATTTCTAAACAGAATCGATTGAAACCTGAATATCTTAAGAATTGCCTTATTTTGGTTTCTTTGGATGTTAAAAAATATTTAAAAGTCAGAAGAAGAAAATTTGTGGTTAAATCAACAAGTGCGTAAAGACAAAAAAGAAATTAATGCACAATTTCATTTTCATTGGAGCGATACGTTGAAATATCATTTTACGTATCTTAAAGAATTGTTACACTGCCGGTCGATATCTAGTTCAGATTAATTACTACATATACATATGATAAATAAAAAAATGTATTTACGATAACTAAAACAGCCTCATTACATTTATTAAATCGCTGGTATTCTTAACAACCTTTTAGGTGTAGATCTTCTGACATCGAAATTTTAGCCTTTTAAATATTCACCAATTCTTTGTAGGATAACGCTATTATTGTCGTCGTTGAATAAATACACTTAGATATTTACAGACCTTATGCTTTGATAGATTTTACCTTAACACCTGTTACTGAATTATACGTAACGAGGTTTTTCTTCTGTAACATATTGTTCTTGATTTCGACGTGTGTGGCAGAAAGAAAACTGCTGTCGCTATGCTTAATACCCATTGTCTTTTTATAATATACTTTAAACTTAAAAATAAACAAACCAACAGATATCATAACAGGATTCTGTTACATGACAAAGTTTGTTCGCTCTATAATTTGAAAAAAAAAACAAACAAAATTGTCCTAGTTCTCTTCTTTGCTATACTGAGATGTTCCCGAATATAGTCGGTACGTACAATTCAACTTTTTCGCTTCGCCACAAAGCTCACCTAAACTCAAGTCCTTTGAATTATATAAAGCCTAAAAACTGAGAAACTTATTTCGGAAATCCAAGATTCATTCTGTGGCAAAAATAGTAACAAAAGAAAATACTTTCCGTTGCCGCCATTAGTTATCAAACTCGTCACCTCTGGTTTTCTAATCTTACGCTTTGACGAATAAGCTAAACGGCAATACCAGTTTGGCAGTAAGCGATTTTTGAGGTGAAAATAAGCTTACATATCCAATGCCTAGGAAACCAGGAAGGCCTAACGCAAACTTGGTAACACGATGCATATTTGAATATAGGGTAATATATTTATACACCAACAAGAAGCAATACATCCATTAAGGTCATGGTATTTGCGAAAACCATAACCACATCAACATATGAATTTAACAGTTTTTGTGACATTTCATATCTATTTGTTTTATTTCCTGGGACCAAATTACTCCACATTTAGAAATTGAAAAATATCCATAGTTCATCTGAACTATTAAAACTATCATTCTAGGAATGGCAACCAGAAAATGTCATTGTGAGCTGACAGAGACCTGTTATTTGTATCTGTCTATTCACAGCGTATTTCGTGATTGAAAATCACTGAAAGTCTATTTGCAATTGCAAAATTGGGAACTTAATCTTGTTTACGTTCTAAACAGAGAAACTAGAAATTGCCATAACAACTCGACCTTCTTATGTATAAATTAAATTTGAGTGATACTGTACTTGGGTTTTTATCACTTAAAATAGTGCAGGAAAGTACTTTCCCATTTTTTTACAGTTCTTGCTTTTACGTATACCAAGCATCTAACAAAACCTTGCCTGTTACTTATTTCAAAATTACATCATTAGAGTCTGTGCTTGACAGATTAATCTTTCCAAGGGTTCCTCCAACAAAGGCCAGGATTAATGTGTGCGGTATCTTATACATCAGTAGGAACAATGCTGTTAAGTTTGTCCCCAAGCCATCTACCTGCCCAATATATGTTTCCTTTTATGAAACAGAAAATCTCATCATCGAAGAAACGTTACGCTGTTACTTTATTGTATTGATGTGGAAAATAATTGGTACATGTGTACATAACATTTACAACAAGAAATCCCAATGGGGACAATCAAAAACCTTCCGGATACACTCTAGGAGAAGCTTTACAAATATTAGTGCATCAAGACATAATGTGTTGAAATTAAATATGTGTGTCTATTTCAACAGTTTTTCTTAATTTGCCACAAGTAATCTTCGAGAAGACTGTGCCAATGGAGCTACAGTAATGTGTCATCTATACATCGCAAATACGATAATTAGATAAAACAGTAATTCACCATTTTTTTTAAAAATCGTCCTGATTTCTAGATAAATGCGTTCATTTTAGAAAATTGTCCAATTTTACTTATATTAATGCAGAAATCATGACCTCTTGCAAAAGACGTTGCATGTGAATGCATCTTAAAAGTCTTACTGTCATTCAAATCCAAGAGAATATTTATCAAAAATGTCTTACGATATATGTGTTGCCATCAGTCTAACAGTTATGCCAGTTCTATTGTTTCCTGGCAGTAAATGAGAACAGTTCGAAAACCATGCCTTTTAACTAGAAAATATCTGAATGCTTTGATAAATAAAATATTGCCGATTTACAAAAGTAGAAGAAATGAGAAGTTTTGAAGTATCTTAAGTGTAGTTATAACAGCTAACACGTTTCCGGCAGAAATAATCGCGTTTGTTTCAATTCAGCACTCGTTGAATATCAAATGAATAGATGTAAAATGAAAAATGACTTCAAAAGTTCTTCCGAAGCTAGCTAAAGGAACAAAATTCATCGCGTTTGCTTTAATATTGCATTAGAAATAAATTGTATTGTTCCAGCTTTCATTCGGAAAATGACAAACTTACCTTGTACGGTAGCTAATCGGTTCAGTTATTGTCCTGGTAATGTTTGATTGTCCGTTTCACTAATTAGAGTGCGTGCCACAGGGACCGACTATTGCCGTATCTATAGCTGCCTAGATAAGACCCGTCTTATTTAAACTCAATAGTAATGTATGCGAGCCAAGGGTATATATCGCAGAGCAGAGGCAGCAATGTAGTGTTAACACGGAACACTTATGATATGAGCCAGCATAACCAACGCACGCGGACTCAAATGTCCCACTCAAAGGTGTTCCGAACTGTCAATTATATGAGGTCGATCACTGATTGGCTATACCGAATAACGGTCTCCTCATTCAATTTTCAGCTAGCTGTCACATCAGGGCTTGATTGTAACAGCCGAGGAGAGGGATGAGATAACGTGACTAGGGACAGTCGTTTGGACTTTATTGATGGACAGAATGTCAGACACTTCCATGCTGATTCCCTATAAACAGTGATATAGTTGGAGGTGTGCCGTGAAACAAATGAAGTGGCCGATATATTTTTTTATTTAGATTATAATCTAACGGTATATCAAATATAGGCTATTAAGGTATTGTTCGTGTGCCGATCCTCATCATTCAGAGTGCATGGTACTCCTACAAACAATCGAAGGCAATACATGCACATATAACCTATCAATTACCGTATAAAATGATACGTTACGTGGATACGTAATTCCTTCGTAAGAATTCAATTTAATCTAAAACTTAATTACATTTATGGACAGCCTTTTAAAAAAGGCAAACAATATTCTTTTTATGCCAGGTATTTGGTTAGTTATAAACATTTTCCTAATTTGACAGTAAAGTATGTTGTATTTGAAAAAATTAGAAATAAAGCATAACTTGCGAAATGGTAAAATACATTACATAATATAATATCACACAGTAGAAAAATAGAATTATGGATGGTCGGATGGCGCAGTGGTAACGCATTAGCCTTTCGCCTAGGCGTCCTGGATTCGATTCCCGGAATGGAGGGGAAAAGGTATGAGGTCACATGCACGACCACGTGGGCTTTACCCGGGTACTCCGTTTTCTCCTACACAAAAGCGTCTCAATCCATTAGGACAATTTGAGTTATTAATATAAGCTTAAAGTTTATTTCTCAATAAAAGAAATAAAGGTTATATAGTTCGAGAAAATCAATTTTGCAGTTATCGGATCACAAAATAGTAAAGCATCTAGGAAGGTATTGCGAACTTGTTACTTTGAGGTAATGTAGGAGGAACGGCTGAAAATAACTCCCCAAAAAAACTTTCAGTACGTGTTATTAACAGATATCATGTGGGCATGATGCCACCATATATTATCTTTCCTAATTCCCAGTGCAATGACACAATCGACCTAATACTACCTTCGTTGAAGCACGGCACGCGTCAGGGATAGTCACAACTCGTTCCCGTCTCGTAAATATAAGTACTGTCTATTGCTACCTTTTCCCTTTTGATAGGGTAGCCGAATAAACGCCCATTTTTACCAATGTTAATACAAACCTTGTGCTGTGCAACCCCGTTGTTTGGCTCTTTCACATGGAATCATAAACCTTGAGCTGTGCAACCCTGTTGTTTGACTCTTTCACAAGGAAGCACAAACCTTGAGCTGTGCAACCCCGTTGTTTGACCCTTTCACATGGAATCACAAACCTTGAGCTGTGCAACCCCGTTGTTTGACTCTTTCATATGGAATCGCAAACCTTGAGCTGTGCAACCCCGTTGTTTGACTCTTTCACATGGAATAACAAACCTTGAGCTGTGCAACCCCGTTGTTTGACTCTTTCACAAGGAAGCACAAACCTTGAGCTGTGCAACCCTGTTGTTTGACTCTTTCACATGGAAACACAAACCTTGAGCTGTGCAACCCCGTTGTTTGACTCTTTCACATGGAATCATAAACCTTGAGCTGTGCAACCCCGTTGTTTGACTCTTTCACAAGGAAGCACAAACCTTGAGCTGTGCAACCCCGTTGTTTGACTCTTTCACATGGAATCACAAACCTTGAGCTGTGCAACCTCGTTGTTTGACTCTTTCACATGGAATAACAAACCTTGAGCTGTGCAACCCCGTTGTTTGACTCTGTCACACGAAATCACAAAATTGATGGGAAACTTCCGATCATTCTGTCTTTACTTTTCTTCAAAACCTATACAAACTGGAGATTTCAATACGAATTTAACCATTTAAACGCGACGTCCTCTCAGTTTTCTAATTTTATAACAAAAGGTCCTAAGCATATTATCCACATTCTGCAAATACCTGTATCTTGTTATATTGTAATATCGCAATATAAAGCAAAAAAATAAAAACTTCTTTTTCTTTTTTATCTTTTTTTTCTCGAAACTGTCCCTCATTTTCTCTTAGCCAATCATGTTGCTATTTATATCAGATCTATGTGAAGTTATCGATGGGTTCGAGTCAGTATGAAGACCTAAGAAAAACTAATAATGTTGTTTTTTGTGTCTGTGTTTTGTTTTGTTAGTATTGGTTATCTGTCAAAATCATTTCAGATGGATTCGTGCTAGGCATAGTCGAAGTTGATCATGTCTTATTGTGAGTTACAAAGGCATTTGTTCTCTAAAGTAGATTGGTAGATCGATAAATCAGTGATCATGATGGGTTGTATTCAGAGTTAACAATCATGGAAGTTGGCATTGAATTTATTTCAAGTGAAGGCCAGGATTTATTTATCATTCGATATAGATTTTCCAAGCTAGGAAAACAGATGACACCTTGTGACAGTATCACAACGATTTCACTTCAAATTGTAATTCGTCTTTAAAAGAGTGGTAAATGAACTACGAAGACAAGTTCAGTTTAGGAAGACAGACTGATGGTAGATGATACAATGAAGGCAGCATTCCTGAACAAACTTTCACATATCGGCTGAAAATGGGGGGGGGGGGGGGGGTAACACCAGACTAATGAATCGAGTCACAATGTCTACAATATACAGAAAACATCAAGAAAATACCAACATTGCAACATAATCATAATTCAAAGTCGAATTCCTTAGAACCAGGTCGTCAAAATATGATCACAAGAACGATTTGCACGAAGGGAAACAATACAAGGATAAGATTAGGTGTTCCGGAAGTGTAAGCGTCTTCTGCTTCATCGACGACTCCCGCCATGTAAATGATTACGATAAAATTTCTTAATCTTAAATGAACGTGATCTTTTGTAAATTTGTAGATTATACTTAGACGTATCTTGAACAGTGTTATATATAGAAATATTGTCCCTGAAATGTACGTAATGTTTACCTTAGAACCTCACTCTATCAAACCTGGGAACACTATCCATGTGGAACACATATAGACCTTAATAGCTTATATTAATATAATCCACTGTCAAAAAGATATATTACACCAATGTGGATTAATTCCTTTATCTGTCCATCACCTGATATCTTCATTGAATTCTGATATATCTCTATTAAATCAGTAAACCAAAGCAATGTGGATCAACTCATTAATCTGTCAAGTAATCATATCAAGCCAATATGTATTGGTAGAATGATCATATCTAACCAACGAGGACTTTACTTTGTCAAACAGATATATTTTATCAATGTTAATTGGTACATATCTCAGTCCAATAAACACAACCAACTAACGATGACTATACATTTCTTTTTCAAACAAGTTATTCTCAACTAATGTGGATTCATACATAATTCCCTCAAATATACATTGTTTTGTACAAATAAATATATTTTTCAGACATTTATATTAATATTTTTCATTTTGACATTTTCTTGTGATTTTAATATAATTATTGCGAATACTGTATTTTATTTTTAAAATTATGTGTGTAGTATTGTAAAAATTGAATATACGCTTGAAGATATTCTTTGCAGATATGTTCGACTTTAATATTTATAACAAGAAATTTATTCATTTCTTGTCCATGACAAATGGAACTAACAGACCTGTGTCGTGTCTAGGCTAGGAGACTTGGGTACAATTCCGTATGTAATCTATTTCACGAATTTCGTTCCTGTAATTGTCATACTTTATGGATGTTGTCCTTGCTTGGGGAGACTGTTGAGCCATAGCATCGATTTCAAATTCCCTTGCTAATTCTAACGTAGGTACTGTGTATATTTATGTTATGACGCACCATTAAGAAACATTTCAAGATGTGTTAATTCGATAGAATGGTTTCATTATTCAATCAATAAGACTTTGGAGCTATTTGAAAATGCGTTTACTGTTTTCTCCATAGTAAAATTTTCCATACAAAACCATTTGTATTTATATCCATATACTATCATCACAATAAGGCAGTTTGTTTATTTCCCTCGCTTTTAGATGAGGATATCGACAAAACGATAGAGTATATGAAAAACAGTTTGTTTTACAGCGATACTAAACACTCCATGAGGAGAACTACAAACAACGTCAGGTTGATAAATATTTATTCGACACTAGATGTTTACATTATAACTTGTTTATTCTATTCTAATAGCTAAACATTTATAAATGTCCGAGTCTTTGAGGTGAAATGACATAATTGATGAAAAGACAAGGCGAAAATATTATCTCATTCAATTTAGGAAGAAGCTGTAATGGCAAATAACGACTATTGTGCATATGTTACAAATGCTACCCGTTTATTAATTACAACAGATGACGTGTCTGTGTTTATTACCGTTCAGTAATCAATGTTAAATAACATGAATAGAAATTTAACAAAATATAACAATATGTACAAATGCAATGCAACATAACGGACAAATGGATGAGATTTCATAACCTGATCATATGGTATTGAAAATGGCGTTATTTGCTAATAGGTAACATCGGAGGCCGAGATTTGTAAATGAAAATAAAAAAGGGTTTCCCATCTAGAAGCAAAAGACTTGGGGGAACACGTCTTTGAAACGGATAACATTATTAATAAATGAAGATAGTATAATGATATGTTAATGAAAACATACCAGTATCCTCATTAATGTGCTAAATCAATCTTGGCGACATCCTTGCAGAATGCAATAAATTACCAACATTTCAACATGATCATAATCCAAACTGAAATTCAATAAAACTAAGACAGCATATGATAAAAAACAAAACAAAAAACTAATACAAAAAAGAAAAACAAAATTACTCAGATTCCTGAAAAAGCACACAAAGAACAAGACCAGGTGTTCCGGAAAGGTTTATCGACGATGCCCTCCATGTAAACCTTGGTCAATCCAAGTAAGTAATGTCACTATCTCAAATGAAAACAAGCGATAAGTAACACTATCAAGATCACTATGACAACTAAAGCATTTTCCGATCATTTTTATCAACATCTTTTGAACCCCTGTCTTATGAGCCTATCCGTAAGTTGTGGACTTTTTCCACCAAAAGTTGATAGAATTTGTCAATAGGCTGTGTTTACTGTGTTAATTGTTACTAAATTGTAACGAACTTAACTACCTGAAATAGATATACTTGTGTCTATATTCTACATCAGATATACGTTGTGGCTAAACCTACGATAAGACAGAAAGAAGTAACTTACTGCTCATTTTCCCCTTTTGAATGCAGCTTTACTTATTTATTTTTCAATAGTGTGTGTCAGCGGAGTAGCAGAATAATACAAATATCTTGAATAGCGGAGATGGTAGGATAAAGCAGAAATATGTTTGTTCCAGTTTTCTTACTTTGTTGTTAATTAACACTTTTTAAGAAAAATATATGAAACTAAGTTATTGTGGAAATGCTTGTTGTATACTGATACATCTATTCTCCAGCTATTAATTTATTTCCCTCTCTGTGCAGTTGCCGAGTCTTCTTTGTCAACACCTAAAGTACGGCAAATCGCATCTTTTAACGTAACCACACAGTACGAGAATGGCAGGACATATACTGTCTCTAGAAACCACAGCTGTTGTTCGCATAAAGCACTACTTAACTCGATCGGAGAGATATGTTCGAGAACTTCGTTCTTGTTCGCAATACAATCGGTGAGCAATATTTTAGACTGGAGATGGACCCTCTTGATTAACGATTTTTACAAGCCTCCATGTACATTAATCACTAAACAAGTTAGGAGAAAATAGTATTTGGCAAGTCTTTGATTTCTCAGACACCAATAGAGTCTTGACATAGTGGTTCTCACAAGGAAAACTTCTGTTAATATTTGTAAAACTGGTACTTTTTTTCCATTCTACTGTTTGAATCTGATGTAAATTTTTAAAAATTGCAAATACTTGACCAAACCTTACAAGAAGGGTGTCAGAAAACAAACTCTTATTCTTCCGGAACGCCTGGTCTAATTCTTCTTGTATCTTTTAGGCGTTTCCGTGTTGATCTTTATTTTGTTCATATTTTGCACTAGTATTACTGAATTTGTGTTGGAATTAAGATTATTTTGCGAAGTTGGTATTTACTTGGAATTTTTGTGTTAGATCGATTGACAACTATGAACATTTAAATAATTCACTATTTTCGGATAGTGTTAAAAGAAATCATTTTGAAACCATCTGTTGGAAAAAGTGTTCAACAAATAGGGATCCCGAAAAATTATTTACATGGTGATTTGGTAGGTTTTTAATAAGATGTAAGACATTTCTATTCTGCCACTGTAAGAAAATCGACGAGAAGAATGGCTGATGTTTTACGCCATGCAACAAAATTAAAAGTGGTCTATTGAAAGATAGCATCCGTCGTCACTGATATAAACTATTATGGAAGTCTTATACTTACCATCATACGGGAATGGGAGATAATAATATGAAAAATGACTGCAAACTTCACTTATGATAAATCTCAATAGTATATGTCCACATTTTTATTTGTATACGTGTCCTAAAGAATTGGAAATAAACTATTCCTTTAAAAAAGATTCCAAAATCTAGGGAAAAACTAAATGACTTTTCACAATTCATAGCTGTCTACCTTGGTTATCATGTTGACAATAAAGTTTAAAGATATGATAAATTCTTCTATTGAAATGCTGATCTTAAATGCCATTATGGGGGAAAGGCCCGAAAATGAACTTAAATCATCCAGTTATATTTGAGAATAAGTAACTTCAAGGCCAGGTTAATCTAAACGTTTATCACTTTCCAGTCATGTCATTGTAACGTCTTCTTCAGGTTAGGTCTTAGAGATATATCAAAACACGAGTAACCAGGCGACTGATCAATATCTTAACTAGGTTTTTCGTGGTGTGTCCGCATTTAACAAAGGCCAGATGGCTCACATATATCTCAAATTATCTAACTAACTTTGTATATTGCTATCAAACTACCAGACGTTTCGGATGTCGAAATATCTAGTCGTGCTCGTTTTTTTTTTAATGCAGATCGTAGATCTTTAGCCTCTTCTAAAGTTTTACTCCAACGTATTTCAGGTAAAAACTGAGAGGATGATATGCTGCCAAGTACCTGTTAGACCTATCAGTGACATCAATTTTAAACATCCACATTATCCTGAGATGTCATAATCACATGAACATCTTTTTAACAAATCGCGGGAAAACCTTCCGAAAGAAAACAAGTTTATCGTCAAAATAATCAGGTAAAGGAGCGCGTTCTAATATCTACCCGCCATTACTTTAAGAACTAGGAGTATCTGAACGAGCTAGCATGTTATTGAAAGAAACGAGTTCCAATATATTTATGTTCCACTTTCAAGAAAATTAAAGGTTTCGTGACTCAATTAACTGGGAAGAATTACACAGACTTGTGAATATTTCATTTCCAAGAAGTTTTGATCTTATTTTCGTACTTTGGAAATTGTGCTGCGTCGTTAATTAATTATTCTATATATTGAAAATTATGTTTTTGTCTTAGACATGATATATTAAAGTTGCAGAAACTAAATTGATAAAACCAGGTATTTTTACTAGCATAGATACGTTAAGTGAGTAAAATTTAATTAGTTTCTATTTCATATGCGATTTTGAAAGTAATCGACACTTCTTAATCTCGCGTGGTTTCTTATTGCAGCAGTAACAATTCTGGACTTTCTTTAAAAGTCAACAGTGAATGAAATATTGATAGATACTTACAGCTGGAAGAAACAACTGGTACACAGGTTCATAAATAATGTTCCCTTGTATATATAGAATTTATGTCAAACAAGTATGTTTAAGTACTTACTTCACAAAAATGTTGTAGAGTCGACAATTTTTTATGTTTTGCTGTCCTCGCACCAAACACTTCTGTTACAAAACAGTTTAATCTTAGTATTTTAAGTAAATAATGTTTAATTTATCTTGAAAAATGTGTCATTCAATAAACAAACTAATATCTAAAGGTAACGCCCTTTTAAAAAGGATTGTACAAAAGCCACAAGGGGATTAGGATTTTTCTATAGAAGTTAAGAAATTCTATTTTTTGTTGCAAGAGCTTACAAAAGTTTGATAAGGAGGAATACTAGACCCATGATTCAATAGATTTTTAACTTTCAAATATAGGATGATTAATTTTTAAAGCAACATCATATGTAGGTGCACATTATGAACCATGCTACAACTTTAAGGAATTAAAACGTAGGTTAAGGCGAACCTCGTATGATCAAGTCCACTTGCAGAGACTCCTACCTTGAATGACAATGATTGGAAGCAAAGGCACAAACGAAGGACAGCTTCCATAATTACATTGAGAGTCCTGTGCTGATGTGACGTCAAAGAATGTAAATATATCCTAATCCAAGAATTGGCCATTTCGTATCTGATTCTGGATTTCTGTTGAAAGCTGTGAATCACTAACGAACTTTTTTTTTTTACTTTAGTTAAAATAGTTTTATTTCATGACCTTCTAACATGATAAAAGAGCAAGCAGCAGCCAGACAGGTCCTTATTCATAATTAATAGGTTGGTGTCATTTATGGAACCATGGCGAAGAATGATTCCTACGTATGAACCTTTTTTTTCAAAACTGTATGCGTAATATGAAGATGAATTAATCGGATTTCTAGCTTATGACACGTTAGTCGAGTTTAGTTCAATGTTCCAACAGACTATATACATACATATGTGAACAACCTATGTCCCTATCTCAAATAATTTATGTTTTTTTTAAACGAGACTAAACTTATCGATGAGCTAATCAAAACAGGTTACAAAGTCCTTTCCATCTCTTTCAATTTCACATTAAAACCTATAGATGGTATGTTGTCGTTTAATATCAAGACGTGTATTAACGATTTCCACCACGTATCTCGATCTTTTCCTACATTAGGATAAGCGTGGGGGTTAAGAATTATCTCCTGTGAGTATACCATTTCTTTATTTCAATTTGGAGTTGGCAAGTCACAGTTGAAAACGACATTCAAGGTCTTGTTCCTAATATCGTAACAGATTAACCGAGAATCTTACAACACAAGGTTTTAGAGAGACAAATGTTGATGAGGAGTATTGGGTTTTATGGTCGTTATGATAACCTTATTGAGACCTATTCTATCACTTTTTGCGATATAAAGTTGAATATGTGTTTCCCATTAATATACCTGTTATCTCGATGTTTACCTCGTACTCATTTGTTGACCTTATGTTTATTGACATTTTAGGTGTCGTCGATGAAGCGGCAGACGTTTATGCTTCCATACACGTGGTCATGTTCTACTAGTACTTTTTCAGGAGTCCCCGTGTAAATTTTTCGCTTGCTCTATGAAGGGTTTATATTAAAATTCAACATCCTATTGACAAGAAGGTATTTTCTGCGTTTGTTATTTCCTTATAATGTGGATAACACACACATATATATATATACACACACACTATATTAATAATCATTGTTTTCCAAGACCACTCTTAAATGATGAACTGACTTGCAATAGTTTCAGGCCTAGACATCAGGTGTACAGCAGTTAATTGCCTGAGTCAGTAACCATCAATACCAATGTTTTATAGTTTATTTGATTTTTTTCTTTCCTTTTTAATCAGTGCTATCAGAGGATATTGTGTAATTTGCATTAAAGACAAACGGCGATACGATGATATCGATATTTGCCTTAGGATGAAAAACTAAACCTTGGTTTATATATGCTTAGAGAGACATAAACATTCATTACACGTTGACTCTATGGTTGTTAGGGTTAGAATAAATCGCACAGGATAGGAACAACCAAACTGATAAAGCATTAAATGTACGCATTTCATGGGACAGTGAAAATGGCGCAATGAATACGAGTCTCAGTGATTCCATTGAGAATTATTCTATTTTGTTATGTGACATAAGCTGAATGTATTGGATGTGTTTGCCTGTTTCTTCCATTGTTGTATACCTTGTTCTCATTTGAGAATGTGACATTTCTTACTCAGATGGACCAAGATTTTCATGGCGAGTGTCGTCACTGAGGACGCTTACTCTTTCTCAACACATGGTCCTATGATTATGTTGACATGTTGATATTTTCTTTTTTAACAATTTAAGATTCGTCTTTTGAGTGCTAGAAAATTAATCAAACAATGATGTATTTCGTAGACAGGAGTTTAGCATGTATCTCTATCCTTTTGTTGACCATTCAAACCCTTACACTCGAGAATATCCCTGTCCATGGAACAGATTAATTCAAGATTCTATTTATCATCCATAGAGATTTATTGACGACGAAATTCTCATGCATGGTATCATCGTCAATAATAAGTGTTCACAATTAATGTATATATCGACCATAATGACGCCTTCGTAGTGATGATTTATAGGAAATGATATTTGTGGTAGGTTTAGAGCAAAGTCTTTGAGTCGATAGATTGCCACAAATATTAAGTACGTGTATTTAAACTTAACCTCATTGAACAGACAAAAATAATAGACGTACATACGACTAGGTAGCCAGGTTTGCCTAAAATTGCTGAAAAAATGTTAATCGGTTTCCATTTTAAAGGTTTGGCTTCCCAACAGTTTCAATTACTTTTGAGAATTTTAGGTGTACAATCGATTGTTTCGATGATCTTCAAATTTAATGGCTGATTTGGGTTTGCAGATGTTCATTTTTCTGTACCTCCATCATTACAAGATAGCATCACTTAATGCCATAAAGGTCTTGTACATAAAATAATTACCTCCTCCGACACTTGACAATGATGCCCAAGGACAATTGATCTTTCATTTGTTAACGGATATATTTCTAAACTTCCGTGAAGTGATGTGCACTGATTGCCGATCGCTTGTCGATTATTTCTGTTCTATCATTATTTCTCAATGTCTACTGCCGTCTATTTCTTTTATAGATTGATAAAGCCCATTGGCGAGTGTGTCCTATGAACACAGAGGGCTCCCCTTGTGAAGGAGCGTTTGTTTACTGGAATTGAACGTCATATGTAACGATGTACAAAGACGTATTGACAACTTGGTACATACGTTTGTTTGCGTGGAGATTAAAGCGCAGATCACTTGTATGGTTTACCCGCCTGAAGGTTGTCTCGTGGAGTGTCGTTTGATAATAAATCTATTTAACTTTTGTGAATAGTCGGTCATGTTTAATGTCTGCTGTAGATTGTGTGATTACGTGCTGATAAATAAGTTATTATTACAACAAATAACTTCAAGTATTGTTAAGCTGATAACAGACACTGTCGAAATTGTGTCATTTTAGTCACGGCTTTCCATTTAACACAAACACTGCAGAGCCTGTGTTTAGTCATTTTATGTTGAGCTAGGTAAATGTACATTATAAGAGCATTGTGTTAAGTTTCATAAAACTACATATGAAATGAAAACAAATTTAAGATACTTTTTATCATACAATGTAGTTACAATTTCACAGGATTTAAAGTAAACAAAGGCAATGTGCCATATAATGACATCACGGTCTACTTCTGCCTTTCTAGTCTAAAACTTCTCTAGGGCATAACACTATTTTTATAGGCGAAATCACTTGAAACCAGGCGAATGACATGATAAATGAGAACAAAAGAAATAGGACCTCGTCACAATCAAGCATTATTTGAATGAAAGCTGGGGTCTGACTGTCAAGAAACGGGTATATCAATGTAAATCAGAATAAGCAAAATGTACAAAAGAGTTGACTTTACGTGCCAGGAGATCTAGAGAGGTCGACAATATCGGAAATATACCAATATCCTTGTTAAATTTAAGTTCGTTTATGAAGTTTGACGGCTATTACGACCCGGTATAACACAAACACTTTTTTTATTACCTAGTCTTAAACATTAAGCGTAATATGACACTATAAGTGCTGGATGGTATCCAGTAAAACTCTCTGACACCAATGCGCACCTACAAATACAGTCAAAGCTTCTATTCTAATGCAGAGAAACTGCATGAAGTGTAATTGTTTGATATCATTTCACATGTAAATACAGAATCGATCACATTCTACTTTGTATAAATCGGATGAATTTCGTATATGTTTACTGTTCCATTAGCAATATAATATTATGACAAATATTGAACTATTGTAACAACTCTAATCTGAAACTGACTGTCTGATATTCCATGTCCTGTCAATCAGTGCAAAATAATGCATCATCATAGGATCTAGGAATGAATCACTGTGAGGCAAATTTTGCCTCCAACTCGCACCCAACAAATTCCAACACGTACTGGACACGAACACCACCTACAATTCTAATATAAACACTCATGAAATCAAAACAAAAACATTTTAGCAGTCGATCGATCTAGGGTAAAGATAAAACGTGACACTGACTTGACGTTTTCTTACACAATTCTATTTCTATCACTACTTATTTTGAACAGCGTTCTGAATTATTCCTAGGAAGAAGCTCAGTGGATGTTTACTTACTGTAACACACTTTTTTTAGCGAGTATTTAATTCTCCGAAAGGTAAGTTACCGTCAAAATTCGCGAAGACATTATTTTGCCGGGTACCACAATACAAAAGTCATTTATTAAAGAACAACATCAGCAAAGGTATATTCGCGATGGTTTTTAATTCGTGAGTAATGCTGCTCGCGAATAAACGC
The DNA here is from genome assembly GCF_031769215.1 of Ylistrum balloti. NCBI lineage: Eukaryota > Metazoa > Mollusca > Bivalvia > Pectinida > Pectinidae > Ylistrum > Ylistrum balloti. The sequence goes on along the minus strand of NW_026782385.1, from coordinate 100,237 downwards.
GAAATATAAATCTTCGCCAAAAAAAAAAATCGATTACAGAAGGTCAATGCTCTCTAAGATTAAATCATCGGTTAGATGAGCCCATCTTATTGCCTTGATGATGCTTCGTTCTTGATTCTGTGTAATTAAACCACAATAAACTGTGTGTGCTTATTTTTATTCTTTGCTATCCAAGGGATTACCACAGAGACTTTTGGTAAATTGAGTCGGAAGTCTCAATATGTATTTTCCCGTGATTTAATAGGTTTCATAGGTTTTCATTGTATTTGAATATTTTGTGTATAAATCTAATTTCTCATTTGAGAACGTGAAATTATTTATTTTGAATGGCCAAGGATTACATTGCAGCTCTCGTCGATGAACAAAAGACGCTCACTCGTCCAGAACACCTGGTCTTATTCTCCTTTTCCGGGAATCTCCTTGCAAATCGTATTTATATTTTGCATTAGGTTTATTGCATTTTGAGTTTGGATTATAATTTTGTTGACATTTTGGTATTGTTTGTTGTTTTTTGTGTTATAGGAACAGATCCGATATAAGATATATATGAGCATGTACACGTGTTTCTTTAGTCATAGCGACAACGCAATATGAAAATTCCCTAGCTGTATGCTTTCATATCTAGTTGTAATTTTGTAAAATCTCAAAAGTGTTGGATATTAGCTATCAAGCTTTGTATTATTCACAGCGTTCAGCTCCGAGACTTTTTCATGAAGGGTCAAAAATACTATGAACTCATTCCATCTTCAACTTCAACATACTTGATTCCGTTAAAAAAAACTATACCAGTGTGGGTGAGACAAGGCAGTGTGATAGAAATAACATATGCCTGCCGAGGCATCCAATAACTTTCTCCTTGTTTGCAGGCACTATCACATTTTAGCACATGAAAACTTCGGCTCGCCTGATAATAAAAGAAGACCTACCTACACATTATTACAATTATTAAGATTGCTAGTTAATGATAGGGATACAGACCGCCCCGGCCTGGTGTATATCGAATGCCCACATTTCTCAATAATCCACATCAATAGTGTTTTATTGCTGGCTATTCTTGTTCTTCAGTCAAACATTTAGCAATGCTGCTTACCAGCATTTTTACAATATAACACTCACAAATCAGGTTTCCAATCTAATTGTGATACTCTAACACGAAAATTGAATTTCTAAAAGAGATTTAGGCTAATCAGGTTAATGGTTAAAAAAAAACTCTCTTCCAATAAAAATTTCTTCTATCAGCAAATTCTTATTTTCTCATGCTGTGAACAGAAGTAACAAGGCCTTGTTCCAACTATCACGATCTCTGCGGAGATGTATATGACTTGCGTATAAATTCACAGCGCGGGGTTTAGAAGCAAGATGCAGGTCGATAAAGATTATGAGGATGTTTGTCATTATAATCTCATTGAAAATTGTTTTCTTGTTTTCTTGTGCGATATGGAGTCAAACTTGTTTGTGATAATCATTAATGTGCTTGGTCACTCTGTTTTGTTGACCTAACTCTCATTTTGGAACATGGCATTACTAATTTTGTTTAACCAAGGTTTACATGGCAGGTGCCGTCGATGAAGACGCTTACCCTTCCGTAGTGCGTAATGTTTTGTCGCACTTGTGCCCTTGGTCATGGTTAGGCGGGTATGCGTCAGAGGTTCGAGACTCGGTATTGGGTCATATGTGTATGACAGTAAGATCCTTATTGCGCTAAATGTTGAAACAGCTAGTTTTTATATTGTTGTAAAACAGGTTAAGTTCTTTTTCTCATCTTTCGTTTGCTCATATTTTGTAAACTTAGATTCATGGAATCTGTGTTTGAGCTAACATGCTGTGGATATTTCAGTATTTTTGTAGCTTTGTCGTGTAACTGAGACTTCCCGACCCCAAAAATGCAACAGAAAATTACTTTTCCTACCTCATGATATTTCATCTTCATTTAACAGCAGTATGTGTATTAAGTGCTAGATATATCGATTTGCGATCATTTGACTGAAATCAATTTCTTTACGATAACAATGCACGTTGGCTTCCTGGACAAAAAAAAAAAAAAAAAACAAGCAAAACAGCAGAAACCAATTATCAAGTCCTCCAAGTAAGTTATTTTCACTTTGAAAGCAACGAATATCCGTCTTAAATCTCAGTCAGCTTTTTTTTAGGGGAAATTACTACAAACACTTTCAAAAAGGTCATTGACATTCGTATGTCTTACACTAATATAGCAATGGATTATTGTATCTAAAATAGCCACTTCTGTCAAAATAGTGTATCTCTTAAAACAAGGGATCGGCGAGTGCGTCATGGGATTCATTAGACGAATTGATCAAGGAAGAATGATTTACAGGGATCGATGTTTTACCTTCATCGTATGTAACATAAAATACACGCCTACATATTGTAACACGTGGTACCGGCCAAATAAACAGCAACTCACCAGAGATTATTAGTTTCCAAGCAAATGGGGTATAAACAAAAATGTATGCATACTATATTGGTTAACGCGAAGCCTTGAGAATTTTAGAATTCGATTGAAATTAAGATAATTTGTACTCATGGACCGGCGAAAAATAGCATCGGATAACAGATTTGATTGGCAAAATTTTGCTGATATTGCAAAAAAATAAGTATCCGTCTTTGATCAAAGAGACTGAAATACCTTAAAGATAAACATGTATTTAGCAACAATTGTTAAAACGTTCCAAGATATATTTTCGATGTATAACCAACAAGTCTTATGCAAGTATCTCGATAAGGCAACATATAACATTTTTTGAAGAATGATAATGACACGGTATATCATTTTAAGATGTATCAAATATAATTGAGAATATTGACATAGAAACTTCGTTTAAAGATAATTTATAAACCAGGCAGAAATTTAACTTCATTCTAAGTGTCCTGTTGTATCATCAACATCTTACTTTAATGTTTAAGTCATTGAGCTTGTGCAATAGCAACCTGATATGTTCTTTCATCTTAGGTAGGTTGCTAAATCACGTTCCAGAAATACTATTCACAAAGCCGTATGCCGGTAGTGAAAGCATGCCAGAACTTGAACCTAAGTGACGCATTTCTTTTCTCGCTAGAACACGGCAAACATGCTCAAATCATTTCAAACTACGTCCCTACAAACAGTTTCGTCGGTCCCTGGGATAGACAGTGAACAACGCGAATTAAGAGCTTTTTCTGGTCTGTTATATTGAAAACGTTCATCAATACTGTAAGTTTAGTGATGATAGTTGGTGTTAATTAATAATTAGTGTTCCTTAACACATATATTTACAATATATTCATTTCAGATATCCAAGAGAGGTGAAACCTATAGTTCAGAGGACAAATAGACACAACGTGCAAGTACCTCGTATAGATCTGCATAACGTGCCGGTACCCGTGTCAAGACCTTAACTTTTAGGAAAAGTAGTTTATGATTGTGAAGAGGACCTTTTACGAGTCTGCATTTAATAAATTTCACATTGAATAAAAACTGCTTGTCGCAAAACCCAAGTAGCATTTCGTTGAACGATTCTTTGATAATGCCGATAATAGGTTTTTGAGATGACCCCCGCAATCCGTACGTGTCAGCGAACGTGTAGGTGTACGTGCAGGAATCCGATGTATAAGAAATATCTAATATAAGATGAATATTGATGATCTTTTCGGAATCCTGTCTAACACTGATTGTAATAGTGTGATGATTTATAAGACTTTGATATTGTCCTCTAGATGTAGTGCACCGCTGACACAATTACTGTGACCTTATCGGGAATGGCTTGATAATTCTCACCCATATAAACCACGCAGCTACTTAACCTCTTGACAGTAATATTTTAAAGCATAAGAATGGGTTCTTAAATGTACAAATCACAAATTTAGATTTTTTCCCATGTAGATTACTGCTTTAAACTAGCATTGTCCTCTTTCAGATTTACGTATTTTTCAAAAAAAGTAGAAACTTCATCAAGTTTCTTTCTTCTTTTTTTTTTTTTTTTTTTTTGTCTTTATTTCACTCGGGCACATATATGTTTGCTATCAGAAGTTCTACAGGCATCCTATGGCAATCACGTTCACATATATATAGTATATAGGTATCATAGGATTTCCGGAAATGAAATGAAGCCATAACAGTGATGATATGTATGAGGTGATAAGGTGATGCTGATTTCTTTTTTTTTTTTTCTTTTTTTTATAAGATTTTCCTCAATAGCCGCTAGATATCAAGATTTAGGCCCATAGCAATAAGTCATAAGACGAAGAATCAAGTTTTGTTGCAGTTTAACAACTGGCTTTACTTGATTGTAAATTGGTATTGAAAGGTACTATTGACTTGTGAGTCTTTTCACACAGTCTACTTCAATATCACACTGTTAAGTGACATTTTCGTGAATTTGAATTACAGCTTGGTATTTTATGTGGATTTTGGAAATGTTGTGATGAAAATGTTCGTGACAACACTATTTTTCAAAATTATACAAAGTATTCCTAATGCAGACTAAAAAGTATAGATGAAACGATAAAAAAACTATTGTCTCTGATCTTTCCGTAAGAGCAGAGTTTCTGAGTCCAAAAAAAGACAACGTTTCTATGACAACCAACCTGGACATTATTTTCAAATCGATCACCGTAGTATTTTAACCTTATTTTTAATCCGGTTCTAAATAATGGAGAAATCGTAAGTTTTCACTAGACAAGAAGCCCATTTGGTCACCGCTGGCTCCTCATTACTACAAGCCACGCCAATGTATCAAACTTTAATTGTTTCTAATGTCTCCGAGCAGTAATTAATGCATCGCCTGCCAAGTGATGCATTGCCGCTCTGTTCGTTGGATTTTTGTTTTTGTAAGCAAAATGTTAATTGACAAAACACTATGTTCTTCGGGGTTTTTTATTCGTGCATTAAACGTGTTAAAATCAGCGACTATTGATTGTTTTTTTTTCATTCTATATTTTTATGTAGACGCATAAAAATCATATTTAATCAGAGGAGAGTGCTATATATTTGATAACGTCACTGAAATAACTTTGATTTTAATCATTGTGGAGCCACTGACGAGTAAAAATGAAGTGACAAGTTTCATAAATCTGGTATGATATGGAGAATCACGAAAGATATGTTTATTTTTCTTGAAAACAATATTTCATTAGATTAACACAAAATATTTGATATTCTCTTTCTATATTTCTTTCTTTGGTGACGTCACACTATATATGACGTCATGAATGCATGACGTCACTATGGAAACAATGGGTTTCTCAAGGGACAACCGTGATGATCTAATTTCAATAAAAGATAAGGCTATATTGTCAGAAATCATGCTTTGCTTTAGAGTTAAGCAAATTGTTTCTCAGTGTTGTCTGTTGTCAGGCAAAGCATTTAACTACACACTGAAGAATTGGCGATAAGATCTCAAGATATCGATGGATGAATGTATAGGAGGCGGAAAAACTATCTCACTTACATGCAAGAGCTTCGAAAGATTAAATTTCCGGATTTACTTAGTGATACATATCACCCCGAGTAGGCGAACAACACTTTGGATTTTACCTTCTGTATTACAAAGAATTGCAGAAAAGACACACAAATGAAAAGTACATTTCAATGAAAAGAAAAAACTCAGCATAGTACAACAGTGTCACCTTTTGTAATTTAGCACTCATTTTAACAGCAAGGGTGATGAAACTTCAAAATTAATGGAAATAAATGTCATTTTTCTATTTTTTGATAGATGTATAAATTTCAATATCTTGTGATTTAACAAAGTGTCAGGTACAGATTAAATCCTAAATACCCGATGCTATTCAAGCGTGTTAAAACTTGTTATGACAGCAAAATCCTATATACCATGTAAAATGGGCTATTGCAGCATTTCATCAAGTTGATTTTTTTTTTCATTGGTCATATCTGAAGAATGATACACTATATCTGTGTGGTTAGACTGCTGCAGTTAACCTTTAATTCACGATTCAGCACGACGGCCTATCGTGTTTGTTGTGAAACTGAAATCGTGGCTTCCGCGCTATCATTGAGGATTACTTTGTGTAAAAAATATGACCTGTGGTGAGTGTTTAGAGAGAAGATAATCAAAATAGATTGACATTATTGAAATGGTTCTCATTGAAATTCGGAGCAAGGTTTTCAGAGAAACCAAATAACATGACAGAGAGAATACACTGCATACACTTTATCTATTAGTATGCATTCTATTTCATTTTGACTAATTTAATCACCTTTTGTAATCAATTTTATCTCCGAAATGTATTCACATGTGAGTTTTTGGCTATTTGACAAGAAATTTGTACTGAAGTGTTTATCATAAAATGTTCCAAAATATTTTCTTTGGTATCTACATTTGCCAAAAATGATGTATAGATGATGCCTGGCCTCATTCTCTTGCCGACACCAAAGATTAGGGCTGATCGTTACAAACTGGGGACAACCATATAAAAAGGATTGCATAACCATGGAATCCAATTCGTTATGTATCCATACGAATACTCACCTGAAATGTGGGTTGACATATGGATAACTCATTAAATATTCATTACTGGAAATAACTTCTCTTTTGCGAGCATTTAATTTCACGGAAGGCAAAGCAATAGAAATATAATAGATAATAACATACCGACATGTCAATAAAACCGTAGTTCCAATTCAGAATCAATGGGAAAATATGAAGGACAGATTCGCACGGAGACCACTGAAAAAAGCATGGAGAATTATACGAGAAGTTCCAAAAGGGTTAGCGTCTTCAATATCGCCCTTCATGTGCACTATGTAAAGCAGACGCCAGTCTAAGTCTTTACCATCAATGATTAACTAAAACTTCACATTGAATCCCAAGTATATGTGGTTCGTTACTGTTGTTCTAAGGTTAGTCAGATTTGTAATTTATAATTTTCCTAAGAAGTAGAGAAACCGTGCAAATTATTTTTACCAACTATATTTCATTGGTAATATAGCATAAAAAAGATCACCTCGTGACGTCAACTATCTTACGAGATACAAAAATTTTACGAAGTTAATAAAGCCTCTTATTTGAGGCGTATCACAATAAAACATATTTTCTATAGAGATATTTATATGATGTATCATGACTTGTGTCGACTTCGAATTAAAACCAAAATTCATTATCAAATCTCCAGTATACATAAAAACGAGCATACTATCCCCAAATTTATTTATGTTTTAGGGCGAACCAAGACTTTTATATCGATAGGTCCTTAGCGCTTTAACAATCAATAAACCCTGTAATAGCTCTTTGGTTACCGAACGAATAATAGCAGTAAGTGTTCAAACTAAGAAGAAGGAGTGGGTGGGTAAGAGGGGAGGGGGGGCCGTGAATGGGGGATAGTTTGAATCTTGGTCGCTGGTCAGAGGCCTGCGTGGGGCAGTCCCCAGGTACTGATCGCAGGTCGGTTGTTTTTCTCTGGGAACTCCTGCTTGCCTCCACCATCCAAACCTAGCACGTCCTTAAATGACCCTGGCTGTAAATAGGACGAAAAGTACTAACAAGCTAAAATAAACGATAAAGATTGCATGTCTGTGTTAATACAATTATCGTCATATGTTTACTTAATCAGAAGTTTTAAAAGATTGTGAACTTTATTTAGCGTAGAAATATCAAAATTACTTCAAGAGAAATATTTTCCGTCTATCTAGTATCACGAAAACAAAGCACAATGCATTTATCTTACATTATTCCAAACATTATTCTTATGTAACTTTAGTATGTCCAATTCTCGTTCCTGCGGTGTTGATATATCACAGTTAATTCGATATCATAGGGCTTGATCCCAATATCGCGATTTACATAATATCGAGTGGTAATAGATAAACTAAAAACACGAGGTTTCGAGAGAGGCAGTTCGATGACCATTACGGGGAAATTTTATGGTAGCCATAATGAATTCATTATGAAATATTCTATTTTCTCTTGAGATGTGAATTTGGAGGTGTTTGATTCTCAATAGAAAGTCTGTTGTTATCTTGTTCTCATTTTGAGAACGTGACATCACTTACTTTGGATTGATCAAAACTTAAATGGCGGGTTTCGTCGATGACTCCAAATCTCGTTTCATCATTTTTGAACTCGAAATACAATTATTTTGATCTGTCAATATTTCTTTGATTGTTTATAAAAACATGATATTTTGATGATATCTGTTCATGTGTATGTCTTTCTTTTGTTCCTATTGTGCCATAGTTTTATTGAATTTGAGTTTGGATTATGATTATGTTGACATTTCGATAGCATCTTGTTGATTTTTTTATGATTGAAAATATTATCAAATTTTTGTATTGTGAATAACTTCTATTATGACCTTTTTCATGTTCAGTATAACAAAAAGCATGATATCAAATCGATATAATTTGGTAGTACAAGTGTAAGCGCCACTAACATAACGCTACACTGGAAAACCAATGTTAACCATTGGCCGAAGGTTGCGTTCTTGACATCATCTTTTAAGGCCATATTTGTAATTCAAATTGTCTGTTTCCTCCCGAGGTTTTTGTCAGCGTTGGCAACGCTTATAATATAAATCAGTGTAAATATGTAGATTAACTACATGCCAATCAACGAATCAACAGTTCTACTGTATGTAATATTTATGTACAGGGTTTGTTCGCCAGCCGTCTTAACGATTAATAACGTACCTAATTACACGATTCTGTGGTCAGTCAACAACAGGTGGTCACCGCGTAACCACGTGACACAACATCGGATGACTGAAAGGTGCTTGTATTCCGGTAATGAAATTGTAATCCTGTCAATACTAATCCCTTTATCCCTGGTGTAAAGATTGCTATTGATTACATCCCAATATTAAGGTCTTTTGTGTTCTAGACTCTCGGATCCATTTAAAAAGGAGGGTTCCAAATAATGATTATTGGAGAATCAAAATGCAGGTCATTCTAAAGATATGTTTGTAATTGGATTGTCACTAAAATTATATAGTTCAACAAGTTACTGACAAGTACAGTCTTAATGTTTTGGCAAGTTGTTGTCTGCCTTGTCACAGTTGTCTGTCTGGTCATATTTGTTGTACGAATCTAAATTTCATACTGTCGAGTACATTCCTCGTAATATCAACTGCTGAATACCATTTTATTCACATGAAAAGAATGTGTGTATACATGAAAGCACGTGACACATTGATCACGTGTGCACGTGTATGTCTTACCTATCTTCTGATTGGACGTTTTTTATATCCATTTTATTTTTAGATCTGTTGTCCTTGTTACTGTTATTACTAGATTGTTTGTGAAGATAGGCAATCTGTTGTATCATGTATGGAAATCAAAGATTAATTCATGGATATTCGACAAAATTTGATGCGAAGAGATCCTACTCGGATATTATGGGTAGTGTTCATATATTTCTCCTACTGAAATGGTAATGAATATATCCGACTTCCGACACGCAATGTGTCTAATCGGATTCCCGTGACCATAACGCCCATTTAATGCTCAAGCGATGGTTTGTATGGCACATAGCCTGACTGAGACTCAGGAATCAAGTCTGAAAGTTTCAATTATTTTTGTGATGTGTAAAGGTTTTTTGTGCGTGTGATTTATAAAGAAAATTAATAATTTCTTTCGCAGCGCTCAACCTGTCAAGGTCATTTTAAAATCAATCCTGTTAAAATGACCTCATGTCTTCACAGTGTTCCTATTGTTCAAATTTTGATGTCATTATTTATTAAAGGAGATCAAATGTTATACCATATATATATATCCAATGCGGTTAATTTAGATATGTGTTCAAGACTTTGTTGTCTTCTATGTCGCAGTCTGCCCAGTCACAATTGTATTTCCAAACACAGCAGTGGTCTCCCTGTCAAAGTTTAATTTTTCACCAAGTCATATTTACTACCTTCCCAGTTACAATTCCTGTCCCACAGACACAGTTGTTGTCTGCCTGTCACAGTTGTTGTCTGTCCTGTCATAGTTGTTGTCTGTCCTGTCATAGTTGTTGTCTGTCTGTCATAGTTGTTGTCTGCCTGTCATAGTTGTTGTCTGCGCTGTCACAGTTGTTGTCTGTCCTGTCATAGTTGTTGTCTGTCCTGTCACAGTTGTTGTCTGTCCTGTCATAGTTGATTTCTGCGCTGTCACAGTTGTTGTCTGTTCTGTCACAGTTGTTGTCTGTCCTGTCACAGCTGTTGTCTGTCCTGTCACAGTTGTTGTCTGTCCTGTCATAGTTTTTGTCTGTCCTGTCATATTTATTGTCTGTCCTGTCATAGCTGTTGTCTGCGCTGTCACAATTGTTGTCTGTCCTGTCACAGTTGTTTGCCTGTCATAGTTGTTGTCTGTCCTGTCACAGTTGTTGTCTGTCCTGTCACATGTGTTGTCTGTCCTGTCACAGTTGTTATTGTCTGTCCTTTCACAGCTGTTGTCTGTCCTGTCAAAGTTGTCTGTCCTGTCAAAGTTGTTGTCTGCCCAGTCATGGTTGTTGTCTGTCCTTTTCCAAATATTGTTTTGTCAGTCTACTTTAAGTGACAGTGTAGTCAGGCGTGTATTGACATAGTCTAGTCCGTTGCCTTTCCCGAAGCCTGATCTGCCTTAGACTTTATAGATGACGGTGCCTGCTTATGAATGATACGTTCTTACACCTAAAACATACTTACCGGAAACGCTCGCCACACTGCTACTCTACACACAGCTCCAGATAGATAAATGAATGAACTCCAAGTACAATACGAAACGAAAAGCCGAAAACCTTTTTTTTTTTCATTGTTCATAGTCAAAATGATTCAAACTTCCTGTCTATAATAAATCTGTCGACTTTTACATGTTCGTGTAGAGAACAGATTCAGCTGTTTTATGTAATAACTACATTTAATTGTAAGATTATAGTAGGTGATAGTAAATTAAATATCATACTTGGAAGATCCTTTCACAAGTAAACTTACTTGATTTCATTTCTGCCGGAACACATTTATTTCTAACTTCGTGAACGGAAATTGATCTTTAAAAGGTCTTAAACTCTACTTATACAACGTAGTTATTAGAATTTGCTACTAAGATATAGAAACTCATATCTCATGAAAAAAATAACGAAAATATCGGGGTATTTTTATTTTTATGTAATTTGTTTTCCCCATTAGAATAAAAACTTACTGAAGCAGTTATATATAACGATAATGTCAGTAATCTGATAATATGGAAAAAATAATGATACATGCGGGCTTTCAAAATTTAAAAGGGCACTAATGAAAATCAAGGTAAAATCTAATAATAGAAAAATACGCCCTTACTTCCGCTGATAACCAGATAGAGTGTTGACATTGAACTCTAACTTAGAAACACTAAGATCAAGAATGCAAGTGTGAAATAGTGTTAGAATGTCGGTTACACTTCTGTGAAGATTTCTTTATTTCAGAATTCGTACCGGCCTTAACCTTATCAGTTCCCTTATCAATAATAATAACATATAATTAACGAGTATTATACTGACGAGACAAACAGTGCTAATGTGTTTTAGGTTCTAGACTAATACTTTGCTGTTTACAGACCAAACTTTGCCGATTTGATAATATGACTCTTCCTGTTTCTGCCCCAAGGGTGCTACAAGACCAGAATGGGGCCGCACGATCGGGACAAAAGCATCAAAGTTCAAATATTATGTGCGTACCATTCTGTGATGACCTTGAAATGCATTTAAAAATGAGTTTCTAATTTATTCAGTCATTGTAGATTGACAAGAATTTGGGTCAAAAGCGGGTGAAAAATGACAAAAGGTGGGTAACTGCTCGAAATAGATGGTGCAGGCATCAAATAAATTGACATCCATATGCACAATGTCACGACATCACAACATAATCGTAGACCAATCTCGTTTAAGGAACTGTGTTCAGATGGTGACGCAAACGCCGGACATAGGTTACGCTATTGCAACTTAACGATTCTTTTATAGAGACCAAGTTATTATATTAGAGTAGTGGGATGGTTAGGCTGGTCGATTTCTGACCATCTCGTACACTACGTACGTCAGTGCTAGTACGGTCCACACCGGTTCATTTGTCTGTTGAAGGTGACTGTGTAGTCATCGATACGTCACACTCTAATCTTCTACTGGTTGTGTTATAAGATGAAGGTGGCCGTGTAGTCATCGAAACGTCACACTCTAATCTTCTACTGGTTGTGTTATAAGATGAAGGTGGCCGCGTAGTCATAGAAACGTCACACTCTAATCTTCTACTGGTTGTGTTATAAGAGTTTCTATTTTTATTAACATTACCAACCTGAAGAAAATGTTCCAAAATACCGCGTTATTATGTAGGTTTCCAACTCCATCAATGGCAAACGTCGCCATCTTAGAAAATGATGCCGTATATTTACTTCAAGCGTGTAATGCTTCGCTGATTGGAAGCACGTCCTATTTATTTACGGGTCAGTTTTAACTGTTTGATGACAGTCAAGGTGTCTACCTACTTCGTGATGAACGATATTATGGATGCATGTGTTCGGGGGATAGTTGAACAGTATGCTATAGATATATAGAACCATGTCCACAACACGCTTTTATTCCATTCTCCTTGTCCCTCCCTCCAACAGACTGTATGTTAGATAGATATGAAATGTTTGTCTAGCCAAATATATTTTTATTTATTTATTTATTTATTTATTTTAACTTATGTGAGACGAAATTGAAATGAGAGTTACAAAAAGTGTCAACATCAACAGAATCCCTTTCCCAGATAACAAAGGCACTTTATGAGAAATATACAGACTCATACTTCCGCTTCTCAGCGGGGGAAATACAAATCTGCCTTTGATAAGATTGGGTCCAAGTATATGTCTTTCTGGACAACGTTAATTAGTCATATTGACCAATAAACTGTTTAAATTATCAAACAGTAAGTGTGATACGTTTTTGCGAAATAAACAACCAAATAATGCGTTAAATTTTTCTATGGTTATATATGTATATAGATGTATAAAGGTGCAATTAAAAATAAGATATTAAAGAATTATGCGCTTGAGGGAAAATTTATTTCTGACCCTTTTAAACTTAGGACCCCTTAATTATTGTGTTACATACATGTATGACGTATATTATCTCCGTGACAAGATAATCTTTCTTCTAACAATGTTTGATTCTATTTTTTTCTGGAAGCAAATTTTGACTCACTTTCTTCTGCATACTGAACATTTTATATAATTATTGATTTTTTTTTTTTAATTGATTTGACGCACTTCATCTGACGCTACAGACGTCACAGGGTAATTATGTACGATGCCACAGTGATACCATCCTTTACTATCAACGCAACAAAAAATCATTTCAAATTATCGGTTTAATTGCTAATAACATCACAAAAGCGATTAGGTCCGACCCATTTGTTGATACAGACACCAGTGACGTATTAGTGACCTCATTTAATTTGATACTACGCATGCGCATTACTTCCGTCACTGCCGGACAAGCATCAACTGATAATTCATGTGACTGATAACAGACTTTGTAAACAAATCGTTGTTGGGGAAATTGACCACTAGCCATGTTGCGTGTTTGGTGACACCTACGAGTTAAGCGGAGTTATTTATGATGATTGATATAATGATTAATGTTTGTAATGTCAGTGAAAGTAATAAATGCTTTATAATTATTTACACCATTTCATTACCATCACCTAACCTTCTTGTTGCTAGGAGACGGACTTTGGTGTAAGGCGTGCATGTTTTCAACGTCATAGACAGTCTCCGTCTGATGATATTAAGTAATAAATTGAAATCCTATTTAAATTATCTGATCAAATCAATGGTGATAAATTTAGGAAGGGAATCTGCGTAAATCAGTTTCCGTTGTTCAAGGCGGCTTAAGCAAAGTGGAAGTCAGAAGCGTGCGGAACGAATTGAAAGAGAGAGAGAGAGGGGGGAGAGAGAGAGAGAGGAGGGGGTGGGGGTGGGGGTGGAGAGAGGATTACCATATACATTTATTAATACACCTATTATGTAAATTACGTACACTTATATTAAGAAGATGGTGCCTACGTTTAAAGCTTATTAATTTCATCCATATACTTTCTATTCGTTTATTTATCATGACTTGTTCTGTGAAAATACGATTGGTTAGCTAAAAGTGATATATTTTAATTTATCACAATTTTTTCTAAATAAAATTTGCCAAATTTGTGATAAGTTCAAATTAACACTTTGTGTGTTAAATTTATCAAAATTTTGATCTAGCTTAATTGTCGATGTAAAAAGAACATATTTTCAAAAGAATATTTTAAAAATTGTTATATTGCTGTACTGTTGAACATAAAAACATCTACAGAAAGTTGTATTGGATCAAACCTACATGTTTTCATCGATTTAAGTATTTTCTCTTTGTGTTGTTATTCTCCTTCCGTCGTCCTATCTCCAGAATTAATATCTATATTCTAAACACATTGTTTTATCTCCATAAATACATCTATTTAGACAGCACTGTAACGTTGGATACAAAATGTACATATATGCCATGACACGTCCAAAAACGTAACAAAGACCATAGCTCTCTAGTTTAATCGGCAATGTCTAATAAGCTAAGATGAAGTATTCTACAGTCTAGCTATAAGTCTTATATTGTAAATGTACATTGATTTTCACTTTGAAGCAATTAGAAATTGGCATCCTTTATATCACATTTTTGTGACAATACACATACGTGCATGTGAACATCTGTTTCTCTGACATGTGCCTATAAGACTCTTTCATATGTCGGGTGTAGCATAGGGATGTTCCACCCGTGGGGACACAACATGTCGTAAAACCCCAGGCGCTGCCGTAGGTTTTATCACATGTTGTGATCTCGAGGGTGAAATATATCCCATCCATCACTCCAACACATGAAAAAATATTTTTCTCTCATTTCTCATTCTGAAATATTGAGAAATGTTAGCTTCTTCAGAAGTTGACAATATACTGCCAAGGACTCCATATGCAGTTAATCGACAAATTTACACAGAAAATGAATTCTCCGCGCCTAAATTTGGCAAACAAAGTTGGCCCTTGAAAATTAAAACAAAATATAAACAATCTCTACAAATAAGTATTTGTACACATGTATGTATACATTGTATTGGGAGATGACGTCAATTAGGAAGGGAGACCTCATATTTCTAGGTGCGCGTGCCTGTATTGCAATGGTTGGTGTGTACTACAAGAACAGTGAACCTGGGTGTATTGCCCTGGACAGGTCAATATCACTCGGGCAGAAAATACATCAGAAGGAAAGGAGAGACAGAATGAGGATGGAAGGGAAATAAAGACAAACCTGTGTATAGGTAAAAATGATTTTCTGGCACTCCAGCCTTCCATATTTTTCATCAGAATTTGTGGCGGAAGTGTGTAGCCTGTAAGTGATACATTAAACTACCGCCAACGGAAACATTAAAATCCTATTGTTATAATGCAACAACGTAAGTCCAAAAACGTTTCTATAATCTTCAAATTAAACATATTAAATTTCAGAAACTTCCATCTTACCAATGCTTCTACTGAATCAAGTTAAATTGTCCTTCCTTTCATCGCTCTGGCTTCGTTCACATCATTCTTCCCTCGGTCCTCGTATCTTCCCTGTTCCAAATTCTTTATTCTCCAGTTTTAGATGTATACACTTACTTTAAGCAATACCATAATGTAAGGTTAGTACACTGTTTTTCGAATGTGACCTTTATTCTAAATATTAGACGATTTCTGGAAATGCGCTAAATCCGTGAGAAAAAAAAAATCTCAATGTTAGAAAAAATGAGACGCTGTTGTCGGTGAGACAAAGGGTATTTTCATTTCTATTTAATAATCATTTTATCATTTTTTTCTAGTTTCCGATCTGTCTGTTATTCTTATCTAACTTTTATATAAAACATAGGTTTTATGTGTTTCAATTCACAGTGTTTCAGTACACTTAATTAAGTATTCTTGTGTTCGCGTGATCGTGACCTCGTTGTTGTGTAACTATTCGGCGGCAGTATGTCTGTGACCTTTCATTGTTCCGATATAAAATATTAAAGTATGGTACGAAAGGTTGTGGCGTCTTAACTGAAGTTTCCTATTGTAAAATAAAACTCTCTGTGGTCCAGAATACACATTACACACATTGTTCAATCTAAGATCAAGTACATCAAGCTATCTGTACACGTATGTCCCGATTTAAATTTGATTAAATTTTATCTATTTCAGAACAACTGTAAAACAAGTTATCTGCTTATATAATCTTCCTTGTTGGTCCAAATAGAAGTGTGCGAGGGGTATTGCTGTTGGATGGAACCTGAGTACCCGGGGGAAAACTCGCGTGGTCGGGCATATGACTCTATACCTTTACACGTCAGTTCCGGGAATCGAACACCGCACGCCAAAGTGAAAGACTAGTGCGTTACAACAGCGCCACCCAATCATCCTGATTTCATGGGATAGGCTTGGACACAGGGATTTGGCACACTTTCCTGATTCACTGTCGGATTACAAGTATCACAATAATGTCCCATCCTCTCTTCATATATATATAAATATAGGTATATCAAGTTATATCAATATAAATATATGCGGACCGGATGCAGTTTTGTAAGTAGTAATTCGAACCGAGTGTGTGTGTTTTGAGATAATATCCACCTAAGAGATAGAACCAGAATATATGTTTCTTACGAAAAAAAAACGTATCATCATAAATTCCCCGAGATTATGTTATAAGCACCAAACTGTCGTGTCACGAACGTGTACTCAGCAAGTTCCCATAATAAGTTGGTGCTAGATCTTGGAGGGGCATTTTATAGCGGCAAACGACGTCCGCTGCTTTCTTACAATATGCAGTGGGCATGCTATCGCCGATTCTATCAAAGCAAATCACTGTACACCAAATGATGTGGCCATATTGATTTTATAAAGCCAAATTAAGTGTGTAAATCCACCCACCTGTACCTGCACCAGCATACTTAGAGGAACGACTGGGGATTTTCGCGTTCATTAGGTATTATGCAATTGAATATTAGTCACTAGCAACTGCCGGTATATAAACCACACACTCTTTACATTTTAGAACATTTTAATTTCAAGTACAGCTTTAAGAATGCTTCCTCTAATACAGAATAAAGCCCCCATACCATACAACTAGTAGACCCACAGTATTTAATATAACTGTCTGGATATCACGTGGACAAGCATTCTTGTGTACTTAACAAATATATCTGTCATTGATAACTTACCTATATCATTCAAATTACTCCTGTCCAAATATACGGGTCACACTATGGAATTTTCGTGAAAAGAAAAAATAAGTCATATATCCTTATGGAAAACTAACAAAATACGACTTTTAATTAAATAAAAAACAATATCCTTACGGAGCTGGTTATTGTTAGAAAAAGTTTGATTTCCCTTGTCGTTAGAGTGACTATTGCAGTACATGTTGTACTCACCTTGGTAAACGAGTTAAGGTTATTGAATACCTGATCTTACTTGAATCCCTAGTCACACAGCGCACCACTTACGTCATCCAATGTTTTGCATACGTCATTCAAAATTCTTTTATGTGAATTGCATTTTTCCGGAGGTATATTATGTGCCGTGATAATGGTAAATAGTCTTGCTTTCTGATAAAGATTCGCGGAAGAAGTGTTTTAAGATAAATAGGAAACATCAATAAAAGGTTTTACCAAAAACACACGTGAATAGCACATTTAATTCTTAGTTAAAAACAGTAGGGCCAAGCAATGAATTAAACTGTATCACACAACTGTTTCGTACTTCAAGGACTCGTCGGTGATGCTTGGGGTTTAAATTTTGAAACCTAGGAGGCGACTAGCCCCCATAATTAAATAATTTTCGTAATTTTCAAATATCAGATAATTCTAGAACAGCATCAAGTGTTCTTGTGTATATTCCAGCTGAAAAAAAACCATATGAATGCATGTCGCTGTGGTATTTAAAATGTATTTAAGCGTTTTCAGAATTTATTCTCAGAATGGTTGCTATACTTGACATATTGTTAGTGTTAAACGTCAGTTAGAGAATCGAATATTGATTTTATTATCTTACAAGCTTTCACTTGGCAGATTCTTCTGCGCATGGTATAAGGTAGTCAGATCTATATCATAGTTTGTACATATGTGTTACACCTGTACACATCTATGAGATGTTTCTTTCTATAACATGACATCACAAATCTCACAAAGTTAAATTTGCATTTTAATCCATATTTTTTTCCCGAATTCCGTCTTTACAGTCCGCGCCGTTCTGTCCGCTGCCGACTCGGTAGTTTAGACTCAACCATGGCCGCTGTAAAATTGAGTACCCTGGAGGATCAGATGAGTTTACAGGGTAAATACAGAAATATTACATTTTTCTCTCATTTTATCAACACACGCTATAAAAAGATTCATTTATTTTGTGTATTTAGTAAGTTTAAGAGTTGATCAAGGTGGAATAATTTTGCACATCATTTCTTCATCGACC
Source organism: Ylistrum balloti (assembly GCF_031769215.1). NCBI lineage: Eukaryota > Metazoa > Mollusca > Bivalvia > Pectinida > Pectinidae > Ylistrum > Ylistrum balloti. The sequence continues at coordinate 81,813 of NW_026782385.1, read as the reverse complement.
AGATAAATTTCGTTCCAGTATTGGGGAGCATGCGTTATCTTCCTGTCAGCCTTAACGGTACCGATAACTGATTTTGATAAATTCAGTGTAAACATTACCATAAAATCGACACTACACACTGCGTATGATCTCTATTTAGCATAAGATATATGATATGCTCACTTAGTTTTTATCTTTGACGATTTTTCACGAAATTACGTGATAAGATGTGCCGAACAATTGAAACAAGGGTGTCTCCCTGGTGTAACTTGTGGCCATTGTCATGATCCGCGAGATATATGCACGTATTCAAAATGCTTATCGTCTTTGCGCATGTTATCACATGTACATGTCATGCAAATGTTGCTATGATCCTATTATGCACGAGTTTACTGAACGACATCCTGCAATAATGTCACTTTGTTAACAATAATATTGTCTAGACAGAGTGGACAAAGGGAGATAACCCGTAGCGGAAAAATACCATGGGGCCCATCAGGGGTATTCTACGTAGTGGGCAAATCGATTGTGAATACACTTAGCAGTGATTTTTGAGTCTCAAATATGTTCTTTACTCATGTATTTCCTATCGGACCCAATTAAACTTTTAGAATCTACAGAATTATTTTTTAAATTGACTGATAAAAATTTTGGATATGTTGTTCAAGGCTCGTTAGAAAAAATGTTTACTTATTATTCAAACAGATGTTTTAATTTTATAAACGTGCAGAAAGAAATTAATCAACAATTAGGTAACTTAGATTTGGTAAATTTTGACTGAAAGAATTCACTTTAGACTCTTCAAATATTAAATAAACAGTTCCTGTGATTTAGCACAATGTAATCAATTAGACTTTTTTAAAAAAATATTATTGATATATATGAATTGTAAATTATTTGTCAATCTAGGGCCCTGAGTCATCTAAAATTTATTAGGGACATCAGTCATTACATCAATATTTATGACTTTGATACCTTGTTGAATGCAAGATACGTTTGAGTTGGTAAAAATTAAAAAGTGTTTCAAGAGGTGATCCATGTATTTCTTTATATGGAGTGGATTTTACTGGCTTAGTACAACTTTCCACTGCTCCATATTGTAATAATTTGTTCCATATTGTTCAATTCATTATTTTATATTTAGCATGTCCTGGTTTATTTCGCTTCATGTTATCAAATGTAATTTTACAAAGATCTACTTAATGGCTTTAAAACAATATGTTTGTTGAATTTATTTGAAGTTGTTTACTGTAATATATTTATTTTCACAAACATATTTAAAAGGATAATTTGTAGGTCAGGATAATTATTTTTCAATGAATCAATAAATTTAATGTTCACAGTTTTTTTCTGCAAAAAATGTATAGTTAGAGAGCTGTCTAATGCTGATCGCATACATATGCATTTTTGTTGGATTTCAAATTCCACAAACATAACACATCTTTCATGTATGCTTTCTATTATTCGGTTCTTCTTAATTCACAATAAAGACATGGACAACCTAAAGAACCTACAGTCTATGGAAATGAAAAAAAAACATAAGAGTCAATCCTACAAACGAACGTTAATGTTGCAGATCAAGAGGTTACGGCGCGCCGTTGTAAGATGAACTTTGACCAGTTCCGACAACCATTTGATCCTGGTGATGGTGGAATGACTGCAGTTGAGGAGGATTACCTTGACAACATGCTCCTGGATAGTGGTCAGCCCCGTGCAGATCTTTGGGAAGGAGAGCATGATTTCCTAGCACACAATACTGACTGGTGCGAAGAGTTATGCAATTCATATAGTGTATACTTGTATTTAATTAAACATGTCATAAAATTAACATGTTTACTGTCTGGAATGCCAATATATGAATGATATATGACTAGCAGGTATTAAATAACTCCTCCTGGCTATAATCCTTATACATTGTAGATGTATATAAACTGTATCAAGTTGAGCTACATCCTCTTTTCTGAAAGTTATGTCCCTTTAAGAACTCTTGTTGGTGGAGGGGACAGCTAAAGTGTAGGAGTCAGCCCGTGGATGACAGTTCTAGTTTAACCTGTCAGTGAAAAAAAAATAGACAAGAACTGAAGTTTTATATGAATATCAAAAACTGCAGAGAGAAGAATCCATTTCTGTTTAAAATTGTGGCTGTTTTCATGCATAACATAAGAAAGCTATGTCATGTTTTTCATCTTTCATCTTAATCAATTGAACCCTCAACTGAAAGAAATTAAAAAATTAGAGAAGTTAGATTTATCTGAAGTTGTATCATGTAAGTAATGTTTAATGACTGTCTGAAGATGAAAATATCTAGTCATCTCATTCTGTTGTAAATTCATAGTAGATCTACAATACCAGATTTTAAACTGCATTTTGTTTTATTTGATTTGTAAATGACTCATATTTGTTGTGAGGAAAAACAAATTATTATTTATGAGTGAAATAATTCATGTTGGTCACTACATAGGGAGATGGAGACAGCACAGTTGTATTTCGAAACATTGCATTTTCTTCCCCTATTACCTACATATTGTATAGACGTATGTTACCATGGTAGGAACATCATGTTCAAGCCTCTATGCCATGATTTGGTTTGGGTTATTATTGATTTACCTTGTATTAACAACCAGGTTCATTAAAGGATGCACCAGGTTGCGGGTGGTAGAGGAAAGCCGGAGTTCCCAGACAGTACCTGGCAACTGCCCCATGTAGGTCTTAAACCTGCAACTCAGAGGTGGAGAGCTAGTGATAAAGATCAGACACCTTAACCATTTAGCAACCTTTGACCCCTGTTTACATATAATATGTACTGATATTGTATATCACAATACTTAAGTGCATAACAGACAGATATTCTCACTAAACGGACAGTTAGACTGAATTTGAATAACATATTTTGTGTTTATGAGGCTCAACTTTAATGAAACTGTTGGTTTTGTCTAATGATGCATCTTGTCTGTCCCTAGTGATGATGTGTCCGAGGGTTCAAGTGATGGAGAGGAGGAGATGGGACTGTCATGGCAGGACGATAAGGTTACCGATAAAGGAGCCAAGGCGCTGGGTTCACTCCCATTTGAACCCAACACACCACCTGGAATACAGATGCGAATGCTCACACGGTAATATTCTAGTATTTTTTGTCCCACCATCATCAGATGGTTTGCTGCTCAAGTCACCTTTTCTCCATGGTCGAATCTGTAAACATTTCTTAATATCACTACGTCTGGAGAAGCACTTGTTGGATAATTCAAATTTCATATGTATATTTCTCCTATTTATTAAGATGATCAATCTTAAACCTTTCATGTCGAGTAATTATTTTGCAGTATAATTAAATGTTATTGAAGAAGTGCATGTGAGTGTAAAAACTGTCATAGTACAGATATATACTAACTACAGGTACTTTCATGAAAAAATGACATTCAGTATTAACTACTATTTTGATATTGCAAGCTACCTTTAACATCAAGTCTGCAAAAGTCAGTCATTCATGAGCATTGAAACCTCAAGCATATTGATAACTACAGTTTGTACGATTCGTACTTTAAAGAGAAAATTATGACTGTCATCTAACAGATTGGTCTGGCACTAAAACTTCAGCATTTGCTCTATACAATAGATGACATTAAAACTTTCTGTAGTTTTCGACCATGGTCAGACTAATTTCCTTGCAAAACCTGTGAACTGTATCTTCTGCTGTATATCTTTCTGATATTTCTGAAAAGATATTATCTGTAGATGTATTTGATCTATGTTTTTTCTATTCTAACAGGTTTGTTAGACAGACAGCCAAGACCCCTATCCATTTCTTCTCTTTCTTCCTGTCATTTGACCTAGTAGCATCCATTTGTAATGCTACAAACGCCTATGCAGAGATGACCATTAAAAAGGGCCAGTTCCAGTGTTACGCCACACAGGTCCAGCAGAAAGATGTCTGGTCAAAGGTCACTACTATGGAGATGTACAAGTATGTTCAAGTTGTCTTTATCGGGATTATATGTGAAATGACAAAAATGTTGTTTCAACTACATATGTATGATATTTATAATATAAAATTATATAAAAGGAGAACTCCTATAGCATGGCAAGTAAGTATAGAGTGGAAGTTTTTAAAACACAAACAGTAGAAGACTTGATTGACATTTTTGATGACTACACAGTCACCTTTATAAAATTTAAAGTTGGTCAATACTTAACCATCTTGTACACTATATACCCCAGTGTTAGTATGCTTAACACTGGTCATTTTTGTGATGAAGGTGACAGTGTAGTCATTGAAACGTCACACTAAAATCTTCTACTGGTTGTGATATAAGAACTTCTATTTTATTGACATTACCATCCTGAAGAAAATGTTCTGAAATATGGCAAATATCTGTTGGCATTTCTACTGAAACAGCAATGGATGTGAGTGGGCTTTTCTCATCAGGCATAGACAATGTTTTCTTTCATGATATTAAAATTGTAAATATTTTTTGTTTGTTTCGCTTACACAAATGTATTTTGTTTTGTTTATAATAAACACCAGTATCAAAAAAATGTATATTTTTAATGTTCAAATTATATTAGTGCTAATCTTTAACACTGATTTCTTTGTAGATTCATTGGAATACTTATGTATATGTCTCTGAACAAACTACCCAATTTGGACTGTTATTGGTCTGAAATAGATGACCCTGTGTTTGGTCCTTCAAGTGACATGGTTAGGGAAAGTATGTCCAAACATCGCTTCATGACATTACTGGCATTCCTTCATGTTGTATCACCTGAAAATTTAAAAAAAGGTGTGTATTGTTGATTTATTGTCCTGTGTGATTTAGTCACTTTTGATAGTATTATAAGCTTTGTTGATGTCCATTATGTTTGGACTGAATTATATATCTAGCTGTTCTGTGCAGCTAAGTGACTTTATTACTTCAGAGATGGATTATCTTAAATATTCAAAAATAGAAAAAAAACTGAAACAGGGTCTGTAAGTGTGCTATTAATTAAGCTGTCTGCCTTGTTATATTGATTAAGGTCAATTAATCATAAAAAAAAACATCTGTAATATTAGAAATATATTATGCTTTCAAAATGTAAAGAAACGTATCGGAACTGATTCACACAAGTCTATAAAGGCTTGTTACTTAAACTGTTTGTGAAGAGCCGCGTAAAACATCAAGATGTAATTTATTTGTAAGTAGTGACTAAGAGCATAAATAATTTGCCCTATTCAAGGACTATTTTTGTCCTGGTGGCATCGATGGTGCCCAAGTGGCACTATCAACTATTTGAGGGAATTTGTTTTTTAAATGTTTTATGAAATCCTGTTGGTATCACATGTGTAACTAAAGGATTGTTTTTATTTTTTCTGTACATACATCAAAGTGTATTTCATATTTTAATGCATACTAAGCAATGTTTTGTTATGTAAATGTAAATACACTTTGGGGCACATACAGAATTTTATTTTTAAATCTTTAAATATTGCAAGGATTGTCGACTTTTGAAATAATAAACGTGAACAACAATGACACAGATTGTACAAAAGACACACATGGGAATAGAACCTCTTGATAAAAATTTATACGGTAGAGCCAAACAATAGATTAAACTGCACTACTGCGATTTCATTCTTCTAGGATTCTTAGGTGATGCGAAGTTTTGAAGTTTAGCAGGCGACTTAGGAAAACCCTGTTGTTGAATATTGATATCACAGTATAGTTTGTTAATATCACCTTTGTATATGGTAATATTGAAAATACATAGATATCACAATACAATTTGTTAGTATAACGGGGTATATGATAATTTAAGGAAGATTGATATCACACTACAATGTGTTAGTGTCATGTTGTTTACCAAACGCAGAATATTTCTTTCAAATTTCATAATTAGATATACACTTCAACGCAGCTGTGTCCAGAGATTTCTTTCAGTTATCAGATTGTAGTTTATATGATATCATACTCAGATGACTGCAACAGGAAATATTGTTATTTACTGCAAGGTATAACAAATATGACCTTAGCTTTTACTCCAAATTGAATATGGTTATATATGTGATAGAAATTAATAATTCTTAAAATTCATAATCGATATGCCGGTAATATTTATCTTTTATTTACATTTCTTTTTATTGAATTTACAGAGGAAAAGATTAGCTATGTGAAACCCCTTCTGAAACACATGAAGACTGTGTCCCACACGTTATACTTTCCCTACAGAGAGTTAGCAATCAAGGACAGGATGTTGGAAACCAAAAAGAGGCTTGGAAATCTTGACAATGAACCACAAAGATATGGCTGTAAACTCTTCTCACTTGTCTGTGCAGTCACAGGATACACATATGAACTTTTACTCTATGTGAATAAAGGAGATTATAAATTGGCCAATCACCCAGAAGGAATTCCATATTCAATAGTGAACACGTTAACAGCTGACTTCCAGAATCAAGGCTACCAGTTATTTCTGGAAGGTTTTTTTGTGTCTAAGACTTTACTTAGAGATCTTTTCAGTAGCTCCATCTTCACAACTAGTTCCTTGAAGGCTGGAAGCCCGGTGGTACCAATTTCTCTACGTGACTGGCAAGAATGGGATGAGGCAGCCAAGAAAGGAGACTTCCGATGGCAGAGAGAAACAGACAGCTATTACGTAGTGGTACAACATAAGGACGTAGGCACCAAATCGTATCTATCCACGTTACACATGGGGTCAGCAGTCGACTCTAAAACACATGTACCAAAATTGGTAGTGGATTTCAAACAGGGCTCAGACGGATTCAATCGTAGCATCAGTAACATGAATAATTACCCATTCAAGGTAGGGGAGGAGACAATTCACTGGTGGAAAAGTGTCTTCATGCACTGTATTGACATGATGGTGATGAATTCCTACATTATTTACACAGAGTATGTGGACAGGTATCCAGCAGAATTCGCAACACCATGCAATGAGCTGGAGTTTCGGAAGGCATTAGTGAAGTCTCTCCTAGTGCAAAAGAGGCGAGGCATAGACTTGTCACCTTGTCGGGACTGTATGCCGGAAATGGTGGTGACACGTCGCGATTGTGCTGTCTGTAATGCCCAGGCGAGACTTGAAGGCAATTCTTGTCCAAGTACAAAAACAAACTTCATCTGTAGACACTGCTGTGTGCCCCTGTGTATTTATAAAGACAGAAACTGTTTTGCAAAGTGGCACATGCCAGAGGGTAAAACCATTAGGGAATGGGTACGATCCTATGGACGGAAGAGGAAACATTCAGATTAAACGACAGATCTGAAAACAACCACTTTAATCTCTAAATTCACAAAACAATGATAATTTAATATACAGACATTTTGCCAATCGATTAAATAGATTTTATGCATTGTCAGATGAAAATCACATCAAACTTATATTTCCTTGACTGAACTTCTTCAAAACAAAATATTAAGATATTAGAGCGAATCCATTTTGTGGTAGCTTGACATTTTGATATTTTGTACTTTAAATCTCTTCTTTGAGCTCTGAACATGATACTGTAGCATATTAAAACTTAGATGCATAGGAACAAAAATTGTGACAAATATTGATGTTGATTCTGCTGTAGGGTGATGACTAAAATAAATTGTAGTCATATTGACCTCTCATTAAAGATTATCAGGCAGATTTCAAGTATGTCCATCCTCAGACCAAGATATACATCCATTATTGATTAAGTGGACTCAATTTCTACACACTACATTCCTTGAATCTAAATGCTGTTTAGCTTATCTATAAACCGTAATGAATATTCATCAGAATCTGTTTTATACTGTGAATTATATTAAGTGTGACAAAGGTGCTAAAAAAATACGTGCAACTACTCATTGTTCTCATTTCATTTTTGACATATTACATTTGACAGAGAATGTAGCACGATGTGCATTGTTTACTTCAGAGAATGTATTTTATCTTCAGAAACCATGACTGAAAAAAATGTGCGTGTTTCTGTAGTTGATAGCTAGCCAATTAAATTTCACATGACAATTTCATACCATTTCATAGATAAAATTGATACTTATTATATATTGTATACATTGGTAAATAGAAATTACTGTGAAATTTTGTCTCATTTTAAAAAATTTACCAAATGAAGAAATAAAACATAAAACAAAGGAGGATAAGACAAGAAGAGATGCAATTTACCTATGTGTTTCAGTGATTCATGGCTATGCTTTTCTTTAACAGACCTTTTGCTAAATGCGAAATATATCACCACCTGTCGTTCTCTACAGGTAAAAGGACCGACATCATTTTATTGTTAATTTTAGTACATCCTCGATACTCCAGCAATTAAAATCACTTTCACGCTCAGAACCCCGGGACCATTTCATGGCAAAATTGAAGGCACAACCGAAGTAATTTCAATTCGTTCTAGGAGAAAGAATCACAGGGAGATATGCTCTTTTTGAAGATTACAAAGGAGTGACATCCAGTTTCAAAGCCATTGCATCATTACATTATGCGGCCTAGAGATTCCTTTGATGTATATCAAAGGATCAAACTAATCTTTTCGTCTTGTCCTCAAGGTGTCGCACATGGAACATTTAAAAGTGATCGTAACTCCTGGAGTGTCGTGGATGATACTACCACTGATCTCATGTGTTCTTGTTTTGTTGAAATAAATGTATGTCATCCATGACAATTTGTTAAATAATTTGTTAAATATTATCACTTATTAGTAAATATTTTATGTTGTACATGACATTTTGTATAGAATTCTACATGTTATATTATATGGATATTTTTATTTTCACTAGAAGTTATGTTGATGTTTTGTCTCATTTATTTGAAATACTGAACTGTTAAAACACGGTTTGTATCTGTATTTAGTGAAAATTTGCATAATTTACGTTTCATGTATTCTTGAATTATGGTTACATTGTACCTTCCTAAAAAGGTGGTTACTGACAAATGAAATCATCAGCAATATGAACAATAATAGAATAGAAATTCTTACAACAAAACCAGTGGAAGATTTGTATTTGAGTGTGACATTTCAATGACTATACGGTCACCTTCCTCAACAAGGTGAAGCATACGTTCTAGCACTCAAGTAAGAGAAAGTTAGGAATCAACCAACTTTTTCATCTGTATTATGATAATATATACTCTAAGGTCAAAAATATTGTGACAAGATAGTAACAGTGTATTGTATTCGATTTGGCTACATTTCCGTTTGGTCGGGTGGCGCAGTGGTAACACACTCGCCTTTCACCTAGCCGGTAAGGTAAGGGGTCACCTGCCTGAACACGTGGGTTTCCCCCGGGTACTCCGGTTTCCTCCCACAATAAGACCCCTTGTGCACTTACATCTGGGCCAACAAGAGTGATTAGCATAAGTTGACATAACTTGTTTCACAATTGTTGTAAAATAGATAAAGTTTATATTGATATACACTATATTAACACTTATGGAAGCCTGTGGCCCCTTTCGTCCCTGTATAGTTCTGGCCTGCTCGCCAATTTAAACAAAGCGTAGTCATATTGACTTCTGTACATTGTTACCATTCTGTGTAGTTTTTTCCTATAATCTGTGTACCATTTTGTCACAGTATTTTCAACCCTAGTGTTGATAGGATTATCGTACAGATGAAAAAGTTGGGCGATTCCTTACCATCTCGTACACTTCATATGTTAGAGCTAGTAACCTACACTCTGGTCATTTTTGTCTGAAGAAGGTGACCAGGCAGTCATTGAAATGTCTCACTCAAATCTTCTGCTGGATGTGTTAAAAGAACTTCAATCTATTGACATTACAAACATGAAGAAAATGTTCTGAACTGAACAGAAAATACTTACCTGTTTTGTTAAATGGAAGTATTTTTACATGATGATATAGAACATTTTCTACATTACCTTTTTAGCATTAGTAGTTGTTATTGTTTTATTAGTTGAAAATGAGAGAAAATTTCAAATCTTATTTCATGTCACCAGTGGTGCCATGTCTGTTGTCTGTTCATTAGATTTTACACGATCCTTCCATTGGAGGGCAGATATTTATTTGTCATGTTTGTTCTTCCATATATCTTTCATACCACCCCATGCTGATGGTATCATAAGCTCATTATCTGATCATTGATTATGGTTTCATTGGAGCATTGTTGTCTTGTCCGATGGACATTTTCTAGTAAATTCAAGCATACAAAGCGTGATGAACATCATGGACCTTTTCTGATTTAACGTTAGCTAACCTGATACAAACTGTCATGTTATCTTATGCCATGATGCAGTCCATCTTCAACTTTTCTGTTTTAACAATATCTTCTCAATAACCAAGAGGCCAAATGTCATGATTTTTGGCTGGTGGATTGCAGGGATGAACCCTGACAAAGATTACAAAAAGAAGTTACCTTGGCTCATATTCAAGGTCACAGGGTCAGACTTGTTAAAACTGTAAATTGACTTCTGATTTACCAGAAAGTCTAGAGTTTTTGGTTTGTAGATCTTTGGAGTGAAGGTCAACAAAGTTTGAAAAAAATTATGACCTTGAACTATATTCATAGTCATAGGGGTCATAATTGTGGAAACCTGTAATTGACTTCTTCCGGTTAACTGGAAGTCCAAGAAGCAGGGTATATGGTGGAAAGGTGTTTCTAGTTCAATTGCCGACAAATTTTGAGAAAAAAATTGAAAAGGAATTGAAATTTACAGATAATCAGTTCATAACAGTCACTGTTAAGAGTTGAGTAATAGAATCTGAAGTTTGTTGTGGAGATTGGTCAAATTGATTGGCCGTGCCCTCTTTGAATGCCAATGTTATACATGTTCATGTATTTCTGATGTACATTGATTGTATTTTTGATGAACATTATATGCCAGGAAAGCGATGCAGGCCCATCGGGCCTCTTGTTACTTTTTTGTATTGTTACTCCTCCTTTCCATGTGTAGAATTTAGCATGTTCTACTGATCTCTCTGAACTGTTGCAAGTAGTTGTTTTAAATTTGCATGAAAAGGTTATGCTTTCACAAGGTGCATATAATTGTATAGAGTATACAAGTAAATTCCTAAAAAATGCTATATGAAGACACAATAATGATGAATAATATATGTTACATACCTGTAAATATGAAATATGTTAAAAAGAATCATTTTTACCACTGTATATACCTGTGCACAGACTTTATATGAAAATGTTAGATCTATTTCTGAATTTTCATCATATTGTGATGATTTTTAAGCTTGCATTTTAGATTTAAAAACAATGTTTTCTTTTTACTGAAATATTTGGAGATTTACGTAGTTTATAACTTTTATATTTTTATACAAAATACTATTATTGGGTTTCCAATAGAGAACAGAATTTAGTGACCAGAATGACATTGCAACCCAATCACAAGCAGTACTTCATTGGTACAACAAATAATTTATTGTAAAATTGGTCAGTTTTATGTTGAATTTGTTTTCCTTTATTCTGCTAATTGATGAATTCACATTTCAACGAACTGTTGAAATTAGTATATGTAGACTTATTGAGCTATATTTATTCCCAAAATCAAATGTCCATGAAAAAAAAACAAAATAAAATAAAAAAACCATGAAAATATATGATTTTACATTAAATGGTGCCAACATCTGCTTCAGATTAATTGTTTCAGTAGATTGTTCTGAAATATATAGCATTTTACAAAATGTTTTCCTTGACAATATTATATTTGGAAAATATTGAAAGAAATGAGATTGTGTATGATCTACCAAATACGTGCATTTAATTAGATAAGATTGTGGTAGACAATTAAATGAGGAATGGTAATATATCTGCTCGTTGCATGAATCCATATCACTTCAATAGTTTTGTGATATTTTCAGATATGTCGAAAAAAAATTGATGAAGAGATTTCTCTAAATTCAGTCATAGCAAGTAATATATCATTTTAATAAGTTTGATTCTAAAATTTAATTCAGAGTGAAAATGTTTGTCCAATGGATATTTCTTTTATGCATATGAAATATTAACCTACATTAATAGACACCAAAATGTAATGCAAACAAATTTTCTGACAGTAAATGGATATTGTTTACTAGTATAATTTTGGAATGTATTTCAAAAAATGAACTGTGTTAACAAAAATTGTCCATTCATTCCTATACAGTAAAAACATAAGGTCAGTTTTTTCTTGATACATGAAATTCTGGTCCTTTCTATAGATTGTTGTATTGCTGTCTGACGTTATTGTATTGTCAGTGCTGTACCGATGTTATGTTTTATCATTATAATGTTGTCGATTAATAGTATATGGGCTTGAACAGGAAAACAACGAACCCAGTGGATTTAAGAATACCAAGTAATTATCTATGTATTATAAGTTATATAAAGTTATGTTTGACACTTGTTTTGATTTCCTGACAATATGCTTCCACCATACGTGTGTTTTCGTCAGTTTAGAATAGATGATCACTTATTTCAAAGTTTCCTCTCAAAGGGAGATGAAGTTTGATTGATACTATGCTGAAAAAATGCTACATTCTGGCCTAGCAATGATGTTCCAGTCAAATTAAAAAAAAATGGATTTTGTATTCATCGACTAAAAGACGTTTTTTTATCCTGAAAACATGAATTTATTTACAACGTACTCAAATTGTAAAATGATGACATAATATATTATTCATGTGACTAAGTTTTCTTTTGTTTCAGTTATTTCTTATTTTTTGTTTTGTTATGTATATGTTCGAGGCCGCAGTAAATCTGTCGATTAGACTTGACCTCAGGTGGAGGTCAGATGGTGTGGCTCGACGCTCCCTACAAAAGGTGGTTTGTGTTGTTTAGGAAGCTGATTAACAAACCGATCATGATCTGTGCTAGCTATTAATATTTGATTCCATTTTCTGTTTTAAGAGGGTCTAACATTACTTGACGAGACATAATAAAGATTGATTTTATTGAAATGTAAAAGCAAAAAGATGAATAAAACTATGATTAAACATATTTTATATTTTGTTTCTACTATATACATGTATGATATCATTGTGAGAAGACACTGTGATCATGGTCAAGTTATTTATATGGATAAATAGAAAAATATCAATTTCATTAAAGAGGCTCGATCCTTTCATTTTCAACCGCTAGATTTCCTTGAATATTTAATATATTGATTATACTACCATGTGAATATGGTTTACTTTTTATTCTCTTTTTACAGAAGATATCTCGATTGCACAACCTGTCTTTTACACCCCATTGCAAAATGCCCGGTAAACAAATAGGAAAGTACATCATCACATGTGTGGAAGCTTCACTTGTGTATTACATAGGAATCGAGCCTTCTTAATAACGATACAACCATGACAACGTCAGTAAAACTGGTGATTGTCATTTCCTCAACACAGGTTTTCAACAATACGAGAAATTTTACATTGGTAACCAACAGAAAAAGTCATCGGTTCATTGTAATTATAAACAATCAGTAATATTCTATTTCTTTGTGTGATGTGAAGCTGGACATGTTTGATGCAAGTTAGTTTCACTGTAAGGTCTGTTGTTATACACCATGTTCTCGTTCGAGAATGTCACATTTCTTTCTTGGATTGACAAGGTTTAACATGGTGGGTGTTGTCGAATAAGCAGAAGACGCTTACTCTTCTGGAACTTATGGCCTCTTTCAGGAGTCTCCATTTAAACCATTCTTTTGTACATATTTCACCCGAGTTTGATTGGATTTGAGATTGGATTATGATTGTGTTGACATGGTTGTATTTTCACTTTTTATTTTGCTTCCCATTAAATCCATTATCAGGATATATTCACAGGAGTAGAAATACAGTCTGGACCACAGGACAATAACATGACATCATTTTGGCGCCATATTGACTGACTGATGTTATGCCAACGCATTGCACATTGCCTCAGATAACACGCATTATAGCCTTATATCATTTAGCTGATCTTCAGACAATGCTTTTCCAAATCAAAACACTGATAATAAGATCATATCCGAAGTGTAAATTTAACTAATGAATGTCGGTCAGATTGTATTCATTGTCAATATGAATGCAATGCGAGTGAGAGTTAGATAGAATGGCATCCATAGGGACGTCATGATTATTTATCTGGCATTCAGATTTCATTAATATTGAAAATAAATATAATCTGAACGATGTTCAATGGTAAATAATAACTGTATGATATGCATGTCTTGTCCTGCGTTTATTTTGTTACACATCTCTATGATTTTACCTCAATACTGAAAATAACGAATGATAAAAACAAATTAATTAACATTATTGTATTGGAAAATTAAATTAAATATCAGTTTCATTACTGAGATATGTATGCATGTAATGTATGATGATAAATAATGAAATGCCGAATGAACACTACAAATTCTTTTTTTTTTTTCAATTTGAAATGTTCATCAGAAATTGGTATTTTCATTATTCACTAGCAGCAGTTTGATATACAAGAGGTAGACTGCCCCTAAATCATTCATCTGGTATTTCACAGGTAAAAGTTTCCCTTCAGCGTATACACCCGAAGTGGTCTTAATCCAATATGACTAAAACAATTTCAAACACCGGTAAGTTTATAAGACTTAAAACTATATAACCGTCTGGTTAAATATAAGATGTTTGCGTGTTGGTCTTTGAGATAAAGTCGTTGGGAGGAACGACTGACACCGGACATAATATGGACTTTGCACCAAGGCAAATACTGGGCACTTTTAGCTCCCAAAAGAAGACAAATGAAAACCAGTATCTGATGTGTGCTCTTACAATATAACTTCTATAATGGCTTATTGATTGGCTTTAATGATACAAGGAAGAATTTCATGGTTATTTTAAATTACAATTGTAATATGAAAGAATTGTAGTGCGGTTAGTCTCCTCTCAAAGTAAGTTATAAGATGCGTTTAGTGAATGACATGATTAATCAATATTAAAGTTTATTTACTAGTCCATTTAAACCAAACCCGTCACATAAAATATTCTGCTATCAGGTACTTCTTAAAACACATGAAAACAATAGCTAGACCGATCTGTAAACCTACTGGTATTTAAACACTTTCTGCTTTAAAGGTGAGCGTCAAAATCAAGATTTTGTGTTAGCTTAACACATTAAAGAAATAAGTTGAAAATGACGTCATTATTAAATATCCCCTGGTAACATCTTCCATATCATGGAATCATTATGTCCATAATAAGTTATACATATCAAAGATATAGACAGAAGACATGAACATGTAAATGACTTGAACAAATAACAATGGATATGTACACATTTTATAACATTTAAATAGTTTTATCTCATTCATGCATGAGGAAACTTCAGCAGATGTTACTTTTGCTTCAATGCAGGAACTTTTGATACCACAATATTATGACCGTAGAGAAATAAATAACGGATTTACTATGATATAAACACATTGGCTAAAACACTAGCATTTCGCAATGTTGTAAAAATGAAACGTCATATTAAGACAGTAACGATCAAACAAATTAGAATAAATGCTGGTCTGTTCATACTTTTCTCTTATTCACCGGAACACCTTTCGTTTATGTGTTGGCGTCGTAATAACGCTGATAATCTGTGGTGCTCTGGAAACAAAAACACAAATCTGAAAGTCTAGAAATAATTGAAATTATCTTTAGCGATTCTTCAACGAAAAACAACAGGGAAATACCAACAAGCTATGGTAAGATTTACACGTAGACTCATGAACAAGTACAAGAAGAATAAGACCAGACTCTTGTCAATCCAAATAATATAGCAAAACATAAATGTTAAGACATAATCAGCACAAGCTTTAGAATTGTATTGCATTAGCGCGTTGTCGATTGAATAAGGGACACATACAAGTGAAGAAAAAATAGAATCAGCACACGCTTAATGGGAAAGATATCTACTCTATTAAAATTAAAAACAGTGGTAATTATCAGCAATGTATTAAGTTATTATAAGAAATTTCACCTCGATAAAAGTTGGCGCACCGTATAAACGAGCATCTAGATGTCTCGGTCCTTGATCCATGAGAAAAGCAGCTAAAATTTGAAAGTGAAAAATATGTACTTAATGGAAAAAATATCAAAAGCTTTCTTTTGATATCTCCTTAATATTCGGTTATTGGAGTAACAACATTTTGATCACGTACCATGAAAAAGACATGATATGCATTTCAATCTTTGTTTACAATAAGATACTGACATTGTGTCTGATTGTCCATGCTATAGTGCGCTGACAGTATACACTTCTTGTACGCTCTGGTCATGTCAAACATCTTCCAGTAAGTGTTTACATCAGTGTCAGCTATAGCTGTATTGTAAATTTTAACCTGTTGATAAAAAACATTTGTGATCATAATGCCACCTTATTCAAGGAACGAAACAATATCTTTTGCATGAAATAAAATGACATTAGGTACACATAAGAGATTGTTGATGAAAACAACATTGGAATCTAGTCTCTGGTGTTCATACTCCGAGGTGAATAACGTCTTTTGATAGAAAAAATTAAAGTTAGATGTACCAAACAAGTGAATAAAAAGGGAACTGTGGGTATTTACTTTCAAACACGAGTTTAAAGCTTGAACTCAACATAAGCGTAATTGCAATAAAACATCAAATAAAATGTCATGTTATTGGTTGTTGTTGGCAGGTAAGTGGTCATAACATTACCTCGTCCATTAAGCCATTGAAGAAGCTTTCTCCGTCTTTTCCTAGATACAGGATGTCACTCGTGTTCTAAAATGATAAAGTCTCAATTCAGTGACTGCAGGAAAAAATCATGAGCATTTTCTATCGTTTAATTGTTCCATCTTACAATAATCATTTCTACTAGACTTATGAATAACACAACGCACGTGTTGGTGACAAAGCAAATAAATATATATCCACTTCACTCTAAAATGTTTTATTTATCAGTAGGTACATTGAGATTTGTTACAGATTTGTGGTGCGTTCTCCACATATATTCGTGCTATTGATATGCTACATAGAACGATTTATCGGGAAACTCTGAACACGCACCAAAATAACAAAATAAAAAAAAAAACTTACTGTATGTCGGTACCTATCTGGTCAAATCCAGGAAAAACTGTTTTTATCAACGACCCAGAATACAATTACAAATAAATGGATTACGGATTACGATAAGAAGAGTTTAATATCTTAGTCCTTCCTTATCTGGTGTTGATTGTGATTCAATTAAGTTGGGCAACCGTACATTAATTTAACAAACCCATGTAAGCGTCAGTATCCCATTTAATCTTCTATCTTGTGTGGATAAGCTGTTTGTGCCGTCCACATACAGCGTCACCTGGTTATCTAAAAAGCAAAAAGGCATTACCAATGTGCAGAAAGACTGCATAGAGTGATTAAAGAAATCAGGTCACAGAAGCCTTATCAGCAAGGGATTAAGGTAATTAGTGTACCAACCAAGTTTTATCATAATCCTACCAGTTTTTCAAAAAAAATCATGCGGAAAGCAGCATGCGAGAGTAATTAAAGAAATCAGATATTCAGGTCTCAGCCTCATTAAACATGTGCAGAATTGGACGTTAAAGGAATTTGAGTTAAGAAAAGGAAGGTGTTAATCCAGTTTAGAATGAGGTATGGTGGAGTGAAAAATTAAATGTTGAAGTTTTATCAAGAGTTCTTTGGAGTTCTTTAAAATCCACATACTATTAATTTCACCTATGGAGTAAACAGTATCACAATAGGACTAAGGTTTGTTTAAACAGCTAGACGAGCCAACAATAAAACGTTGTTCACATGGATTCTTGTGAAGGTAAGAGATCAAACATAAACAGGGGAGGTCCGTAACATTACAGATAATATGCAATCTAAATGATTGTAATTCCAAAGCATTGTCAGCCACTATTTCTTCTTCGGAAAGATTTATAAAGTACAGTTGAGGTTCCTTCATTATCAAACAGCTCTGAGTTTTCTTTCTTCTTTTATACAGAAAATATAATAATGTTTGTAGACAAAGATAAAGTGACTGGACGCCTTATCTGCAAGAAACATAACACACCTGTCATGTAAATCTAGAAGTGTTGATTTAACATATGTACCGAGGAAAGATGACCTGTGTTTTGTTTTCATTTTAGATTTCAATCTGCAAAATTCTTTTAAGAATGATGGACCAAATGAAATTAATACAATCAGAACGAGAACATGGTGACTTCACTCTGCAATGTGTATCACAATCATGATATTAAGAAAATCGTTTCATATGCATATATTTATATATAGAATGTAGATTTATGATAAAAACATAGCTACGTACATTGAGCGTTATAAACTGTCATTAAATGTGTCCACGTGTCTGCCATAATTACTCTTATACCGTCGATGATGCTAGCTCCAATTTTTACATGAAATGTACTGCTGTCAACATATAGGCACATGTCAGAAGAGGAAGAGCATATGATTGGTTGTTTGGTGTTGAGAGCAGTCGCTGACAAGTAGACCCATGCCTCAAGTGTGAAACTAGAAAAGATCCATTACATGTTTATTTTAACATTTTTATAAAGTATTTTGTTAATAAGTATATCTTATCGATATAATAGTTATAGTCTATTAGCTAACGATATTTGCAGACAAATAGCTATCTTAGGGATTAGAAAACAAGCTTGGCATTCATGTTGATTCTTCTCCCAAGAGCTATGGCGAAAGTGCAATGTACCATTGTCTTGTAAAGCATATCGAGGCAACGTGTTATCACAAGAATGTGAGAATGAAATGGGCCGTTTTGTACATCACAATCTAAGGAATGGACTTAACGGATTCTGTAGTGATAGCCATGTACCATGGCGAATTATATAGGGATGAATTCTGACTACCGACCTCGATATTCAGATCCCTCGAGGAAGCAAATTTACAAATATTTTGTCCAAAAATACATTGGGCATTGTAGGTTACTGCGACCATTTATATCAAGGCTATATTCAGTAAAATGTTTCCGAAATTTAAAATATACCAACAATAGCAATACTTACCTGCTGTCAATGGATAATACCGAAAGAGTCCCTATTTCACCATATGTACTTCCGTTAAACTGCAGAGCTGTATTCAGTCTGAAAAAATCAGATGAAATTCAGACTGAATACTGCCTCATCGAGATGGGAAAGGTATGAATCATCAAATCTTGTATCCTTATCAACCATACCAAGATTGATTCAGAAAAATAATAAACGAGAAAACATTCATATTAATTGCGTTGGTCACCGTATGTAGAATGCGTTCATATAATGTTAATATATGTACCTTTTAGTACAGCGATACTGGAGGTTGAGCCAGTGTGACCCCGTCTGGTTATAGGAAAACACACCAAGTCGGCCGCCTTGTATCGATGTGTCAAAGACATGGCCGGAGTCCACTATGTTCTTGTCTCCTTGGTCAACTCGTACTCTAGATAAGCAATATTTTACAGGGAAGATGTGAAAACACCAACGAGATGACTTAGTTTTTAAATAACTGTAAGTATATATGTCGAAGTGGAACCTCGTGGTTTCTATTACAAACTACAAATAAGTTAAAATTTTGACCGATGCTGTTATCAAACAATATATTTGTAAAGTGATTTTCAGTTTTACTTGGAATTAAAGGCACTGTAGGAAGCTAGTTAAGAAGTACCTCTTGTCTGTTAGATGGCACAACATAATAGCGATTTTTTTTTTCAATTCTCTTCAGATATTTTGCTTACTTAAAAGTTCAGGAATGCTTGGAGAGATATTTTCAAGTAGGGTACTATTTAAGCAAATGTGTGCAAATCAGTGAGAGTAAATCAACAGAGAATGTTTGAAGCAGAAGACGCTTACTCTTCCAGAACACCTGTTCTTATACTATTTGTACTTTTTCAGACGTGTAATTTTTTCTTTTGTTTATATTTTGCCATAGTTTCATTTGAATATGAGTTTGTATTATGATTATGTTGATATGTTTGTCTTTTCCTGAAGTTTTCTGTATATAAAGTGTGCTTGTAGGCGTGTAGTGTCGGGCTCTTGTGTTGAGTCATGATGTTTCAGTGCGAAAGCACAACATAAATTCGTATGACAGTGTACCAGAAGACGTCTACATAAGACTGAAGATGAGTCCATCAGAAAAAAGGATTGTTTAACATTACCTAAGAAGTCCAACCGATGGACTATGCTCCATTGTCCATTTGTAACTCTGATACAGTTCCCAGCCAGTCAAGTTTGGATCTTGCCAAAGCAGCGTTTTAATCGAGGAAGTATCACAGCCATGATATAAAGCAAATGCGTACGATATTCCAGGAGCAGTTCCTGAGTCTACTAACTGAAAATGAACGATTTAACAATGATAGAAGTATATCAAATTAATCCTTCTAGCTTTTTGGAATATATTACGGAAATATCAAGAAGACAATACCGACATGTCACCAGAATCTTGGTTCAAACTCAACAATGATGAAAATAAAACGGATGATCCTAAAAAGTACAAGTAGGAGGATACCATATGTTCCGGAAGAGTAAGCGGCTTTAACTTTATCGAACAACACTCACCTTGTAAATTAGTAAGTGAAATCGACAAGTACAATGCTAGTATTTAATGAAATCGCAATATATATACAAATTTCAACCTTATTTAACTTCAGTCAAATAGTGTTAACAGTTAAGCATAGTACATGTGTGTAAAGCAGGTTTAATTAAAACTTTGAAAATGAATTGAGAATTAACAACAATAGATGATTTTAGCAACACAATAGGAACATAACGTGATCATGCAATAATCCATGATTTCATGAAATAGTATTTATATATATGCCGAGAAGTTACCCATATTTGGACGCCTTTAACATCTCCACGGTCCTGAAGGTTAAAGTACTTATGTCTCCAGGTGAAAAGATAATACTTCCGGTTACTTTGATAACCCAATATAAACCCGATA
Source organism: Ylistrum balloti (assembly GCF_031769215.1). Taxonomy (NCBI): domain Eukaryota; kingdom Metazoa; phylum Mollusca; class Bivalvia; order Pectinida; family Pectinidae; genus Ylistrum; species Ylistrum balloti. The sequence continues at coordinate 60,990 of NW_026782385.1, read as the reverse complement.
ACACCGTAGCCTTCGTTATTATCGACAAATGTAGTTCCCGTGAGAATTACATGGCCAAATATCTGCTCCCCTGTAAAACACAAAAACGAAAACGGAAATAAGTTACAAACAAGGTCTTTATAACAAATGGTTTTATATTATATCATATCATTACAGCAAAGGAATTTCATTACGATACTGGATATATTAAATCAAGGAATAATAAACATAGGAAACAAGTTCTTATATCACAACCAGTAGAAGATTTCAATGTTACGTTTCGATGACTACACGGTCACCTTCATCAGACAAATGCTAATTGTGTACTATAACTGACGTTATGTACGAGATGGTAAGGCATCGATCATTTTTTTCAGCTGTTTTAGTGATATAACACTAGAAATTCATTGTAAGTGCTTTAGTTTCGACAGATCTTGTTTGATCTGACAGGATGTCGGTAAAGTCTGTGGTCCACAGAGTCAGGTTTCACTGTATATTTATAAGTATGATAGAATACAGATATTTTTTTCAAAAGGGAAAATATCGATTTAGTCTGTCAAAATATAAAATTATAAATCATATTTAATAAACGGGAAATTCTGTTTTTCTTTTTAATACATAGTAATGGGAAAGTAGTAAAATGTCGATCTAATCAAATGTCTCCGAAAAGAAGGAAACATCACATGTATCATTGTACTAACTGCTCAAAAACTTAGTGGGGAAAAAAAGACCGTAAGTCTTTATAAAATTGATATTTTTTGATATATTACAGACCAAAGTTTTAAAATGTAATCATACTTTCTTGATAACGTTTCGAATAAAATGTTTGTGTAAGCAAGAATTGATATCTTGGAGAAATGTCTAATGAAAGGAACTTTCTCATAAACAAAAAGTATTTTTGCCATCATAACTGATGAACACTTTATGATCATTGTATCGAAAAACAAAAGCTTTCATCCTACTCAGTAGCTAAATTTTCTTTATATATAATTCATAACAAATCCAGACATCTACTTTCAAAATGAATGTGAATAGATACTTGATACAAGGCATTTAGATAGAAAAAATATAATTTGGAGACTAACTATGGAAAGGAAGGAGAAAGGAAGAATATGTTTGCTGTGGCTTTATATATCACTTGCCATTTTAGATCAATATGTTCATGTAATAGACGTAGATCACTTACTGATTCACTTATTGAAAAAAAGTTTTTCAAAAATCCAAAACCTTCGCTCACATCCATAAAACAAAATCGATTATCTACGTACCAATCAACGCCACTGGTTTCATAGTTGACTTTAACTGAAGAATGTGCCTGCCATTACCCAAAACCATCCAATCAGGAGACTGTTCTGTGGTCCATGCGGGATTGAGGTCCAATGAGAAATAGCGCGAGAATGTCGAATTTGCAATGTTTCCATTCAAAGGACAAACATCCTCGATGTCTGGTGTTCCATCAGAGTCCATATCTTGTCCACAGGCATCACCCCTGCTCTTGAAGCCTATGACAACAGTAATTAAAAGCCCTTATTTTATTTTTTCCTGACGTTGAATGAAGTCTGCATACGGTATTTTTTATGCCACCTTTGCTCAGTTGACACAAAAAGAAATATAGTTTATATGCATATAAATCATAAAAGTAGCTACTAGTCAACATAGCTTAAGATGATATTAAAAAAAAGCAATATCCTTATGATAAAACACTAACATCTATCAACACTATTTATACTAAATTTAATATTTTTTGATGTGGTATTATAATTGTTACTTAGATATTCTGAATCAAGGCTATTAGAATTATCATCAACATATTCTCAATTGTGCTTGACCAGTTCTTACCATGCAGCCTTTCCTGTGCTGGGTTAACAACATAAACACAGTTGTCAGCGTCGTTAAGAACACCATCGCCATCGATGTCGTCATCACAGCTATCCCCTTATAATATTAATTATGATGCAAGTGATGTTAATGTTAATGGCATTTGCAATGTAGAAATACATTTAAGTTCTGCGAACAGGTATACGTACATGCTAATTGCACTGCATTCATTTTAGCTTATAGTTCGGTTGTATTTACATGTAAAATACCATGAAAAAGTATTTAACAGAAAAAGGCAAATGTTTAGCGATAAAATAAGTCACAAAACGTAGCCATTAAGACATCTACAAATGAGAGCAATTTCTAAATCATAGTTTTAGACTATGACGGTAAAATACCTACCGATTCCGTCGCTATCAGTATCGGTTTGTACAGAGTTGGGAAAATTTACACAGTTGTCAAGATTGTCCATTACACCATCGCCATCACTGTCAGACAAGTGCAGTTAGTAAACATTTGTTTTTGTTTTTCTAATACATAAAATTCTTTTGACGAAAATTAATCGATCAGTCAAAACTTACAGACTAGGTTTGATATTTCCTTCTTTATTTCAACTGCATACAACTTAAGTATTGTGTTGTAACTGTAGATGCTTAGTACCGCAGTGTCACTCATGCAATCATTATTTTTATGATACAAAATTTAATGCAAGTCATACGGACCATTTCAGCCTCCTCTTTAAGTTTTGTAAAGATTTCAAATCTCATGATTTTGTTACGTGTCAGAATAAGCGATAATTCTTCAATCACCTGTCCTGTCCATCACAGTCATCACCAACGCCATTCTGATTTGTGTCTGTCTGTGCAACGTTTGGTATGTCCCTGCAGTTATCACATTTGTCTCCCATAGTGTCACCGTCCATGTCCATTTGATCTGTAATTGTATCAGTATGGCTTTAATTACTCCGGAGAAATTCTTGTTATCATCTTACATTTTTTTATACATTTATATACCTAGAACGCTGATACAGACACAAACCTAAAATTGGTAATTAAATGAACGCTATATATGTCAATCTTTATTAGTAAGCAAAGACGACAATAAAATGAAATAGATGTGAATATGGAATTGAATATTTATATGAAATATTTTCGCATTTAACATACATGTTTGCGTCATTTAAAACACCAGACAGGGAACTATATAATCATCTATCTGTATGAATATAATATCATGTTTTCTTAAAGGGATATTTTCATCGTTCCCTCTTTCATTTTATCACAGGCAAAGATTTGCTAACAACTTTTATGATAGCAAATACCATTCATCATCGAGACTTACCGACATTAGCCTTATATGGGCAGTTATCAAATCCGTTCAGGATGCCATCGCCGTCTATATCGTCATCGCAAACGTCTCCTAACCCGTCACCGTCGACGTCAGACTGGTCATAGTTGACGTCATCCATACAATTGTCACACTGGTCACCGCTACCGTCTCCATCTGTATCTTCTTGTCCTCTATTGGCTACATATCGACAGTTGTCCTGTAATTACCGAAATATTTCAATGATAGATAACAATGTCGACACTTCCATTAGTTTAGACATAATTTCGAGCCTTTTAGTATTAAACAGCTTTGATTATTGTAAAGCAATATATTGTTTCCGGCTGTGTAATGAGAGGTAGTAGAACTCTAATGGCTTACATAAACATCGTCGAGATATTGAGATTTAAACTAAGGTTTTTTCTGAGTGTTTCAAATGCAGATGATGAAATGCGTTTATTTGCGTTTACACAACGTGATACAAAAACCTTATGTTAAACCTTTATCCTGCTAAAATATCATATTATGATAATAGAATTTTAAAATGTCAGAATATCTTCCCGAACAAAATCATCATGAATATCATTAAATTTTTCATTTTGTTTGTTTTTTGTTCTTGTTTTTCAAATGAAGATTTTAAAAAATTCCTTATTAGTAAAAGTATTGAATTCGTTTTCGTAATTGTTTTGGTATGATAATCAAATGTTATAGCTGTGTTACTTCTTCATCGACGATGTAATCATTGTCATCATCATCGTCACACACATCGCCAACACCGTCGCCGTCGTTGTCCTCCTGACCTACATTTGCCAAAAATCGACAATTGTCCTGTAAATTAATGGATGACAATTAGAAAAAAATACAACGTTAACGTAATTAAAATGTGAATTATGCTTGACGTCTAATAGTAAAGTTCAGCCCACTCATTGTGCTATTTTGAAACCGTTATGTTTCTTCTCTGTCTTACAAGTGTCCTTTAGAAAGACAATATCCTAAGACGTTGTTTAACCTGCTTTTTCTTGACATTTACGATTTCTTGTATTATTAAAATATTTCTATGCTATAAGTGATACAATCATACACATGATTTTGTTGCACTGACGCACTGTCAGTTCAACATGAATATCAACTTTCGGTTCATTTATCTCGAAAACACCGAGATTCATTTTTTCCTACTAAAAGCAAAATGGCCTTCATTTGGCAGTCTTCTGCATATACCACATTGACAATGATTGCCTTTTTGTGGTTTTCAAGTGTATTCATGTAACCCTGGTGAGTACTAGCCGATATATCCGGCTTGTCTATAGAGAACTTATACTCCAAATAATCCAGGGGTTCCGGGTTCGAATAAAGCTAGTGGACGTATTATAATAACTAATGACCTCTGTTATATTCATAAAGATAAACAATGATAGTGTTATGTTTGGATTGATACGATAAAGAAAAGAAATATTCTGAACCAGTCAGCATCAATGTTGCTTAGAAAATTATATATATATATGCAGTGATCTGGTAATGTATTATTTCACCTGAACAAACACACAAAAAGCTAAAATGCTTTCTGTATTTAACTATAGAAGGAACAATATTTTAAGTGTACTTACTGCCAAACAGCTGTCAGAACTGCATGGAATTGTGTCATCTGATATTCCGTCTCGATCAGAGTCTATTCCACACTGAACTCCATCACCTGCCCATCCGTCCCTACACTTTTATCATGCAAAGAATATTGTCTTTATGCATTTCGGTCAGTAATTGCATAATCACGTATTTACATATAACGGTACAGCAATTAAACAACACAAACAATCTTGTTCTAGTTGACATGAAGGTCGATAAAACATTCATTTCAATAAAAGAATAAAAATCGCAGATACTGTGATACAATTATTATTTTCAAGAGCAAAATATCAGCACCTATACTTACGTTACAGCGGTACATCCCCAAACCAAGGTAATAACACTCAGCGTTTTGGTGACAGTTATTATTTCCAAACTGACAGAAGTCACCAATTTTACAGCCTACGACTGGGTTTCCAATATAACCCTCAATGCATTCGCCACAATAGAAACTTCCCTTTAAGGTAAAACAATGTTTGAATTGAACAGTGTTTGTTCACTATATAAAAGCTTCATAATTGCAACATACAAACTTCTCTTGATCACATTGATTTTATGTTATCATACAACATAGAAGATGTAATAACATATCTTATGTCATTTTTATTGAATGCAGTTGTAACGTGCAATACTTATTAATTTCATGTGGAAGAGTACAAATATTAGATCTCGTGTTGTCTGATTTGCAAATGATAAACATAATTTCCTTTTTAAAAGCGGTTTTATGTCCAACGAGAATACGAAAACATTTATCAAATTTCTAGATATAAAGGTGTGATAAATTTCTCGGTTTAACTCGAGACAATCAGAATGCTTTCACTGCATTATTGAAGGGATTGGGGTATTGTCATTTTATTCTGGTGTCACCTTGACTTAAATTGTTGTCATTCCACATTCTTCTACTTTTTCAATGTTATGCATGTAAATCTGGCATCTGCTTTCACTTTACCTCGATTAAAACAATTAGACATTGTAATTTGACTTTGTTAACTATCGATTTTTGTTGGTTTGTTTTGTTTTTATCAATCATCCTCGAAAATATCTCTTTCTATTAACCAATATTACTGAACCCGTCAAAAAATACCGCATGTAAGTAGTTTTAAATATTATTCAAAGGGTCAACCACATCGTTGTGTGAAGCTACTTGTAGCATTACTATTCACTTTGTGTCAAGACTAAAGAGACGAATATAGTTGCAATGTTTCAAAGCTATTACTGCATTGTATGTAACAAATAGTTTGTCATTTTGGTAACGTGCAATTTATCTAACAACAAAACTTACGATTGTGTTGTGACAGTAAGCATTGACGTCACATCCGCCGTTGTTGATCAAACATTCATTGATATCAGTACAGGTTTGGTTTTCGGATGACAATACCAGATTCTGTCTATAGAATGTCCGCCTATGTATGTGTATGGAGAGGGCATCCTCGTAAGTACCCGTGTAACCAAGGGGACACGCCTTACACTGGTAACCAGGTGACGTGTTGATGCACATGCTCTTATCCCAGCAAGGCTCGTAAACTGCACACTAAATTAATTTAAAGACAATCTTGACCAAAAGTGGCAAAGTACAAAGGAAATATATTTCAAAGAACCATTGTATCCAAAGACTGATGGCAACTTAAATGTACAAAAAGTGGCAATCACTTTATAGCACATATGATTGCACAAAAGACATGCAAGTGAAAACATCTTTTAATACAAATCTAGTGAAGTTAACTACATTATACAGATAATTCTTCCCTTTAGAACTTATCCCTGGTGCTTCGGAGAGCCTAAATGTTGAATTAAGCGACCTAGAAAAATCCAAACAGATCAAAAGAAAAACAGTTAAATAGGTAGGTGCAATGACCCCTTAATTTAATCAATTTGATAATTTTCTTATATCTGACCATTTTATAGGAACTTCAAGAACATGTAAAGAATGATGACTAATGATGATAACATGTCGCCCGCGTCAATATGATTATTTCTGTGATAAATGAAGAGAAAAAAATACATAGTATCCTTGTTAATGAAAATTATGTGAAAACGTGTGGTCATCATTAGGATGTAGAGGAGGACTATTCCATTTTTACGTGCTATATAATGTTAATTTGTTGTTGACCAAATGGTTCTTATTTGGAAACATGATGTCAATTTGGGTATTGAGATATTACATGGTAGATGCCATAGATAACCCATAGGATTTTATTCTCCTTAATTCTCATATCTTGCAATGGTCGCCAGGAAAAAAGCTGATAAAAGAATAGGATGTGCTTTACCTCGTCGATGTCATAGCAGTTGGTACCATCACCTGTAAACCCATCTGGGCAAGGAAGACAACTGTGGTTGTATGTATTCGGTCCCGTCTGGTAGTTGTAACATTGTAAAGCTGTGTGACAGGCAGACATACTGGCTAGGCAAGGACAATGCGTGTGCGAGTCACATGCCACGCACGTGCCGATGTCACGATCCAAGTATGCCCTCATTGGACACACGTCACAGCGATCCCGGAAACTGGAAGATGCGTAGCCTGTCGGACAGGGCTTACATGATGACTGACCCTTTTCATCCTGGTAGGTTCCTAATTCACATACCTGGCAACGCTCTGTAAAATACGGATCGTATTTGTTGTCATCAAGTTCATTGATACCCTAGTGATTGTTTGAAATTGGAGTTGTTTTAAAAGTTTTGATCAACCAACCACGAATAAATCTATGATTGGCTAATCAAAGACTTAAGTTTATGAATTCTTGATAATCCCAGGACATGAATGTTACTGATGATGTGGTTAAGCTTTCAATAATATACTTTATTTTACACTCATACCATTATGACAAATTAAGTACAACACATTGGTGTGCTTGATTTTGTATTTTCTGTTGCTGGTGAGATATTGTTTGAAACATTATATTATGAACACAGAAATATTACAATTATTGTTTAGAACTTATATATCATCTTACAAAATACTTTTCAAATATGAAAAAATAGATATCTTTACATGCCTTTCAAAAACATGCATATCTTCTTATGTAATATATACCTCAACCTATCCATTTTTATTGCCATAACTACAACATACACTTTCAATTGTAACAAAACTCCTGAAAAATCAACAGTTTACAAAATTACATACATTTAACAATATTTATGGCATACATGTCATTTGCTGTTATTCATTTTTCCTTCGCGAACATCTACATACGATAAATATAAATAAAAATTACATAAATTGTGTGTAGCTTATACATAAAGCATAAATAATACAAGATTAGTCATATTACATACCAAATGTTCCATCAGAGTATGTTCCTTCCCTACACTGAAATCTCTCGCCTTTACGACATGCATAGCCTGCCTCACAGGGGTAACACTGGTCCGGGCAGTCATCATCAGTACAGTTCACATAGTGGAGTTCTGGGCAGGGAGTTGCATACCCGTTCTTACACAACTATGATATAAGTTAGAAAAATATCACAGCATCTTTATACAGTAGTAAGATCTTGAAATAAGTAACAAATCCACTAAAAGATTTCTAGTGACGAATCAAGATAAGAACTATAAACAAACATACGACATGTTCCCAATTTGACGTTTAGAGAAGTGACACACAGATTAATCCGATTATTGCGAGAACAGCATCGTTTACATCAGCATCGGTGGCAGATATATTACAACAAATAACAATTCAGCTCCATCAAAGTGACCACTTCATATATACTGTTGGAAGAGAACTAAAAAAGTATATTTAAAACCTCCAAACAAATACATCATAAAATAACGACAACAGAGACATAAAAACAGACGAAAAAAAAACTAGAATAAATAACAACGAAAAACAAATAAATAAATGAAAAAGCAAAAAATGCCTACCCAGCCAAGTGGACAGGTGGTACATTCTGAAGCTAGACCAAATGAGTGTTCTGTAGGTGAGCGTCCACATGTGGAGTTAGCTTGCACTGGATCACATCGTCCACATGGTAAAGAGGTACCATCTCCTACACAGTAGTTGGTGGCGGGGCATCGCTCACATGTCGTCCGGTCTGTGGTAAATGAGATGTATTTGAAACAAGGAAAAATATTGACGTGTTTACAGAATTATAATTGAAATACAAATATATGAAACTAGGACTAAATATGTACATAAGAAAGATTAACACGGAGAAAGGGTACAAGAACAATAAGATCATTTGTTCTGGCAGAGTATTCTCTTCTACTTCATCGATGACACCTGCTGTGCAAGTAAGTAATGTGACATTCCCAAATGAGACCAAGGTAAACAACAGTACGATCAAATATATCTAACGAACATCCAACACGTCCAGCTTCCTTTCTCACAAAGAAGAGCAAATTAGCTAAAATCTAACATTCACTTACAGTATTTGAACTGGAATTCAGAACAACCAACGAGTTCTAGACGAAGTCCGACATGATTGTTCCAGGTGAGCGGATGAATCCGGATGAAGTGAGTGACAATTTCTGGATCCAAATTTATGGTAACTATCGTATTTTTATCTGTGTTCCCTTCGAATATCTGTATATATCAATATGTTTAACTACAGTGTATGTCGTTACTAGACAAATTCAATGAACACTTTATTATCAATCCTGCTAATCAAGTGAAATACAATATCCATATTTGCATTATGAAAGTGATATCATCATAATTTGTTTAAGGAAATCAAAATACTTGTAAAAAGACGTAGTTAAATAATATCAATAACCTTAAAAGGTCATAGTCTTATTTTAATGAAAAAATTTTAAAACAGTTTAATAATAATAAAAAATGAAATGAAATAGTTAAATCTAGTGACCCGATCCCTTTTAAAATCTAAAATTTGTTCAGTCATGGATATATAAACTTACCGTGTTACCTGCCTCATTTGTATAATTCACCCACGTGATTCCATCAGTACTGTATGTGATAGCAAAGCTAGTAACCCAGTGATCCTCATCCGCCTGTCCCTGCACCATCAGTTGATTTATTTTATAGGAGGTGTTCAGTGACACTTGTATCCACTGATCTGAGTCCTGTATAGGAGTCCATCCTCCATGAATGCTTCCTAAAGGATCTATAAATGTAGGTTTTAAATTCAAAACTAATTTTATAAAGAGATCTAGTAAGATTGATAAGATTTTTGAAGATAAGATAGCGTATAGCTTAAACGCAAAATCAAAAAAGAAATTAACACAAACTTAATTGCGACGGAATTACGATCACACTTACATGGAATACCAGAAAAATTAAGCCGTGCCCGACAGGGATTGCCCTCATAGGTAAAGGAAGATGCAGTAATGTCTTTCTCTGCGATATGTCCAGATTCCATCCCCAAGAGTTTGTCACATGCTATAAGTAAATCCACAATACCAATTATTATTTTAGTGCTTGCTTGTGCAATATGTAAGTAAATGTAACTTATGAAGTGTCATCTATATATTATTTAATTATAAGTTACGTATTAATTAATTCTGGAAATATTCAGTATTGTACGTTTATCGAAAATACATCGGTTTTTCGTTACGATATATCTAAATGTTGTAGTTGAAGTGATGTGTCACGGACATGTGATAGGTAACACAATTTCTAATTCCCCTTATCCCCTTGATGCCTATAAGTTATATTACATTCTTCGGAGTCTGTACTTTACGAAAGGTTTATGTATTTTATTGCTATCCTCAAAACTTACACTTACACTTGAATTATATCAATACTTATTCATATATATTTATAAACTTAGTGAACATATTCACGGAAACTGCAAAAACAGTTAAATGTTCGCCCGAACAGTTAAAAAAGATCTAGTTTTGTCTGCTAAACTGAAGTCATTTGTGAAGTCCACAACGAATAACGATAGGTATATGATTACTAAATAGGAGTGAAAGTTTTCACGAGTTCATGAATGATTAACGTCTACTGGAACGACAGCATTTCTCTGAATATATACCATATGTTTTATCAACTTGTCTATTAAACTCTTTTTATTTTAAATACGGCATTGTCTATGAAATGTAGCTTGTATTCTTTTAAAGGCACAATAGCGAGGGCTTGTCATGCAAAATGCCTGGTAATTTTTTATTTGGAAAATAAATTTGTGTGAAAGGAAATGATTTGTGATACATTATTTATGTATTTCCCAATTTCATATTAAAAAAAAATGAAAAATATGAAAGAGCCCCAGCTAGGCTTAGAACCCAGTAGTTGTAACAGCACTCACTCGACAGCAGGCGTCACTTCTAGATAAATTATTTGCCTTCATTAAGCGATTACCTAACATTGTCATTCATACAAAACCTATCACGTGGATGTAACACATATATAAGTTCTTCGAGCTGAAAATATCTTTGATCAACAGCCATCAGTTGACGACTAAATATTTCAAATGGGCGCCATCATCTTGTTACACTATAAATGCGCATGACCGTGACCGCAATAGAGGAAGCAGACAACGTTTTAACAGAATAGTTGAAGTATAACGTCATTTTACCCAATTCATGTATTCGTTCTAAAAAGAAATTTGTTTGAAGTTGAGAGACTCAATTAAATTGATAGAAAGAAAAGAGAGTAGTAAGCAATTGATATGAAATTATGCTCGAATTGTTTATCTTTTAAACCTGATCATTTAGAAGCTTTGCAATACTGACTCTTTCAAACGCAAAGGTAATCAATTTTGCGATGGCAGATTGCAAACGACTTGAATTGAAATTTTTAAATGACGAATATTTCGACAAGTAAACCTTGTACATGTATCATGACCTTGTGTGTTTTGATCGTCTAATTAAGCCATGTTGTACTTTGGTAAGATGCGTTATAGTCGCAACGGTCAACAACATAAAATGTCGAATCAAGTGTATAAATATTTAATTTATTATGTTATTCCTTTTCGTTTTATGATAACATGAATGACCATTATTAACCATTATGTTATTACCTAGATGGTATATATAATACCCCGGAACTCTGAACACGAGCTGGCCTGTACTGTTATCCAGTGAGAGCGAGTAATTTGAAGGGCCGAACGTGGCGTCAATCAGACAAGAATTGTCTACCTCAAACGTCATTGTAGCTTTGGACCCCCGAGGTGGAGACCCGCCGTCAATGGCAATGATTGAAAAGCTGAGTAGAGTGGTTTGCGTAAACACTTCATTGAACAGGTCCATGGTTGGGTTGAAATCTAATGAAGGACTGATTAGATATATGAAATTATTAAAAGAAATAGGTCAACAATTAATATATACATATGTTTCGTATCAATTACAAATAATTTTGAAATAAAACATTGAAGCAGAAATAATTGTGCCATATCAATCAAGAGCAGATTTCAGCATAAATGTGAAATATTTGTAATTGTCACAAACACATTCGGAAACCATCCTCGATAGTTCAGGGGTTGCGATCACTTCCGTACTCTTTGCACCCTTTGGAACATGTCATTAAAAAAATTGAAGGCACAAGCGAAGTTATTTGATAGGTGCCAGGACAAAAAAAAAACCCTGTCTAATTACAGGCTAATAAACTCCTTTTAAATTTTGCAAAGGAGTGACCCCCAACTTCAAAGCCATTAAAATATTCCGTTACGTGACCTCGAGATTCTTTTGATGTACATCAAAGAATCAAACTAGTCTGTTTGTCTCGTTCACAAGGTGTCGCACATGGATCTTCAAATTTGTCATGACATATTCCAGGGATGCAGAGAACGATAACGATCGTAGTCCCTGGATGAGGATGAGACAGAAACCATGGCCCGTATTCATGAAACCGTTCTCATGCTCAAGCATGAATTTTGTGCTCAAGCCTTATTTCTTTTTTAAGTTAAAAAATAATAAATAAGGCTGATTTTGCCAAAGATTAAAAACAGTTTGAAAAAGTTTGAAAGGACTTGAAGTCAAAGTCATATTCAATATTTATATTTGACATTTGTGTCATTTTATATGATTTAGGTGAATAATAATAAAAAAAAGTTTCCTTCAGCACAAAATCTATGCTTGAGCATGAGATTGGTTTCGTGAGTACGGGCCCTGATCAATTTAACTAAACGTTCACAGTTGACTTGCGAGTCATGCGACATTCATGAACAATTTGAATGTTGTATTTGAAATGCTTGCACCTTCACATAGATGTTCGACTTACTTTTCAACAATTGAAGAGATGAGGTACATGACGTCACTATTGATACTACTGTCTGCATCGGTTGCTGTAACTTTACCAAAGGGAAGGATTTGCAAGGCGGGATCCCCTTTTAGGTTGAAATTGGTACCATTTACAATGGGGCAGTTGTCATTGATGTCTTGCACGTTTACCTGATAGAGAAAAGTTACATCCTATGATAAAGGCCTCAAACTATTGCAAACAATTATATAGGCCGTCCATTTGTTTTGTTTAAGTCGAAAGTTGACAAAGCTACTAACATGAGAGGTACCACACAATAAAATCGAACATTATATAAAAGAAGATATATATTGATCATCGACGTTAACTTTGGTGCTATTCTTGTATACATATTCATCAACAGGCATTACTCTCATTGGATGATGTTTTGATGTACCTGTTCTATATGTAGCCATAAAGTAATTCTGAAACGATTCATATCTACACATTTATTGACTTATGTATCAAGACGTGTACCCACACAGAACACCACTTGGACCACAATTAAACCTCTTAACAATTTGATAAGCGTTTTAAATTGCATAAAGATTGTTACACGGATGAAAGTATCTGGTATCAGCATTATAAACCATGTATTATTGTGCAAGTTTACATATGTAATAGTTTCGGTACTCATTATTATTGTCAGAAGACAGTAAATGTTATTATATTTTGGTGCCACGGTGGTTGAGTTGTTCAGACGTCTGACTGTTTTTATCACTCGCCCTCCACCTCTAGGTCGAGGCCTAAGTGGGCAGTCGACAGTCTGGGAACTCCGGCTTTCCTCTACCATCCAAACCTGGCACATACTTAAATGATCCCGGCTGTTAATCGGCCGTAATTCAGCAATGAAATAAACCGAACCAAAGTTATAACATTTCTATTATGTTTGTTTTACAGTCTGTTGTCCAATATTTGTATACCTTGACTGTGATTGTCCCGGTAGATGGCGGGGTTTTACCAGTGTCGATGATTTCCATGACTACAGTGTACGAGCTACAAGTCTCATAATCGAGTGACGAGGCAAGAGTGAACAGAGCCACGTCAGTATTGATGATAAATGTCTCTGTAGTGGTATCATTTTCTTCAGGGGTCACCAGGGAGGAGTTCAAGCACTCTGAATATAGAAACTCCAATCTAGACAATCGTAACTTTTGAAATCTAACAGTTTCATCCATTGATGTTCATATCGGCAATATGTCTTATATTTGTGTTATAGCTATCATTTCTGCATCCTTTATTTTAAAAAAATGAATTACACATTATCCTATCAATTAAACACCAACAAGTCCTTAAAATCATAACCAAAACGCAAATTCAATAAAACCTAGGCAAGATATAAATAAAAAGAATATTTACAAATGAAAGTTCCTGAAGAAATACAACTAGTTTTTACAAGGAATCTTACCAACATATGATATGCCATCTACAATGGTGTAGTTTAGAGATGATACATTTGGAGGAATAGCTGCTAGAGAATTTGCTACAGTGTTGTCCAGGATTGTAAAATGTCTTGCTTCATTCCCTGGAAAAATATGATAAGAATAAGTCCTGAGGTTGCGGGATGAATTTTAATTGCATGGAAAAATATACTTATCCATCGATTTCATTAGTGGTAGTTTGGGGGTAAACGTATACTTCAGAAACAAATACGCTTCGTTTCCCCAACATGGAAATAAAAGAATAAGACCATCTTGTTATATACATTCAGTGCACGTCCCAATCATTGCTCCTTTTTGCGTTGATGTTACAGGCTATTTAATGGCTATGCCGTTGGCATTAGTGTTGAAAATGAACTGCATGAGTGTCATTCCGAGATATGATACTTTTACTTGGTGTCTGTCTGCGTTACTGTTCCAGGAATCTACCAATTGTCTCCTTAATTTTATATTTTTTTGCCTTTTAATAATTATCAATTATCATTGGGATCTCATGTGTTTTGGAATATCAAAGCAATTCACATTCGATACTGTAGAGAAAACTCTCTTCGAAACTGATATGGAATAAAAAAGAAAAAAAAGACTGGTGCTTTATAAATTAGCCAAAGCAGGAATACCTTTAATAATGGTGACATTGAAAGAAGGTCCAACGGAGAAAATGTCGGTAAAGTACAGCCGCTGGAGCGTGCCATTGACGTGGAAACCTTCTGTTGGGTTGATGACGTAATCAGCAGGTCGTTCCTCTTGTAGGTCGGTAATGAAATGAATGTTTTCTGTTTGAATGTATAGGCTTGACGAACACGTGAGACGCTCGGCGTGAAATATAGACATACGGTATCGTTCACCCACCTTAGAAATAAAAAGATGTTATTTTGAAGAAGAAGAAGAAGAAGAAGAAGTAGATTTTATTTATATACACATAAATAATTGCATGATTTCTATTCCTTTCGACTTCTGGATAAAATTTTGAGGACATTTAAAAAATGTCATCAACATTTCCAAGTAAAAGACGAAATTGTGAACGTTTTTCTTTTTTTTCTTTCCATACAATGCATGTTTTATCACATTCTAAGACAGATGAAAAAATTATTCATGGTCATTATAATAGGAACTTATTGGAACTTATACCATAAATTGAAATGTAAGATCCGTCAATTGTATATGGCTACTTACTGTCATTTCAAGAAATACACTCTCTGTCGGTATTTGTTGTGTTATGACACATTGTCCACTGACAATGATACCTGTCTGGGGTGTGATTGTGGCGCCACCTTTAGCAAAATATTACATGGTACATTGATATATAACATTTTTAGAATGTACAGTGTCATAGTTGTAAGGTATGTTCTTTATTGAAGAGAGGAAATATATTGTCGTTTATGAGTTACAACACACTAACTTTATGTTCTGATATATATCATGCATTTATTGAATCTGCATCAATGTTTCTGGTAAACCCATAGAAACGCTCATCTGTAAACTAACAAGACATAGATATTCTTTAGCCACCAGATATTAAAGTAAGTGATCAATTTTAACTTTACCTGCAGCTGATGCTGGATAAATATCAATCATATTGCATAGAATGTCACTTTTTCTAGAAATAACCTCTAACACTAAAACGTCATTGATAAAGACCCAAAGGTCATCTCCTCCTCCGACAGCAATAGTCTCGTTCTGAATTCCTTGGTAAACAAATCCCGCTCGGATGGCAGATGTGAATCTAAACAAATGTACCAAACTCATATGTATGGTAATTTCTTTATATCTTATTTTAGTCGCTGAATTCAAAAAGTGAATAATGGAGTTTCAACTATACGGATTATGAATTTCTAACGCTTTCAAATTGTATCATGATGACAGGTGAACTTTTTTAATTCATTTTGATATTTTTCTGGTTGTGATCAATAAACAAAATTCTCAAATTTATCGATGTCGATCGTTAAGTGAGTTCACTGCTTCCGGAGGCGTGCTTTAAATTCCTGTATACGTCTTGTGATAAAACTAGATTTTAGTTTCTTCAAGTCGCATATCCATCAAAACGAAAACCGCCATATTTGTAGTAATGCAGATAACGTTATATCGTTGTGCCCATCGTACACATACATTATTGTACCAAATTAAGTGGGGAATGATCTAAAAGAAAATTGCAATCGGCAGAGCTGATGTTATGGAAGGCATTCTAGTATATCATTTTGTTCGCTAAATGAAATAAAGTACAAGTATATCATTCTAGGAACATTTCAAAATCAAAGTAAATTCTACTTCTCACCCAAAATTATGATATTCGCCAAAGCAGTCCTTCTGGTTGTCTCCTAAACCAGCGCCATCCACAGGGAAAAATGCGTACGTTTCATACCTACCAGAATTGAAAATCGCAATAATTTAAAAAAGAGAAATGTGACAAAAATCATAATTTTCACTTTTGATGAGGTAGATTGATAAACAGCAGTGGTAGTACATTAACCCACGAAATAGTACTTTTTCGTAAATGTATTTGAATTTTTCAATAATAATAGGCTTAACGAATTAAGTAGGTTCTTTTCAAATAATATCATAATTTCTAGAATGTGAATGGATTTTTATTTATTTATTTCGTTCTTTTTATTTTACCTGTGTGTTGGTGGAACGGTTCCAATCATCGTCAGAGTAATGAAATCCTCTACCGCCAAATTAGTGGGTGGATTATCAACAAACCAGGATGAAAATGTGTCCGTGCTTGGGTTGTTAGATTTTAACAACCAAGAACCAAATGGACTGGGAACGTAAGTTGGTTTGGTGGTAATGGCAGTCTCATACCCCACGAAGTCCGGATGCGTTTGACTGAAATCATAATACTTCTCTCCGTAACAAACAAAATTCAAAAGTGTGTGTAAGTAACACATTAGTGAAATTAGAAATGAATTGGTATTGAGTTTATGCTATATAGCAATAAATTAAATATTGTCATCGTTAAAGAAAATCATTATCTAAATTATGAAAGTGATATGAATTTTTTTTAATAATATTGTTTTTGCAACAATTTGATAAAGAAAGTAAAAGGGAATTGGTACGAAGACAACAGTTGCTTTGTTAAGGATAGAAAAACCGCACTACTTACCTAAAATCATAATATATAATAGGAAGTATCCAATCATAAATGTCTTCTGGTGTGAAAGCATTGGTTGAATTCGTCGAGTTAGTTGAATTGTCATAGCTTAAGAGAGTTGGCAGTACAGCTGTAAAATATTTGAATAACAAAGAAAATAAATCATAATAGATAATGCTCTAGGATAAATATTTAGTTAAGATCATATAAGGAATAGGTTATATCACCTATCCAATCGTAATTAAAAAGCATAGAAAAAATCAACATGTCAAAATAATCATGATTCAAACTGAAATTCAATAAAGCTATGGCAAAACAACTATAAAAGGAAAATTTACATGGAAACTTCTGAAAAAGTGCAAGGATAATATCTACATTGTCCATGAAAGTTACAGACATGTCCGTGAGGTCAATGGCTTTTCCATGTAAATTGTCAATGGAATTTATTTTGTCCATGTATTTTCCCTATTTTCCGTAGAAAAATATGGTTTTCCATGAAATTTTTTCCCCCTGGAAAATGTACAGCCGGGTTAAGATAAGCTATTATTAACTCGTGTAATGAGATAACCGTATAAGTGTTCTGTCAGTAGATATATGTATTTGTTAATTTGTAAGTATATAGTTAAATGTTACTCACTTTTCTTCCTCTGTGTCCTAACTACTCCTGGTTGACTTGGAGGACTAGATGTATAGTTGGAATTTCCGTCAAGGACAGCTACAACACATACATATTCCGTGTCTGCAGTGATTCCATCATCTACCGTGAATGTGTAGGAGAACGAATCCGTTGTATTCAATCCAGTTGAATTAATGGCGTCGGATGTATTCAATCCAGTACTGTTGAATGCATTGGTTTCATTCAATCCAGTATTGTTGAAAATATCAGTTGTATTCAATCCAGAGCTGTTGAATGCATTGGTTTCATTCAATCCAGTATTGTTGAAAATATCAGTTGTATTCAATCCAGTACTGTTGAATGCATCACTTGTATTCAATCCAGTGTTGGAATTGTTGAGCGAATTCATATCCCGAATACTTGCAACTGTAGTTGTTATCACATTGCCATCTGAACTAGTGCATGTGAGTCGATATCTCCTGAAACGTATTCCAGAAAGCTTGGTTATATTACAGTTAATAAAGTCTTCTGTAGTTATATGTGGTCAGCTAAAGTTAAATCTTACTGTCCACTTTGTCAGAATTTAAAATAAAACAATAACCCTGAAGTCGTGAAGCCAAATTTGATGTCATTGTCTTCACGACAGTCGAACGTATCCCAGACAGCTTGGTTATATTATAGTAAATAAAGTCTTCTAAATGTTATTTGTGGTTAGATAATCGCAAGCTAAAGTTACATCTTACTGCCCAATTTGTCAGACTCTAAAAAAACAAAACAAAAACACTGCAGTCGTGAAGCCAAATTTGGTCTCAGTGTCTTCACGACAAACTCACTTCAACATTGTCTTTTGAAATAAATCAACAGCGAGAAAACGATCGCTTTTGACAATTTAATTTGAGGTATTTCATCCAGTGCCTTAGCAATGCTGACTTAAACAGGTTTTGTCCTACTTACTGCTTGTTTCATATAAATGGAAAATATTTCATTTAAGTGTTCCATGTTGGAAATAAGATATACTACCATGACTCAGAGTCTGTATAAGAATCTGTTGTTATATTGTCGGGTCTCCTCCAGGTCACCGTGACGTCATTGGAAGTGATTGTCGATGAAATAACGTTCACAGGAGCTGTAAAATAGAGAGAAAATCTCATGTGACAAGAGACAGTAATTTTCGTGTGCTAGTTTCATGAAAGAATTACAGTTATATGATGTTTGATGAAAAAGGAATCATATATGTCTTATATGGTCTTAATGCAAGTACCTTTATTTTTTGCGCAAAAACTCTAAAGAGTACAGCTGTCACGTATATGTTCCGAAAATCATGTCAGATTCTAATTTTGAAGAAAACTTTAAACGACATTTTATGATATATCTTACAACAAATAAAAAGTGTGGGGTCAACATTAACAAAGTACGTCGATCTTGCTGGTGTGTTGTTCGCTAGGTAGTCCAATGTAACTCCTTCAGGTGACCCACATTCTCCACCGGAAATGGCTTTATGTATCTTTTTCAGAGCTTCAATCATGTAACAATCGCAACCGATATCTTGGTTTCCTGTTAAATCACTTAAAAAAGGATAAGAAAAGAAAAATGTCAAATGTATAACGTATAAGATTATTCAGATTTGAAGATGATTTACATGTTGAATGATAAATGGTGTGGAAAAGAAAAACACATTTTAATTACTTTAATATATGTATACATGTATTCAGTTCAAGGATAAGCGTTACTAGAGGTACTTAATAATGTTTTGAAAGATATTCCGGTTTTAGCACAGGTATGTCTATTTATTCCGTCTATAACATAGGTGTGTTTATTTATTCCCGCTATGACATAAGTGTATCCATTTATTCCGGCAATAAATTATTACAGCAGTTGCTTTTAAAAAATCGACCATACTGTTTTGTTTGTAGATAATCAATGATAATATCCAATTCTAAAATCTAAAGATGCATTTGTAAGTTTTTTTCAGTGATATTCAATATCCAAATACATTCTGTATCTATATCATTTTCTATGGAGCTGTCTTTCATTATTTTAACAATTACAAAATCATCTTTCCAAGCGAGCATTTTCCTAGGTATGCTAATTCTAAATTCTGGCGAAAAACCTTAATGTACTCTATTGCACTCACAGTTTCAAGAAAGCCTTATTATCAGCTATCTGATCAAAAGTTGCTCTTTCAAATGTTTGTAGCTGATTGTCTCTTAAATCAATGGTGGAGAGTTCCGTCAAATTTTGTATCGCAGGAAAGAAGAAAATCTTATTATCAGCAAGGTCAAGTGTCTTCAGAGACCAAAGATCAGAGAACGAACCTGGTTCGATGTAACTGATGAGATTATCACTCAACAATCTGAAAGGTAAACGAAAATAGACGTTAAAACAATGTTATGATAGTCAGTACAGTGCTTTTGTTGAATGAATAAAGGATATTTAATAGTATTAATTTTGGAATCTTATATATATTTCACGAGTGTGGCTAGTATTTCGGATTTCGGTATCCTCAATTAGTTCTGAGCACTCGTGAGGATACCACATTGACAGAATCATAAGCAAAACAAAATTGGTATTTATTTATTTATTTTTTTTTTTTACAAAAGAGATGCGTTCTCTGACTTAATTCTTGATTTCAAAATTATCAATTTCCACTAGTGAATTAATTAAAAAATTCTTTTTGTGTCTATTTAATTAAAGTCAAACACTTTTATTAAGAACAAAAGTTCCTTACAAAATATATCATATATTGGTCGAAGCTTCAAACAAGCCCCCAAAAAAAAGGAATTTTATTAGGGAAGTATGCAGTTTTTGTTTGAATCGAATCTGCAATATCAGTTTAACTAAATGTAATAAAAGCATCACAATATTATTACAAATTGACAAACGGAGATTTGTTTGAATAATTGTAATTCACACTAATATTTCCGTACAGAGTTTGCATGTTGACCAGATTCCCCAAAGTTCCTTGACGAATCGTTGTGATGTTATTTCCAATTAGGTTAACGGTGATCAGATCACTCTGGTTCCGGAATGCAACCAAGGACAACTCTTTTATGTTGTTGTTCGAAATGTTGCTGAAAAATGAGAAACTTTCCTTGTGGAAAAGTGAACATCGGTCATTCTATAAACATTAAGTGCATAAATTGTGTCCAGGCCACCATTATTACATTTGATTTCAAAATTCTAATTAATAACAGGGTACATCGCTATGTTGCTGACAGGAAAATACCAACAGTTAATTCATATAGTCATTGTCTTACAGAACGCTATATCAGAGTAAATAAATAGTATATGCTGTTTAAATGTGCACTTAAATCAATTGACTAAAAACTAAAAAATGTACAGGATGGCGACTTCGATGAATATAAAGGTACATTATTTTATTTCAGTATTATTTTATTTTACAAGTTTTGATTACTTACAGATGTACAATTCCTAAATTAGCAAGGGCAGCTGTTGGATATTCTTCAATCTGATTGTCGTTTAAAAAGCTGAAAAGGAAATCAAAACCTACCAAATCTTTTTATTTTAATTTTTATGCATTCAAGTTTTTTGCATTGTTTTCTTCGTTCTGACGAGGAAAGAACAACAGCGTCTGTTTCATAAATATATAAATTTACAATTCAGAAGGTGTTCAATTCCTGATCAATCTGCTGAGAACGCATTTGTTATGGTTCGAAGTTTAACAGGATATAATATATCTAATTAATTTTGCAATAATAAAATAGGTAAATCGCATCGCAGCTAACGTTAAAAATATATATCGTTTGTGTGTACAAATCAGGTGCTCTTATGTATTACATTTATAATGAAGACCAGACTTACATTCCCGAAAGGGATGTTAGCCCATCGAATGCGTCGCTTTCCACACTTGTTATATCGTTCATACCAAGATACAAAATACCGCCGATACTGGAAGTGTTGGCAAAAACCGAAGTCGTCAAATTTGTGAGCTTGTTATTGTTAAGATATCTGTGACATAAAGGTGCGGATAAAACATTCAACTTTATCACATATTGTATGATATGATATGCACGTAATAATGCATGTCTGGCATTGTTACATAATGGGGAAACCCTACATATCCTTTTGCAACATGCTTACATTACAATCATTCCATCGATGGAATACCTCTTATTCAATTTACAATTCATACATCAGAAAGAAATGTTGTCCATCTATATTTCTGAATCTTAGAGTTTCAATGACTGATCCTAGAAACTATTCCTGTTATGTTTTAGTGATGAGTCAAGTATTACAAATTTAACTACTCCAATTATATTTACCCTTTTTATAACATATATACACTGATAATCTGTCCTACCGTCTCGATAAAAAGCTACATGTCTCTTACGTCAAGAATTGGTGTAAAAAAGTTTCATATTATCTATACAAATATATTATAAAACCCCAAATTTAGAAATGAGGACATGTTCCTTGTATCCGTTACATAATAAATCAGTATAAAACATTTGTAGCTGTTTCCCATTCTTAAGCAGTAATATTTGTCATTAAACTCAAGCATGATATACCTACATGTTACCACTGACATGGACGTCGTCGAATGCAGCTTTTCCTATGTGAGTTATATCATTAGAGTGTAGATATATGTAGCTAGCAGTAATCGATCTGAAGGCTCCAGTGGGTAAATGGGTAATTTGCATGTCATTCATGTACCTTAAAGATATTTTAAAAAGTCTTATCATATAAAGATACATATAATGACAAATTGTGATGATATGTAAATGGTAAAATAGAATGTTTAGTATTTTGACTCATTGTAGTTAACACTATTTAATTGTCTTTTCATTTTTCACGATCATTTATGTATCTACAATTTTATGTACACTGCTAGTATCAGATAATTTTGAAAATTTTGAAATGTATCGAAAATATGTATCTGTCTAGCACATCTCCTAATTTAAATTTTGGCATTGCTTATAATCATTGCTTTTCTCAACAATTTCCTGGATTTCAATATTTAGGTTCACGAACGTACTCTAGCAGGACGAAGAACCTGTACACTTACTTCACTTCAGTTTCTGATTATTCTGTATCTAGTTATAAATTTACATTGAAAATGTGCTTCTTATTTGCGTGCTTTTTTCCCATCTTTTCCATATGTCATTTTTCAGTTTTCATCATTTTGACTCGATACCATATAGTGTATTTGATAACGTGTCTTATAATTGTCTTTTAATGAAACCAAATTAAGCATCAATGCCAAACATTTAGATTATACAAGTAGATTTGTTATGTAATTGTTTAGTGATTACGCCCATTTCGTGTGAAAAAGAAAAACAAAAAATCTTAAGTAGACATAACTAAATAACCAATTTGGAATTCAGGTCAAATATTCATATCAAACCTTTTAAATATTTTAAAACATTTCATTTATTGTTGCATTGTCTATTTTTATAGTGTCATAAAAATACCATTGCTGTGCACGTATCGTATCTGTGTAACGTCCACTTACATGCTGTTAAACGTAGACGAATCGAAAGCACCTGCTTCTATTGTCGTCAATGGGTTACTTCTCAAGTCGAGGTGGCCACTAAATCTAGTATTTTTGAATGCCCCTGATCTTACCACAGTGATGGCAAAATTTCTGAGCGAGCTATGAATGGCATAAACTCAAAATAATTATTGAAGATAAGAATGTATGTTTACATTATTTCTCATTCTATAACAGTTGTGATAATTAAAGAGAGTTTTTAAATATGTCGAGTATTAGGATAACAACATTGTTTATATCCAGGAAACGAAATTTTATGGAATATAATCTGAAATGTAGTCTGTTCTCTTTAAATAGAACGCTCCTTTTGGTGTTAGTTAAAATATCATTACAATATTAGAAAACATACACACATTCTAGAATTCTTTAAAAATTCATAAATTTACAAAATTCTTAAACAAAAACAGTGACGTTTTAATAATTCTGCCTAAAAATGATTTTTTTCATATTTTACTTACAAGTAATCTGACACATACAGGTCTTCGAACGCCCCAGATGGAATTTCTGTAAAGCGATTATTTTGTAACAAAAACCTGTAGATGGTTTTTGACGAGAAATCCCCGCCCGTCGGTATTCTTGTCAGCTTGTTATTATAAAGATACCTGAAGAACATCATTATTATATTACATTAAAGCTTGGCATTGAGCAGGAAGCCTGTCTGTATAGATACATTCTAACAACCAATTCAACTGTATGGATAACTACGAGTAGCTGATCTTACCGTGTTGGTTTACACTAACAAACGGTACTTACAGATATCCGATGCGATTTGTGTGGCTGAACGTGCCATCCTCTATACAAGTGATATCATTGTCATAGGCATAAAAATGGTTGGTGAGTGGACTGTCCTTAAACATGGCTTTGGATAGCCAGCCAATGTTGTTCTGGTGAAGCAATCTGTTGAGTCACAAATTTCACAATTAAACTTAATGTTGTCATATCAACATTTCACTAATAACTACAATCAATACTTTTTAAAATTAATCTTTTAAGGTTCTGTTAGATAAGCTGAATCATGGCTATTGATAAAATGAAAGTTGAATAATCTTAAATTTACGAAATGGCATCACATATAGGTACCAAGCTACCAAGTGATTGTAAAAAGGACAAAGAAGAGAGCATTACCTTTAAATAGAAATTTTGAATTCGTTCGGCCAAAAATAAGTCAAAATGTATCATGTATCTGATAAGTACAAAATCCAAATTTAATAAAATAGATGAAAAAAAAAAAACTAAATGGGGAAATGCGCTAACTGCAACATTCACGATCTTTTTCTACAGCGCCACCAACATAGACAGCCTTCCACCAGGCTTTATGACAAGCGTGATAAGTTCAAATTTTCTATTATCATTATGAGTTTTCAATTCTGGATAGCAACATCGCTGCACCCCCAACCTATGTTTTTTACGAGCAGTTGATTCGATATTCCAGAGCCAGCTAGAGCCATTTTAACTTCTTTTCGCGCATGAAGAGGTCAGCTGAGCTGACGTACAAATTCAAAACACAAATGATTCAGGTTGATGAAAGGTTTACGGTTTTCATAGTGATCTCATTAGAAATATATTCTTTGTGGGATATGAAGTTGGGTGTGTTTGATGTTTGTTAGTTTGCCCGTTGGTTCCGTTGTTGTATATCTTGTTCTCGTTTGAGACCGTGACATTACTTACTTGGCTTGACCAATATTTATATGGTGGGTGTTGTCGATGAGGTAGAAGACGTTTACTCTTCCGAAACACCTGGTCTTATTCTTATCATACTTGTTTTAATAGTCTCCGTGAAATTCTTTCTTTTGTTCATGTTTTATCCTAGCTTTTGTAATTTGAGTTAGGATTATAATTGTGTTGACATAATGGTATTGTTTGTTTTTTGTTGTTTGCTTGTTTGCTGATTTCAAAAGAATGTCAAGTATTTGTGTATATTCTGAACGTCGACGCTATTCGAATAAAGACAAAGACTGGTAATTCCTTGCGGTATAAATGAGTTACCAGCAAATCCACCTTATTTGCACACAACATACATCTGTATTCTTTTGTACGATATGTAAACAAAAACAATAACACACTACAGTTTTATCACGTGTAATATCAGTTGTGAAACAGGCGTAGTTATTGGATAAATGCAGCATCGCCTGAAATTGATGATGCCTTATATATACTTACAGTGTTGTCAGTGAGGTACAGTTGGAAAAAGCTGTTTCTGGTATGTAGTCGATCTTGTTATTTCCAAGGTGGAGATAATAAAGCTTGTTCAAATTAGTGAACGGGTTTTCATGAGTAAATCTAAAACAGTTGTTTGGTAAATGTCTGAAAAGAAACAAAAAAGTCGACAGTTCAATAAACTCCGTAAAAGTAAAAAAAAAAAAGAATAAAGAAAAGAAAAAAACAAATAATTTGTTAAAACAAGGAGTCTGCCGTTGTCATAAAACTATTTTGTACCGCTTCCTGACAAAATTCCACGTTTCGCAAGTTTTATCCAGGAAGAAATCATAGTACATTGTATTTTAACGAATATTGTTTCAATGCAATTGGAAATCAGAAATGCTAGATATCAATTTTAATAACAATTTGCCCTGGCAAAAGCTTTACCAAATATCTATCAGAAAAAGTTAACCCTAACTAACATCTTGCCTGGATTGATCAATATTTATATGACGAATATTGCATGAAGCATAAGACGCTTACCTTTCTGGAGCGTCTTATTGTCCCTATACTTTAAGGGTCTCAGAGTATACCTTTTCTTTGATCAAGTATAGTTCAAGTTTCATACAATTTGTGTTAAGATTATGAGTTTTGTTACTTTTTATCGGAAGTATTTAATTTCAAACGAACACTTTTGATCTGATAAAGATCCTAATGTGTGTCGTATTTAGAATGTTGAATTGAAATTAAGTTGTTTTTGTACTTACAAATAGGTTACAGATCGTGGGAAAACGCCATTTTCAATTGTGATGATCATATTGCCATCCATTCTTCTGTAAATAGATACATTTCTGATTTATTAGTGCCAGATAATAATTTCAGACAAGTTTTTATTTAAAATCTTATTTAGTAGCCTTGATAGTTATGATCCGTAATCCCATTTTGGAACGTGACACAACTTACTCGAATTGACCAAACTTTGCCTGGCGGATGTCATCGATGAAAGAAAAGAAGCTAACCTTCTCGGAAGACTTGATTTTATTTTGCTTGTACTTTTTCATGAGTTACCGTGCGAACTATTTTAACATTTTGAACCAGTTTCCTTACATTTCTGTTTTGATTGTTTCTGAATTATGATTGCGTTAATATATTAGTAAGTTCTTTGCTTCTTTATAAAAGATGAAATGATCTCATATATTTATATATATTATCTGATCTACACAAAATTATATCACGTGTTCATAAACACTACTATTCTTTATACAATTCACTACAGGAAAATGTACAAAAATATCTCCACTGGGACGATCAGCCACCATAACACAAACCCGGTTATTTGTTTATCTTTTTTAGATGTTCAGTGATTTTATCCCATCAAATCCTGTCACAACTATACCAAGACAAATAATATGAGTCTATGATACTTTTAAAACACCTACATGTGTGTCAGTTGAAGATTTCCAAAGATGCCGGCTTCTAGGATGGTGAGGTCACATCGGTGCATCGTCAGTTCTCGAAGGCTTGGCATGTCCGTCATTTTCGGTACCCTCGAGAATGTAGTATAGCTCAGGTCACTGTTTGGATTATAAACAAGTTAGAACAATTTCAACAGTTTCATTATCACTTTAGTCATCAGCAAACTTCTTTACATCACATTTGTTTAATTTTGTGTTTCCAGATATTGCAGTTTATCAAAGTGTCATTACTCTCATTGTTTGTGTTATCAAAATAATAAAAATAATAATCTTCTTTGAATATTTAAAAATAAAACAAGTGATCGATGTCAAACTTACATTCGATACAAACGTTTCAAACAATCTAAGGTTCCATCTACAAAGGTTTCGTCATTTAAAAGAGCATTTCCGGACAATCTTAAATCTCGTAGGTTTTGAAGGTCACACAAATCAAGTCGATTAATACCTTTGATGCCATTGTTAGAAGCGTCTCTGTTAACAGAACAAGTTCTTGTATTGCTTTATGATAAGCAAAAACTTCACGTTTTAATGTAATGGAGTGAAATTTCGAACTATTTTTATTGAATATTTGATTTATAGCATATTTTGTTTTAGGTTATGAAAAAGGCTGCCATGTATTTAAAGTGAATGGAAAGGAGCGATTGAAATTAACAGTAAACAAAATCAGAAAAAGCGGGAAAAACATTTCTTGCAGAAGATATAGACCTCTCAGAAAAATTGCTATTCTATTACTCAAAAAGATACAACAAATGGTGACCTTGGTGACTTATATTTACGAGTAGAATAAAAAAAAAAGCAGAAAAAACATTAATTCGTTGAACATACAGAAATGCTATGTTTGGAGTCGATTTCCAGAGTTTAAAATCTCTTTCCTTTCTGATATGTAACGTTATCGCATTTGGAAAGAAATCCTGGTCACCATAGAGTGTAAGGTTGGTAATCCGGTTGTTGTCAATCTGCCTGTAATTAATCAATTCAAGAATTCACAATTAATTCGTTTGTATTGTTTTTATTCCAGCAAAACATCAAATATGTTTTGTTTCGATGTACTGTGAACTAAGGGTCATTGGTACCTTCAAATGTGTCAATCTAAAGAAGAGGATAGACAAAATATGTATACATATACTTACACAGATTGTAGTTTGTCATATTGTTGTTCTGACAACACGCCATGAGGGAAAGTGGTCAACGCATTATCACTCAGCCACCTTGGCAAAATAGATTAAGCATCCTTGTTATCACTTTGTTGTATAGAGGACATTTTGATAGCATCACAAGGTTACTGTCAACTTAAATTGAAACATAGACCAGACCTTATGAAACCTGTATATACATAAACTAAGTTTGTTCTTTGTACATAATTTCCTTTTATCTAAATGTGTCTTTTTTCAATTGAAAATCTAATATTTTGCTTGAAAATAATGTTTTAAGTAACGCAATCAGCACAAGGAAAATGACTCTTAAAGGGTAAGAACATACAAGTACGAGTCTATTTTTTTCTTAGTTATTACGAAAAACGAGTCATTTCTTAATTAGGGTACATATCGTTTCTGGCAGATCAAATTATTAGATATTTGAAGATATACTTTGATACCTATCTCATCCTTGGCCTGTTATGCAGTAAATTTGTTCATGTAATATTTTCTGTGTATGTCACTAGCACAATTTACCCTGGAGCATTTCTCATTGGCCGAGCCACTTCCACAAAAATGATGTCATATATAATGGGTACAATGATGGTAAGTAATGGCTGCCACTATTGGATTTGTACCTCATCCTTTCTACTTTAAAATCTGTGTGCATGTGATTTCTCACTTTTTTTGGAGGAAGGGGTTGGGTGAGGTGGGGATTGGTGGGGGTGGTGTTGGGGGTTGGGGGTTGGGGGGTTCTTGTTATATCTTAAATTTATTTTCTCTTTTGTTCGGTAAGGTTCACAAAAAAAAACTTAAAAGAAATTTCCCATGCCATGAAAACTCATAACTTCAAATTCAATTATCTATAGTTAGGACGTATATTTATAATCTTTTTTATCTGCGAATTTAATTTTTTTTATTTTTTGGAATGATTGACGAATGGTATCTTTGATCGTGAAAATGTGTTGACCAGTTCAATGTATGAAATGCTCTTGACAATATAGCTGTTTTAAGGTTGTTGTTGTTGTTGATGTGACAGAGAGCGGAACATTCTATGTTTAAAAGACTATTTACTTACAAATTAGTGAGGTTGCCATTAATATCTTTAAACGCTTTGTAGAAAACAGTTGTCAGACCGTTCCCCTGTTGTTGGCTGTGAACACGTAGAGTGTGTAATGCTGGTAAATCTACTAAACTGTTTTCCTCCAGAGCTGTTAAACGGTTTTTCACCAAGTCCCTGGATGTGATGCAAAGGATTTTTTTAATTTGTTTTTTATATGTATATAATTCTGTTTGAAAAACCAAATGCAACATTATTGTAACTCTTCATTTCTCATTTATATTTCGGAAACGGTATATCAAGGTATGATGGTATTTATTCATTATAAATGAATACTTACAAATGTACTAAGTTCTGAATTTTGGCAAAAACGCCGTTATATAGCCGATTCAACAAATTGTTATGCAGCTCTCTGTAACAAAATTAAGAATTGTATGTTAGATATTAGATATTTTAGATTTTCACTCTATGAGATACACACAAAAATTAGATATTCATTGTTGATATTAAATATGCAATTATTTCACAACATTTCAATAGTTGTCTTTTTACCAGATAATTATAATAGGATAAGAATCATTAACTGAAGTGTTGTAATTAACAACGTAGCATATTGTAATCATGTGTTTACAATATTAACAGTTGTCCCAGCTGCGATAACGCGAAAGGCTCTATGTAATCAATGTTATTGTTGCTCAGGTTTCTGAAATGAAAAAAAAAATGTATCAGTTAAGTCCCTTAGACGGGAAAGGAATTTCGTTACAAATACAACTTTCGTCATGCATGTTAGACTTCCCAACAAACTGTCATCGTGAATTATGATTGATAGTTCATTTTGTTAATCTATGTAGAACTTTTCTTCGATTGACAAGTCTACATAAAGTAATCTGCATGAATTATGTTATTATGCATCGATTTTGGGAAGAAGAGACATCATGGAAGATTTATTTGAACTTCTGCTAAATCGTTAAATATTTTAACAGTCTTTTATCATATAATATAATAAAATATTTTGAAATATAATCAATGTAATAAAATGTAATGACTATACATACAGATGTTTTAATTGTGACGTTGCTAAATAAGACAAGTGCCTCTTAGATATCCCTCTAATATTGTTGTCATCCAAACTCCTGTAAATAAGAATTACATATTTTCAGGGTTTTCTTTTTCTAATTTCAATAACCAAGGAAGACGGGGAAAGGTAAATGTTAAATGATTGTTGAAAATTTAGTACTATAGCACTACTAAATTTCTGTTTCGATTTGAGAGAAACGCCTCAAAGTTAAAGACATTTAAATTCAATTTAATAATTTAATTCAATTAACTGAAAACTGAAAAAATGATATTACGGTTCGAACTCTTTATTACTGACATAAATGTTCAATTTGCAATGTTTATCAATGCAGTATATTGTTTTCCTACGAAATCTATTCCGAAAGTATATACTAATTTGCATGATTGACCATGACATAAATGAACTGGGTTTTTTTTAAAAAAACATCGTATCATCAAGACGAAATTACGAAATCTCGCATAAGTATTTAGCTGTCAAATTTTCAGAACATGTTAACAATATTTTACAATCTCTACTTACAGAAACACCAAACTATCAACTCCAGCAAGCGATGTTCCTGGTATATATCTTAACTGGTTCCGGCTTAAGGCACTGTAGATACCATAGTTTAAGCATAACGTATTAGTATAAACGCAAAGAAAGGAATATTCTTCCTGTTATTTCGGAACATTTTCTTCGGGTTGGTAATATGAATACAACAGTAGATCTTATAACACAACCAGTAGAAGATTAAAAAGTGACGATTCGATGCCTAACGAGTATCTAACGCGTCTAACTTTATACCGTACAAAGAAATAGAATATTTCTCATTGAGATCACCCTGGCGACCATAAAACGTTCCCGTTATTTTTATAAACCTGCATCGTTTCAAACCATGTGTTACGAGTTTGTCCGTCAACAGGGATATTGCTATACAGAAATGGAAAATTCAAAATATGGTAATTGAAATCACGCTTATTATACAGCTTGGTTTCGTTCTAGGAAAAGATCTAGATAAAGTGACGATCAACTAAACTTGTCCAATGAAATTTGCATGATGACTTAATCTTCCATCGCGCTTATTTATACAGTGATTCCATTATACAAAAACCACGCTGTTATTGGCCAGTTCCATGGGACGGGATCAATTGTATAATTTATCATCTGACCAAAGACGACGTCAAGAAATATACGACAGGGGAAAATATGAAATCATTATTTAGCATATGTATTCAACTTTTATGCGGATTTGATCAAAGTTTACACAGAAAACAATCAGCAGGAAAGAATTAGATTGCGAGCAATAAGCAGTTGGCTGTGAGCACCAAGTGGATACAGTATAGCGGGCAGTGAGCAGTAGTGAGGTAGTCAGGATGGTCCAATAACTATCCTTATTACAACGTAAGTGTAAATTAACTTGATTTCATATAGAGACAAATCATATGACTTACATATATTCCAACTGGCTTCCATTAAAAAATCCATCTGTTATATAAGCAATTCTATTCTGAATCAAAGACCTGAAATATGATGATTTAATAGAATGGAGACATTACGAAGTACACAGTCTGTTCTCTACAATAATATCTGGAATATACTCGTATAGCAGTATCTAATGTTAGGTATCAATGTAGTTTGGCATTTATAAAAAGCCTTTATCATTTCATTGGAAAAAATAAAGTACTGAAATGAAACATTTCAAATGAGGGATAAATTTCATCAAATTTTATAACCGTCGTTTGTGTGGGTTAAAATGTTATTCTGTCACATTGATTTCACGGGATCATTTTTACTTTAAGTTGCTTCCTTTAAGGGAACGTTATAATTGAAATAAAAGGAACTTCAGCTAAACATGATGTTTTATCACCACTGTTTGTTATGAATCCGTATTGTGTTAATGAAATGTCCACTGACATAGGAATGTGACATTAAATTATTAAATGAAATATAAGCAATGTAGCAAAACACTGTTCATTTGCCACTAAATCCTCTTAATATATCGAAAATGACACGAAGAAACTTAAAAAAAGAGAATATGAGTATCGTATAAACGTTAATTTTTTCTTCTCCTGTGGAATAAAGCAAATAAGACGACAATGTTGACGTGTTTTTGTACTACAGTTGTTTCATAAAAACTGTAATATACTGTATATTTAAAGCAGCTGTAGTATACATACATAATAAGCATAAGTTTATTCGGGTCATATTTCTTGATTGAAAAAAAAAACAATAAAAAATGCCAACATGTCAACAAAATCATAATCAAAACTCATACAAAGTAAAACTAGGGCAAATTATGAACAAAAAGGAGATTTAAAAGGAAACACTTGAAAAAAGTCTATATTCATAATTGTTTCAGGTTAGACGTACCATACATAGTAGCTTTAAAAATGTGTGCATTTGTACACTGTGCACAAATGTTTCAGATAATGCATAATATACTAAACGGATAAAGAAACGCAGGGTGAACTTTAAACCAGAAATTAAGTATGATATCGGGCTTCATTTAAAACGAAATTTTGTATACTTACAGATAGATTAAAGCTTAAAAATTTCCAAAGTCTGTATTTTGCATCTGACAATTGGTTTAGAGGTACTAACGATTAAATTGAATGGACCCATAGGATTTTGAAACTGAAATTTTACTGAGTCATCAATATCTTGTGTGTCCGCCGTTTGCTGTGGTCACGGCCCTTGTTCTTCTGGTCATAGAGTTCATGAGAGCGTTAATCCGTCTTATGGGGATGTTGTCCCACTCTTCAACCAGAGCTCTGGTCAACTGCTCTCGAGTAGCAGGGGATGGCTGGCTCTTTCGAACCTGTCTATCCAACTGTTCCCAAAGATGCTCGATCGGGGACAAATCAGGGTTATATGGCGGCCAATCTAGTGGTTGAATGTTAATGTTGGCCAGAAAGACTTGGCAAATCCTTGCTACGTGGGGCCTAGCATTATCCTGCTGGGGGGGTTAGATTATGCTGCTGTAAGAAAGGGATAACATGGGTCGGAGGATCTCATATCTATACTAAGCTGCTGTTAAATTGCCATCAATAACAACCAATTGTGATTTTAACCAGTGTGAGATTCCTCCCTACACCATTACTGAACCGCCCCCAAACCTATCCTTCTCTACAACGCAAGCGTCCGTAAAACGGACCAGAACAACACGGTGCACGAGATTCTTGTTTTTCCTTCCTCCATTTACCAGAGCTTCGTACTGTACCATGACTAAATTTTCGATACATGACAAGGTGTAATATGACCTAATTACTCAATCCACAAAGTTTCATTTTATTTGGAGAACGCGTTTTCAAAATATCGGAATAAATATTACCCTGCGTGTCTTTATCCTTTCAGTATATATATTAGTTTCATGGAAAATGTATCATACATCTCAGATAAGATAGTTTTTACTCACAGTCGTTTCAGAGATGCTGGCCATTCTATTTTAGGCGTAACACTCGAGAAATATAGCGCATTGTCAGCAAGCATCCTATATAAATTGAAAACAATTGAAAATACATTATAGAATGAAAAATTATCATTTTGGATAACGATAATTGGCTATTTCATGAAGGGGGGGGGGGGGGGGGTTAAAAAGCATAGAGAACAGGTCGATATAGAAATGATTATATATTACCTTAACAAAATGTTTGCACGTTTAAAAAACTATGGTATCATTCATATCAGTTATTTAAAAAAAAAAATTAAATCGTGGGCTTGAACATTTTTCCAAACCACGTTTCCTAGAGTTGAGATATATTGTCAATTCTCTTTCTATTCCATGTATGGTTTTTGAATCAGCCGATTTTATATCACTTACATTTTAGTCATTGCAGTTGCCGAAATGTCAGGGAACATTCTCAAGCCCGTCCTGGTAACGATTCTGGAAAGATAACATATACTTTGGAAAAAGGCATACATGACACAAACAGGAAACGTCGATATATTCGCATTCTGCAACATATTTAATTAGTCACGAGGAATGTATGACTTTCATGGTTACATATAATCTCACGTAATTTTTTAGTGGCAAGTATCTTTTATGATGTTTAATGGTATATGCTAACAGGATTTCTGTAATTTTTGTTTCAAATTATCGGAGTTAGGAAATGATTTATGGTAAAATGGTTCACTCACAGTTCCTCCAATACTGTCAACAAATCTAAGGATCCTTGCCCAAACTCAACAAATTCAGGAACATCAATGATGATTCTGAAACAACAATATTAGGAAGAAGCTGAAAATATTTATATATATTTTTACAACCATTTAGAACATTTGCAAGTATTGCTATACATCATAAGAATACAAAAATAGAAAATAAAGGGTTATAAAACAGGTTGAAATGGAAATATAAGCTTTATTTTCTATTTATGACTGATCAAGATTCGTTAAAACAATATGCCCAGGTTATCACAACGTTTTAGCTGCGAGTTTTCAATACATGTGTACCTTTGTACGTTCGTAATTGGGTGACGAGATGTTTTTCTTATATTCATACTCACATTTTAGTTATGGTAGATGGCGCCTCAAAGGATTCAGGTGTAAGGCGAGTGAACGTTTGAAGCTGTAAGTGACTTTAATACAAA
This sequence comes from Ylistrum balloti, assembly GCF_031769215.1. Classification (NCBI taxonomy): domain Eukaryota; kingdom Metazoa; phylum Mollusca; class Bivalvia; order Pectinida; family Pectinidae; genus Ylistrum; species Ylistrum balloti. The sequence goes on along the minus strand of NW_026782385.1, from coordinate 26,005 downwards.
ATATTTAATTACCTATTTGTTCTGACAACATTAGACAATCCTGAGATAAGAAAGGCCGCCTTTCATATTTTAAATTAAAAATTGCTACGTTAAATTATCAATAATATCTCAGAAAAATCTTCTTAGCTTTAAGTATTTTATCGAGACACTCTATAATCTAAAGCTAATCTTAATCTATAGAATAACTTACACATTTCCTCTGCACTTGCTGACGGTCTTAAGTCTGGTATCACATGAACATCCGGTACATTGTTTCAGTGACATACTGTAGCTTCCAGTATTTAGGAAGTAGTGGTCATGGATGGATGAGTGCGCACTCCATAACCCCCAGAACCTATCGGACGCTGAGCCACGGATATATAATTTACATTAGAAAGGTAAACAAACATAACTCAAGAAATCATATTAGATAAACGATTCTGAAAAATTAGAAAAAATATGTATATAAACAGGTCTACGTACGGTGTGAACTTTTTAATGGATGGGTATAGCAACTTCACAAACAACACAAGTTAATAGGACCAGAAAAGTTAAATGTATGGTTTGAATGCTTATACTTACATTTGACCTCGGTATATGACCTTGTGGTGATTACCTTTACACTGGCAACGTTTTGCGTTCTGTATTTTATCTTGATATTACTGTATATATATTTAATGTTTGCCATTTGAAATATAATAAATATGATCCTGATCTTTAAAATGACGACCTTGACATTTGTGTCGCAATAAGTTTCAAACATCGATCAAATTTATTTGATCAGTTCATACTATTTCACCAGCATGAAAGTCATCTTAACCCTGGACCTGTGAATTGTGAACTTTCTTTATTTGATTACGATTACCCACACCAGACAGAGATACGGTTATCTTTGTACCATTGATACTATCTTTGAAATTGAGATATTACATCTAGTCGTGAATTTCAAGTTTAGTATATGATAAAATCTATATCACACAGCTTTTTTTTTTTTTTTATTTTGTAATTATTATTTTTCAAAATTGCCATCAATTATACTTGATAGTATATTCATATCCATATATTAGAAATCAAAACTCAATATAGTTATCAATATTGAATAAGTAATACACACGGCAATAGTGTTATACACACAATATTTGCTTACTATCGTAGCTAATCCCGTGAATTGAATGTCTAAGGTTCCAATATTCTGCTCCGTACCAGTATCCAGTTACAAAGTTGTGTGCCACGATACAGAGAATAACGAATACGCCAAGAGTATCCATCCAGACTGAATGTATCTCTGTTCCGTTCACTGCGATGATACGTATATTAATGGATCACATGTAACGGTGCCCCTCTTCCACAATGATCTTCAAACCACATTTGATAAAAGACAAATTTTTACAAATTAATAAAGTTGTTCTTTCTTATGATAAAAATATAATATTTAAATCGATAGTAATTTGATAATCTTAACTGCATTAAAATTTCAGATGTTTCATTCTCTCCTTTTCCTCTTTTTTTGGTTTTTCATGTTTTGTTTTGTTTTTTGTTTTTTTTATTCTTTTTTGTTTTGTTTTTTTTGTTTTGTTTGTTTGTTTGTTTGTTTTTGTTTGTTTGTTTGTTTGTTTGTTTTTTTTTTTTTTTTTTTTTGCTTTTTGGTTTTTTTTGGGTTTGTTAAGAATATATATATTAAAAAGCGAAATATGCATCAAAATTTATAAATTTATGATATGAAATAAGACAAAGGATGAAGAAATGTAAATGATTAAGTACATTGTATCTAAATTTGTATAGAGTAAGTTTTCTAAAGGTCTTTGTGCTAGGCGTACATAATAACACTGATTAAGATGATGTATAACATTATTATGAAACCAACATGAAAAAGCTTTCTCTTTATCTAAAAACTATACTTAATTTCATACAACAAGAATGATATACTTGTACCTATAATAGTTTCTCCTTGATTTAACAACACCTGGCCATGTCGATACGCATCATTGAACATACTTGTGCACTTAATATGATGGTATCATTCGCATTAGTATTTCATATAGTATATGTGATGTGTTATTTCAATTTGTTTAAAGTAAGTTAAATTAAGTGCACATGTATGTTCTATGGTATGTATTAATTAATTTTACCGAAATGATAGAAAAAGTATGTCGCACAATCTTCCGTCATCTGGGTTATACACTGAATACGTTTTAATGAAGGAGATATGGTTGCATGGGCTATATAAATGTCATATTACTCCTAATGTCCTATCAAAAGCATTCAGAATATTGAATGCACAACTGCTATATCTCTCAAGTCATTATAAAGCTTTTATTTTCTGAAGTAAAGGACTTTTTATTATGTGTTTTTACGAGGGTATTGAACTGAACTGAATGTTTCAAGTAAAGTTATGTATATTGAATATATGATAAAACTAATTCTATGGAACTTTTTTTTTCTTATCAAACATCAAATTTCTAAATAAATTCTACTTTTGATTGCATGAAATTATGGCATCTCTTTTTATTTTATTTTTTTATTAACATCATTTTTGTCTCCAAAACAAATAAAGATTTGAACAAACCGTAAGGGCAATAAACACTTCTTAACGATTTCAGTAAATATTTATTCCATAGACATGTCAATAATACCAACATTTAAATTAAACTCCGATTAAACTAAAGCAACTTATTTATAAGATTACAAAAGTGCAAGGGTTGACATCCGATGTACCGGAAAGGTACTTTAGTAGGTGAAAATGGATATTTCTGCAAAACTTGACAAAGTTTACTCCGTGCTTCTTTTTTCGATGTTGTCTTTAGTCATTAATAATGAGGGTCACTACACATAACTAAAAAGGTTTTTTGAAGGTTAATTTCAGACACAACTGCAAATATCACTTCAACTTTTTTTATCTTATTTTTTTATACTGTGATTTTACAACACTTTCCTGTGATATGTTCAAAAGGTTGAACAGGTTATCGTTTAGCAAAAGAGTTTTATATAACCAAGCACTTTTTATGTACAAGATTCTTAATAATTTAGCTCCACAAAATTTGAACGATTTTATGTATACATCTGATGTACTGACCAGGACAACTAGATCCTCATTTACCGATGTGTTTTATTTACCATATCATAAGTCAAACATTATTAGGAGATGTTTTAGATACCGAGGACCCCAGACATGGAATCTTTTACCATGTCATATCAGAAACTGCTCATCACTTTTAGAATTTAAGAGGTCTGCAACGTATTTTTACTTGTGCCGATTTTATCTCTTTTTACCTGTATGTCCTGTTTTTTTTATACATATGTTTCTTAAGGTTGTAAATATTGTACATTTTGATATCTCTTGACCATATGGAAGATGAGCTTTACGCTCAATATGTAATCAATAATAAATAAAGACGATTATTATCATTATTATCATTATAATCAATAACTGACACTGACACAAAAGAGAAAATACCTATCAACATGTCAACTGAATCATATTTCAAAGTTAAATTCGATGAAAACTAGAGCAAAACCTGGAAAAAAATTACATGGAAACTTACTTAATTGTGTACATAATGATTCTAAATACAAAAACATACACATGTCTACATAGTTTTAATGAGATTATTCTAGGGCACAATTTAAACAAAAGAAAGATTAAATGTTACAATATATTCACTATTTATATGAATATTTTATGAGTGAAACAATAAATATTTCCGAAATTGTCCCATAAAAATGCAATGTTGTATCACTTTTATGACCTTTTAAAAGAAAGTGAGAGAGAAAAAAAGATTTTTTTTTACATTACGATATTTTGTTTTACTTACATTAATGATTCCTGATATCCTAACACTTCCAAACACATTCAAGCACGATATACAACGTAGGTTCACTTATTGTGTACTAAGCGAGCCGGCGACCCTATTTAAATATTCTCGTAACTTATTTCAGAATATTTAATGATTCTAGATGTTATCAACACATTTCATTTCTCACTGACAAATAAACCGAAAAAAATCAAAAGAAAATGTGTTTTTAATGTTACAAATTTTATGGTTTTAATAATTTTGGTTTAAATAGATGCTATGCTTTGAAAAAGTAGGTCTGCTAGAACACCTTTCAATTTGTAAGTTATTTGCAATAAAGAGGTCGAATATCATAAAAAAAAATCACTTATAGTGTAGCTGAAGGTCGAATGTTACAAATGAAAAGTTTTTCTTTAATTAATTCGTTAATGATGTTACCAAATGAGTACCTTATTTGATTACTTCAACTACTTGATTAATCATGTCCCTCTGAGTATTTGCTATTAGCGAAAACGCTATCATAACATAATTAATTTCAGAGGTATTTCTTGAAATTATATTCATAGATATGGTTTGAAACTGTTTATGAATACCACTAGACGCAAATCTGAACGGTGTCATAGTACTATGAAACACCATGTACTTCTAACCTACGGCACGAAACATCGCTTAAAACTATGGACACAATTTTTTTCACATTTGTGTTTCTTTCATTAGGTTCTATAAACATCGCATACAAAAATCGTGATATTAAAGGAGAATAGGCCCTTGAATATCGACTCAAGCGCGACGACAAGTACAAAACATTGCTTTGGGATTCAAATATTTTGTTATCAAGAAATTAAAAATTCACAATAGTCTGTCGTGTCCTTGATGTATACGATAGACGAGGTCAATAAAGCTCTGGTATTTTAAGGACACCATCAATATATCTTGAAGTGAAGTTTGAAGTAACAGTCTGTTGGGAACTCTTACTATCAAATTCAAAGAAGATATTGTCAGCCAAAACCTCGATCATTTTCATGATTTCGTCCTCCGTATATTTCTTATTTTTTGTATTATTGGTTACTAACACATCCTCTTTCTATTTGCATCCCTTTAGTTCCAAATTGAGTATTTAGGGACTCCTTTGTATAGTGAGAGAGATGTGATTGTGTGATATACTGATGTTACAGTTTCTTCCCGGAGTCTGAAAGCAGTTGTATTGCTGAATTGGAGAGTTCAAATTTCTGTAGAGAGATTGTGTGGCAGACAGTCAAAGGCCTTTCAGAGATCTATAAATATACAACCAGCATACTCGTTCTGGTCAAGTGCCACTTTCAAGTCCTCAATGTCTCTCAGTCAAGCCGTTTGACATCCCTAGCCAGCTCTTAATGCTGACAAGATGAAAAACACCCTTAAAGAAGTCACTGAGCTGTGTCTGCATGGATCTCTCAAAGACTTTGGAAAGTGCTGGTAGTATGTTTACTGGTCTACAATTTTCTTTATCTGGTGTGCTGTTCTTTTTGTGTAGCGGTCTGAAAGTTTGATGTAGTGAATGATGGGTTTGATAATCATGGATTGTGCTAATATTTGTAGTTTCGGTAGGATCTTGTCATGTCCTGTATCTTTCATATAATTGTTTGTCGATGAAATCTGCTGGTTTAAATGTGAACTGGCTCTCTAGTTTTGTGTGTTCGGTAATATTTTGCAAGCTCGGGTGGTCCTTGTCAGTAGTATACCCGTGTGTCCCAATATTTGAGCAACATTTACAAAAAAAAAAGATGTTAAACATTTCTGCAACATCTGCCTATTTATTTGCTATCTTATCTTGTTCTTCTTAAATGGTATCTACTTGTTTGTGACAGCCTTTGTTGGTAATGAATGGTTTTATAGCAGTCCAAACGTTTTAATTATTTTGTTCCCCTGTACATCTTTCAAAGAAGTATTGTTTTATAGCCTATTTTCTGAACTTTGTGTCTTTGTGCTTTGTAATTTTTGTATAAAGGGTATTGTTCTATTTTGGGTTTCCTTGTTTTCAGTGGAGAATGTTTGTTTATCATGTCTGTTATATGCAGTACTAACATCTGCATGTTGTTCACCTGTTTCTTGCTGTATTGAGTTTTGAAGGTCTGAGTGAAAATTTCAATATTAAAATTCTTGCAACTTCTGTATATCACCCATGGTTGTTTTCCGGTGGTAATTTTAATTTTTGGTTGTACAGCTATAAGGTAACTTCACTATCCAAATAGATAATAAACACACATTGTTAAACAAACAGGTAATAAACACTCACCACAATCAGCTTTCTGTGTGTTAATCCGTGGCACGGCCTATCGAACATGTTATTGTTTCCCCCGTACGGAAGATGTATATGTATGTCTGGTTACCGACGTGTTTCATAATCGTCTCCCCGGAACCACTCCTGACTATTGCCAACTTGCCAATCAAACTAGACTCAGCGTTAAATGAAATATTCCACTGAACAATTACAGTACAATACTTACATCACATACAAGATACAACAAACACTCTATACAATATATATATATATTTATGTATCTGCACACTACGACAAGAAACGACACAACAATGAGTATGAATGAAAAAGGCCACCCTTACAGAGAGGGTGACTTTGTATTTATTTATGAAATTAAAAACATATCTTACAGTTACAAAAACCGTAAAATGAACAAAAGATTATTTTTTAGTAATTGTAATAAAAAGCCAATGTGGGGTTAACAAAAAAACCGCCACAAAGACATGACAAAATGTCTTCCCCACAAAGGCTTATATGTTGTTTTCAAAGTACATTTCTTTAGTAATTACTACAGGTAAATGCACCTGATGTTAATAAAATGTTGAATTTATCACCGTTCCTCGGAATATTTTCATGGGTGGGGGATTTGCATTTAAATGTCTAACATTAACTGATGCCTAGTAAGATAGTTGTTTACCATTCTTTAACGGTATGCATTGTGTAATTGTCTTATCAACCTGTTGTAATATGCATGAAAAACTCTTGTCAAGAAACCTACGTCGACTTTGTGGTTTTCATGTATAGATGTTACATTCATCGTAAACGGAAATCCATTCAACGTCTTTATTTACCAGTAGCTAATGACCCTTGTGTAAGTTCACATATCGTTTGGCTTAACAGGTGTTAAACAAATGAAATTTGAAAATGGGCAATTGGAATGTATATTGAAAAAAGCGGCTGAAATTAATGGCATTCCACATCCGAATGTTAGAATGCATTATTTGCAATTGTAAAAGAACGAAATATGCTCGAGATAACGACAACTTTTTCAAAGGAAAAAAAAAATAATAAAAATCTACCTCTAATACCTATATAAATGTATATAACTGTAGTACCGCTTTTGTTCGACATATTACATATAATACTGTATAGCTGGTAATTTCAGGAGTCAAAATTTTTGAGGTTTTCTATTAAAGTGATCGATTTTAACGAAATGAATTTTTGCAATCTGGATGAAATGACATCTAATAAACAATCATTATTCCAAGTAGTAAAATTTCCACGTGAATGTTACTGTGCCGTGGAATCGCTAAAAATATTGACCCGAGAAAATAACCGGCTTTATGTTATATATGATGAAATGGCTATTAACATATATGGCAGTAAGCTATTATATCTTGAATTAAATCCTGTTAAAAGTATTAATACATCCAATGTTTTCTCAAATTCAGCTGTTTTACAAATGATTTTATGAAAATTTAAATTGCGATACTATTTGCTAACCAATTACTCAGGAGACTTTCCTTCGTAAGGACAACGACCCAGCTGATACTAAATAAACGATAGAAACACGGAATCAGGATTTGAGGTGGAAGGTTAGTGTGTACCTGAAACCAATATTTTGGTAATCTATTTCAAAAACCTCTGCTCCATCCTAACTTTCCCTCTCCTAATGTTTTCATGATTAAGATGTGCGGAGGAATATAATCAAACAAACCGATTCCAAATCAAATGAAGAAGCGATATACATATATATATAAAGAACTGTCATGCGAGGTGAGACTATCCTTAACATATTAGTCTGTATGGAATGCCCCTGTAGTATGGCCATTGGTAGTAAAGTGAAGTATAACATTATTTTCTTACTTACGAACTTTTTTTCATCAGTTGTTTCAATCATATAAATACATAAATAACAAAAAATATGACTGGGGAGGGGAAATTTAGGGTGGGGCAGGGAGGTTCACTTCACCATGGCCATAGTAATGTGAAGCATTACACTATTTTCTTAATAATCAACATTTTTCAAAAAATATTTTGTCTATTCACCCCAATTCAATCATATAAACACATAAACAGCAAAAAATAGGTTTGGGGTGGGGAAATTTATGGTGGCAGGGATGGGGGGAGGTGGGTGTGGGGTTCACTTCACCATGGGAATTGTAAAGTGAAGCATTACAATATTTTCTTACTAACGAAATTTTTTTCATCAGTTGGTTTACAATTCATCCTCATTCAATCATATAAACATAAATATGATGCAATAAATTTACTTCTTCTGTTTAACAAAGTAGATGACTGGCGCAGAGTGTATGCAGTTGTCTTTTCCATTTATGCTCATTATGCCATCAATATTATTTGGGAACAGATTGATCCAATGAACATATGGTTTCAGCTGACAATGGAATATCTGGTTCTCCTGTGTTTACGACAAAACAATGCATTTTGTTATTGAGTTGCGAGTTAAGTTGAATGTAATTTAATTTTTCGTATGACTTTGGAACACTTGAATATCCCCTTTATATAAAACAATGCATTTTGTTATTGAGTTGCCAGTTAAGTTGAATGTTATTTAATTTTTCTCATGACTTTGGAAAACTTGAATATCCCCTTTATAATAACACTGTTTTTGAGGGTTTTTTTTTTTTTATTATTATAATTCCTTTAATCTGATAACTATTGTTCTGTTTGATCATTGCATTTTGTGATAACTATGATTCAGTTTGATCTCTGCGTTAGATGATAACAATGGTTTTATTTGAATGCTGACAATTTGTTTTCAAGCAGTAAAATATCTGTCCATACATGTATATTTGTTGTTGATGCTGTAGATAATGACACATGTTTATATTTATATTTCAGAGAATCGATCACTGTAAACATATAATGTATAAAAACAACAAGGAACAACAAACTAGAAAAATATTGTTTATTGTATAAATAGAAACGTGTGTAAATTGACATATCTCAGATATGCATTGTCAAAATAAAAGATCTCATCATCAAGACATATATTGTTTAGTAAGTAACGATAAGATAATTAGATGTTGAAGCAATAAAATTTCACAATTAACATATTCCAAAATATTAAACTAAGGAAAATATCAAAATTCTACAATTTGATTTGGTAACATAGATGGGAGTCAGAAATGATTGATGTTGAATTTGAAATGGAATCGATCTTAATATTGTCTTAGTTCACTTACAGTGTTCTTACAAACAAGAGTTTACGAAGACAATAAAACCATCATCTCATTAGTAATTTCTTAACTGATAAACATCTATCATATTTCATTTTCTTTAAACATCTATCATATTTTATTTTCTCTAAAGTAAAGTCATACAGGTTACTTAATTATATCTAAGACCTGTGACATACACATACCAAAGATATATCATTCTACTCCCTAGTTTTGATTTTAACTAAATTCCAACTTTTCAGGTCATAAATGATCTGTTAATTTGTAAGATAACAAGATTAAGCACTACTCTTTCTTACATGTTGGACGGATTGAAACTATAAATAGAATATAGAATGTATAAAAAATGAATAATCATGATGAATCAGCGACCAGCACTGAAGGTAAATACTGTGAGACAATAATACAGTGTAAACGTGATCATTTCTAATTAATGTAAAACAAGCTGATAAGACGTCTAAAAGTGGCTAAATCCCATGGGACAAACATAAGTTTTGTACACAAAATATGTACAAGTGGACGGATCATAGTAAAAAAATCACAAATAAATAAACAAAAAACAAAACAAAACAGAAAGGAAAATTGTCCTTATCAATGAATTACTTTTAGTTACAAGATAAAAAGTGTTTACATGTCCACAAATATTCCTGAGAAAACTGATAACAAATAAATCAATAAATGGCTTAGTTCTTAATTTATAAGAATCTTACAACTTTTTTCTGAATGTTAGCACTTATGTGAAATATACTTTATATTAGGTGATAACCAAGCACTATTAAGATATGAAAATGGCCATCCTAAGCACTGAAATCAGACATTAACATATTGATAGTTGTACAATTACATCAAATAAAGAAATACTGGAAAATATAAGAAATAAATCTGTTAATCATCCCAGTGTATTAATTATTGTATAAAATTTTACAAAAATCAACCTAATTTACTGTGATCTATGGAGTATAACTAAACATTTATCTATTACTTCCGGTCAGAATTAAAACTTAATTCCCATTTTACAGGTAAAATAAACCTTAGCGACATGAAATTATACATAACAATGGATAATTGAAAAAGACATGGATGAATTTGGCTGCAAGTGAACATTTTCACTAAACTCTATATAAATTCCCGCCCCTTCCTTAAGTACACAGGTGTATAAATTAACCCTTTTTAATTCTCATCCCGTTGGTTTTGTTTATTTACCCTTTATCAAACAAGGTTCTACAATTCAAAAATGTAGGACCATTTTGGAAAAACTAATATACAATACAGAATGATAATTAATGCCAACACAATGTATTTTAAAACAGTGAATTGTCGCAGGCAGGTTTTAGCATAAGCAGTTTGCTATTTAAGATAATTCTGATAACAGGTAATAATTGACATCAATTTGAAATAGTACTGCTACAAACGTACTATCTTTTGCTGTGAATGCATAAATAATCTGGCAGAGATCTAAAACAACAACTAGAAATTCCACCATGTAAATAAAATCATAATCCAAAGCAAAAATCTATGGAGATTCCTGAAATAGAACAAGGAGGATAAGACCAGGCATTCCTGAAGATTAAGCATCTTCTGCTTCATCGACGGCACCAGGTAAATATTTGTTAATTCAATTCAGTTATAACACATTGCACCTAGTCACTATGGATTGATTGAAGATATCATTTTAATGATAAATCACTTTGTTATTAATCCTTCATACAGTTGTTTCTATACAATCACTTATCACATAAAACTTAAATGGTTTTATTATGTTTGATTGAGATGTCACCATAACTTAAAAATTTTGATGACATGGAATTTCTGAATATGCAGGGCAAAGAATCTTTCTAATAACAAAAAAAACAAAGATGTTGATTTATTGAATTTCATGAATAATTTAAGAAATTAGGTTTTAACATCATTTCCTATATATCTAATGATAAAAAGTTCAAAAAAAATTGACTGTGACTTTCTCATTCCTATTATAACACAGAGGATGGTGGTAATTTTGATCGAATAAAACTACCAGGTAGATATAAGTTAATATAAACAATCATTAAAGATAGATCGCAACAATCTGTTGACATATAAGGAAACGTCTGAATATAGTTTAGTATTTTTTAACAAAAATATTGAATATAGTTACCGTTTTATCTTAATCCAACAATTTCTAGTTTAAGCAAACATTTTATAATTTGCCAACAAAGTAATATGCAAACTTTGAAAGGTTTTACATTGCTCTGTATGAAAATATTATGAATGGAACAGAACCATGAATATACGTCTTTGTCATCAGGTTCTTATTTGTCTAGTTGTTGGTGTGATAATATCTGAAGTAGTCTGTGGTGCTCTACAAAGAAAAAAGAGTAATTTTCAGATAAAATATAATTCAATATGATAAAACATTTTTATATGGCATCAACAGAAAACCAGATACTGTAACTGTGTGGAAACTACGTAAAATGAGGTTAATTATGTGACGAGTTTTCAGTTTCAGTTTATTAGCAGGAAGAAAGGTATTCACCACCATTCTAAGCTATTCATTTTTGAAAATGTTTAATTATCATGAAAATCCTTTTTATTCTTCTCAGCAAAAATGAAAACTAAAATATTTAATTTCTTACCTCAACAAACGCTGGAGATCCATAAAGTGCTACGTTAAGATTCAAGGGACCTTGATCTGTTAATAATGTTGCTGAAATACACAACATGCCACCATCAGTTCATCTGGTCATTTTAAAATGCAGACATGTTTGAACTTTCAAATATGAAATGATAACATTTTAGACTATGTATTCAATATTAAAATATTTTATGAAAATACATGTTATTCCATACATTTCACGCACATAGGTGTTACCACTGTGTTACCTGACCACCACTATCCATTCACAATTTGTGTATACTACTTACTCTGTGTGTTACCATCCATTGTGTAGTGAGCTGACAATGTGAACTGTTTGTACTCGCGGTCCATTCCTGCTTTCTGCCAGTAGGAGTCAATCTCTGTATCGGGTATTTGAACGTTGTAGATCCTCACCTTATAACACAAATGGTCACACCAACAGTTATTGAACTCTTTAAAATTTAACAATTAGTGTCCATTTTTCTGGTCATTTATACTGAGTAATGTCAATGAATTAACAGCTTAATGTAAAATTGTCAGAACTTTGGCTTGCTGTAATGGCCTAAAGAATTCTGTCTCCCCAAATATTAGAGGTTTGAAATACCAAATGAAGCCTACATAATTTCTATTTATCAAGTTTAATTGGTGAAATTTATGAAATTGAACCAATTCCATTAGCTTATAATACCTGTAAGTGACTTGATGACACCATAAAACATCTCAACTTGAGATTTCCTCACGTCGAGATTTTCCTCTGCTGATATCTCCTCAAAAACGGCTTGTATAAAATTTTCTCAAGGAACAGGAGGAAGTCCTCGGCTAGGATGTCCTGAAATTCCTTGAGGAATTTTCATACAAGATATTTTCAAGGAGATATCAGCAGAGGAAAATCTCGACTTGAGGAAATCTCAAGTTGAGATGTTTTATACAAGTGGGGCCTGGTGTCATCAAGTCACTCACAGGGATTATAAGCTAATGGAATTGGTTCAATTTCATAAATTTCACCAATTAAACTTGATAAATAGAAATTATGTAGGCTTCATTTTAAGGATAGTTCTTTTATAAAATTTCCACTAAGGGATAAGAAATGAGCAAGAGTAAAGTTGCTCTGATAAAAATACCATACCTCATCAATTTTGCCATTGAAGTAATTACTGCTGTCTCTTCCCATATACAAAGTCAAATTAGGATCCTGGCAAAAAAAGGCAAAAATTTACCTATGTTTTAATGTGCTGAATGTAAGATATAGATTACAGATAACATTTATCATACAATTTACAAAATGTTTCATATTTACCACAAAAGGTGAGACTTGAACAGATTACATACCCATGTCACCTCTGCCATTGTAGTATTCTCTACATCCTTGGTGACACCACCATCAGCACCATTAACAAACATGGTCAGTGTTCCCTCTGCAGACAAAGCATGATTTAATTTTAGCTGTAAAATTTCAGTATTAATTTTTTGGCTGCATATTTTAACTGTGTTGGACCCTGAAGATATTGTAAGTGTCCTGTTTCCTTATTTCACGTGTGCAACACATCAAATTTGAAGCAGGCATACATATCAATGATTGTTTAATGATAAACATTATCTGTTGCAGATCTTAAAATTATATTTAGTGGTGCTGTAAGTTTTCATAATGAAACTAAAAGAGTGAAATGTTTGCCTCATAGGACACAAGGGTTCAAATATACATGTTAATGTAAAAGCAATCATTTTTTTTATATCTCAACTACTTGGAAGGTTGTGTGTGGCTGTGATACTCACATTGATCAGAATTTTATGTGATGGTTTGTGATACTCACATTGATCAGAGTTTTATGTGATGGTGTGTGATACTCACATTGATCAGAGTTTTATGTGATGGTGTGTGATACTCACATTGATCAGTTTTATGTGATGGTGTGTGATACATTGATCAGAGTTTTATGTGACAATTTGTGATACTAATATTGAGCATTCTACAATGTAGTGTGTGACACTCATGTTGACCATTGAAGTGTATGACAGTGTGATAATCACATTGAGCAGTTTTATGTGATGGTGTGTTATACTCATGTTGAGTGTTGTATCGTGTGGCTATGTGTTGCGACAGTGTGTGATACTCACGTTGAGCGTTGTATCGTGTGGCTATGTGTGTCCAGGTGTCAGCAGTAATTGTCGTACTACCATCTACAATATGTGACCCAATTTGTGTGTGGAAGGTGCTGTCCTCTATAAACAGACACAGTTCCTTAGACAGGGTACACAGGATTGGTAGTTTGGTTGAGGGAGCACTACTCGGTAGGTAGATCCAGGCCTCAAAAGTAAAACTGGAAAATGGAGATGAGAACTTCATTTTTTGTATACATAGGCATATGAACATTGAATATTATGAATGCAAATACATAACAAAACTTAGATAATTATCAAATTTTTCATTTTTTAACACACAAAAAAATGAATAAACAAACACCCTCTGATATGACAGAAATCATCTAATTATAGCTCAGCAATTGATGAAAATCAGTTCTGCTTGAAAATTTCTTTTGGTTATGTGAAATTAATATATAACAGATTTCAGCCACATTTCAAGCATTCCTTGAGGCACTTTATGCTATATATGGCCACAAGAAACAGCATACCTTTTCACTATAGCCAGGTTAGAAAGATTAGCTATTTCTCCATAGGTGTTTGATCCTTCGAACTCCAAAGCATAGTTCAGTCTGTTTAGAGAGAGAAAAAAATTAACACATCATAAGATAATATCATTTCCTACAGCTGCCCTTTCAACCCTCATTTACACTCTGTATCATCATTTCCTAGGAAAGATGACCAATTAAGCCTGCATCTTCTACTTAATTGGTTTACCAGTGCGATATCTAAAAAAATCCCTTGTTTCTAATATATACACCCAGTAAGTATTAAGTGTTAATGCTGAAATTTTATTCTGATTTGTTTTCATATTCAAATTGTGTTTTCTGCTACAATTGTATTATGTCTCCTGTGCCTGTGAATCAATGATATTCATTTTGTGGTAGTATAGAACAGGTGCTTATAAACGTAAGAGTCAACTGAAAGAAGACTTACACAAGCACAAACTATCATAACTCCTTCAATTTTTCAGGCCCTCTTCCTGCTATTAGTTTCAAAGAAAAAGATATTTCAACATGAGGTATATAAGTATGTAAGAATTATTGACATACCATTTTATCTCTGAAAACATTTGAGAAGATTTACCTGTCTGTACATCTGTATTGGAGGTTAGACCACACTGACTGGGTCTGGTTATAAGAAAACACACCTAAGCGTCCACCATTGATAGCAACATTGTATATGTAGCCAGAATCGGCAATGGTTGTCGTTCCTTGTTCTATAAGCACTCTGAAACGATAACACTTTTACTTAAATTTTAAAAGAAGGAAAATGACCAAAATTATCATCTTAAAGCATGGTAAAATGGATATTCTTTCATAATAGTATTCTATAACAGTACATTGGCAAATGTATCAGTGGAGACCTCCTTCTTAGCTGTGTTAATAGACCAAAAACACTGGTTAACTTTCCTGAGGAGACCAACAGATCTAGAGGTGCTTGCTTTGTTGAACAAACAATTCACTGGTTGACAAATCCAAGGAGGCCCACAGCCAGGCTTTAATGCAAAGAAAGTTCACTGGTTCACCTACGGAGGAAGCCCATAACAAGGCTTTGTTGCAAAGACAGTTCACTGACTAACATACCTGAGGAGGCCTATAGAGACGATGTGTTGTACAGTCAGTCCATTGATTAACAAACCCAGCAATGGAGGCCCACATAGGGACTGTGGTGTATATACAGGCCACCATTAAGTAACCTAAGAATTTCTCAGAGGGGCTGTGCAGAAAAAATAATTCACTGGTTCACAAACATAAGGGCTGAGAGCCTGTGTAGTATATACAGTTCACTGGTTCACTCACCTAAGGGCTGAGAGGCTGTGTAGTATATACAGTTCACTGGTTCACTCACCTAAGGAGGCCCACTGAGAGGCTGTGTAGTATATATAGTTCACTGGTTCACTAACCTAAGGAGGCCCACTGAGAGGCTGTGTAGTATATACAGTTCACTGGTTCACTCACCTAAGGAGGCCCACTGAGAGGCTGTGTAGTATATATAGTTCACTGGTTCACTAACCTAAGGAGGCCCACTGAGAGACTGTGTAGTATATATAGTTCACTGGTTCACTCACCTAAGGGCTGAGAGGCTGTGTAGTATATACAGTTCACTGATTCACTCACCTAAGGGCTGAGAGACTGTGTAGTATATATAGTTCACTGGTTCACTTACCTAAGGAGGCCCACTGAGGGGCTGTGTTGTACAGTCCACTTGTACCCAGTAATACACTCCCAGCCAGTTAGAGTTGGGTCCTGCCAGAGGAGTGTAGAAGTGTCAGCAGTGTCACATCCATGATACAGAGCTTTTGCGTAATTTGTCCCTGGGGCAGTGGTCGAGTCTATCAGCTGTAAACAGGCAACCATTGTTATTTAAGGAACCAAATAAAGAATTTACATTCTTTTTGTATTTTTCTGTTTGTGGTGATTTTGAGGATTCTCCGACATATATCTGTTCATTTAATTATAAAACATCATTCATTATTGTTATGCTGTAAGGAAATAAATTTTCACATGTCCATATGTGAACTATTTGTTCATCTGAACCTGTCTATATACCTTTGTATGAATGCTTACCCAGAGTTGCACCCCTTTGATGCCGCCACGGTCTTCAAGGTTGAAGTGGATGTGTCGCCAGGTAACAAGATAGTACTTTGTATTACTTTGGTAACCAACTATCAACCCAATCGCTCCGTAGCATTCTTCTAGATTCACAAAAGTTGTCCCAGTGAGGGTCACATGGTCAAAGTAGTGGTTTCCTGTAAATAACAGATAACACAACATGAACAGAATCGGAATTTCAACTGATTTTATTTTTCAGGTGGTTTAAAACAAAAGAAGATTTCTTTGAAATCAATGAGTTTTTACTGTCAACAAGAGATCCCAGAGTGATGTAGGGCATTTTGAAAAGTCCTCCATCATCATCCAGGATATATTCAAACCGTTGGGATATTTCTATTTTCAGATACTGTCACTACAATAGACTCATAAGCTAATACATTTGACAGATATGTCTAAAAGTTGACTTGTAAATCAGGGAATATTCATTATTCATGAAAAAATCCAAAATTGTTTACAGTCAACAGCTTGTTTCAGTCATCAGATAACTCTTGCACAATATTTTAAACTCAAAATATCAAAGACAGAAACTGAAGAATCTGAATCAAAGATAAACATAATTTCTCAACATATATAGGAAGAGGCTCACCAATGAGAGCAACTGGTTTCAGTGTTGATTGCATTTGCCAGATCTCCCTCCCTGTGTCTTGTATTGACCACACTGAGGCGTTCTCTGTCGTCAAATCTGGGTTGAGATCCAATGTGATGTAGTTGGCGAATGAAGTGACTGTAATGTCTTTATTCTTTGGACAGACATCGTTTACATCCAGCACGCTATCAAAGTCAAGGTCACTCTCACAAGCATCTCCTCTGTGGTTTCCTGTGTACAGGTGAAGTTTATATACAGATAAATGACACTATAAAATTCAGTAATAATCCTAAACTCAAAAATTACCATTCTTAGTTTGTATAAGATAATGTATGAGATTATCAATAGAATCTTCCATTCCCTTTAGAATGAGATGGGGGATATCACCCTGAGGGGGAGATGATTAAGTCTAAGAGAAACCATTTTCAATATTTCATATCCTTGAATTCCAGGGTAAGAGAAAACCAGGGTTTTATTAGTAATTATGTCCGACCCATCCTGTCATAAAACTTACCATCAGTGTCTGTTTGTGCAGCATTGGATACATAAACACAATTGTCCACTGTGTTGAGAATACTGTCACCATCTATATCAGTATCACAGTAATCTCCTAAAACACAACAAGATTAGTCTGTTTTCTTATCAGAGAAAAAATGTCTCCTAGTATCTTTTTGATAGCATCTAAACAACAATTTATGTGGTTTGTGGTGAAATGTGTCTGTAAAGTACATTACTTTCAACAAGACAGCACAGAGCAAATGACAATGCTTTGAAATGTTGATGAAAAATGAGTTTTAATAACTTAAACGAATGTTCTCATGGCAAAAGAATCATTCTCACTTTGTTGTAAATTATGAAATATATTACTTTTTTTAAGTGATACAAACAAGTAAAATTTATTGAAGTCCTTCAATGCTAACATCATTTCATCAAACAGGCGAGAGAGACTATCATCATCAAGGTATAATGATGATTATAATTACAAAGGTTATAGAGTCAATTTCAACAATAAGTGTATATAGGTATATTTGGATTTGTACCAACCTATTCCATCCCCATCTGTGTCTGTCTGCTCACCATTTGCAATCTCAGGACAATTATCAAGGGCATCTGGGATGCTATCTCCATCCCTACAGAACATAAAGATGTTTAATCCTAATTCATATAAATGTCTACAGGATTATCATGTTGATTTCTTGGCCAGTTGATGTAATTTTTGTCCTTTTAAATTCTTGGTGTTAAGGGAAAGAATATATCCAAATCATGCTGCTAGATATCTATATTCACTTCATGACATATATATATATATATATATATATTACAAGAAAATTTATTTTTAATTTTGTTTTTGTTTTCCCTCACTGAATTAATGCTCACTCAAAAATTAAACTAGAAAATGTCTGTAAGACATGAATGCCGGCCATAAATGGCGGGGGCATAAAAAACACTAAAGTCTTAGAATATGTCTAAGGCATGAATTTTCCCACTGAAATGCACAACATCACCTTTGACCTCAACTTGACTTACGACCACCTTAGTAACAGGTTAAGAACTTGATGAAAGCCAATTCTAAACTGGATGAGATTGATAGACACACAACAATATTGTCCCTCTCATCTAAACTATACAGGAGAGTTGTTGTAAGTAATGTATAATGAGTTTTCTTGAAAATGTATAATTTTCACCATTTTTGCCATAAGACTGAAGAAGGAGTAGTGAGGTGAGAATTTCAATGATGAAAAGTAAGTAATAAAATTATAATAATATTATAAAACGGTGAAAATATTACATTGCTAAAATTACTGATTCCAATGTTGATAGAAAGCCATGAAATTTGGCAAAGATATTGTTGTACCGTATCTGTGAGTATTTTATATAAATAAGTATTATGTAGTGATCTGTTTGACTCACCTGTCACTGCCATCACAGACATCTCCGACAGCATTCTCATTGGTGTCTGTTTGTGCAGCATTAGCTACTGATGGACAATTATCACAACTATCACCAACAGTGTCTGAATCTGTGTCGGTCTGTGCTGTAATGTACAACAAAATGAATTTTTGTGAAAACTAGAACAGTCATCTGGGGAGGCCAACTCACATACCCCACTACAAGTGCAAAAAGGGGCATAAATTTCAGAAATGGGGATGTAGCTCAACCTGATACAGATTAAGCACATTATTTTTCCAGGCCTGTAATCTCTTGATGCCTCTAAAAGTAACAGCAGTTTTATTCATCGTCCTTAATTAGCAAGAATGCTTTAATGGATGTTACATGTGTCCTGGAGATTTTCCATCTTAATTACCTGGATTGGAAATATATGGACAATTATCCACTCCAACAAGGAACTCTGGAGATTTTCCATCTTACCTGCATTGGATACATATGGACAATTATCTGCTTTGTTAAGGAACTCTGGAGATTTTTTATCTTACCTGCATTGGATACATATGGACAATTATCTGCTCCATTAAGAATACCATCCCCATCAATGTCAGTATCACAGACATCCCCTAATCCATCTCCGTCCACATCAGCCTGATCAAAGTTGGCATTGTTGACACAGTTGTCACAAACATCTCCACGACCATCCCCATCTGTGTCCAGCTGGTTCACATTAGACACATACGGGCAGTTGTCCTAGATACAAAACATGTACATATTTATTTGTTAATAAGCCCATGCCTGCTAATAAACCCACCCATCTCTTGTGGCTGCTTGTCCAGCACATAGAATTACCAACAAATTCTATTTTTCTGCTATAAGCCCCTTACAGGCACTGAGCCAAAGGTTAGGTCAACCTCCAAGCTTATTGTAAGATAAAAAAGGTAGATAAAATGCCATATCTACAACATGTAATGTTAAGTTTACCGCAAATATTCATACTGATCAAGTGAAAGTTAAACTTACTGACTCATCGAAGAAGATATTATCATTGTCGGAGTCATAGTCACATATGTCGCCTTCTGAGTCACCATCACTGTCCTCTTGTCCACTGTTAGCCTTGAGCGGACAATTGTCCTAAAACAAATACCAAGACATTTTTCAAAAAAGTACGTCACAATCTATCGACTGAGGACATTCTGGACTTAAGTTTTCCACCCCGACTAAGTGTCCAGTTGGTAAGTTTTTCTCCAGTATATTTGTAGCCTGAAATTTCAGGTTACAACTATTTTACAGCCCATTAAATACTTTCTTGTTAAGAACTTCTTAAAGACAACTATCCTTTCACCTTCACACATTTTCTGGAGGAGCAGGATTGTCCTACGTCTGGGTTTCCATCCACATCAGTGTCTTCTCCACAAATATACCCATCTCCTGCCCAGCCTGCTTTACACTGTAAAAATATTAAACAAAGACCTGTACATATACAAGTCAGGTAGATGTCATTGAATTTCCTATTTCTCCAAGATTTTGCAATTTTTATAACAAAGTCTTCCATTAACATTTCTAGCATAAGGAGCAGAAAGGAAACAAAAAAAAGAAAAAGTAGACATGGTTTTAAATTGATCAATAAGTGCAGTTTTCGGATTAAGGCTATATTCTACTTATGCATATCAGTGCAGACTTTTTTTTTCTTTTAGGAGATGAAAGCTGTTGATAGTACCTCACAACGATATTCTGCTGGACCAGTGTATGCACAGTCGGCGTTGGAGTTACAAAGGTGGGTCCCCGCTGCGCAGTAGTCAGCCAGCCTACAGCCACTAACAGAGTCTCCTATGTAGCCAGTCATACAAAACCCACAGTAGTAGCTCCCCTGTAAATAGATATTTTACAATCAAGATAGAATCTTTCCTGTAACACACACATTTAGCAATGGATCTTTTTCTACAAGACATCAAATGTTCTCGATCTGGTATACTGTACAGAAATTTGGTTATAGGGATGAAATTTTCACTGTTTCACAGTACTGTATCGTGACTGTAAAAATCTAATCCATGAAATAATGAGACACATGTGTACTGTATGTCCTTTCACATCCAGCATAATGAATTTTCTTCCTTTTGATATAATTCAATTTTAAAGAACATTGTTAAAGTTTTGACTTGTGAAAATTCATAGATGCTTACCACGGTATTGTAGCAGAATGAATTGGCATTACATCCGCCATTATTGACAAGACATTCATCTATATCAGCACATGATTGGTTAGCACTAGTCCAAAGAGTATTATACAGCTCAAATGTGCGTCTGTGTATCTCCATGGAGAGTGCATCCTCGAAAGTTCCTGTGTAGCCGAAGGGACAGGCACTGCACTGGTACCCTGGAGAAGTGTTTATACAGGCGCTGTTGTTCCAGCATGGGTTGTTTAGTGTACACTGTAGACAGCAAGGTCCAATAGAAAGTTACATAGCCTATTCTACAGAGCTAGGGAGTCCAGATATCATTTGTTTAGTACACCAATTCAAAATGACAAGTCATAGAGTATCTATGTTGATAACCTAAGATTTTATGTCAATATGGATGCTGCAATACAGCAGATTTTCTAATGTTTTATAATTTCAGAGTTAATCAGCATTCAAACATATAAAATCCCCATATATAGAAAACATGTGGTCAATGTCTTAGAATATATGCTGAATTTTGGCGAGCCACTTTTGTTTTACTCTCCTTAGTTGTAATATGAGTTATATGCTATGAGTGGTATAACATTTGTAAAATCACAGCTATGAGTGGTATAACATTTGTAAAATCACAGCTATGAGCGATATAACATTTGTAAACTCACAGCTATGAGTAGTATAACATTTGTAAAATCACAGTTATCAGTAGTTTACATAAAACTTTGGTATACTCATGATCACATTTCTGTAAAATTGACTCACATAGAAATTACACGATCCTGGAACATCTTACAATCATGTAATCATATCGTAAATTTTTGTGTTTAGAACATTTTTATTAAGTATGATGTTTCGAACAACCAAATATTCTTGGCAATATCTATAGAAAAGCTTTCAAAGGAATTTTAAAATGTATGTTTAAGATCTTGGTGCAATTCTTATTTACCTCATTGATGTCTGTACAAGTGATCCCGTCTCCAGTGAAGCCAGGCGGACAGGAAAGACAACCTGCCGTGTATGTGCCTCCATTTTTCATGTTGTAACACAGACTGCTGCTGTGACAAGGAGAGCCGGACACTAGACATGGACACTCTGCTGTTGAAGGACAAGCCACACAAGTACTGCCAAGTGCATCCGAGTATGTATTTGTTGGACATACATCACACCGATCCTTCATAGTGGTGCTGGTATAGCCTGCTGGACAAAATTTACAGGACCCTTGTGCCTTTTGGTCCTGGTAAGTCCCTGCCACACAGAGCTGACAAAACTCTACAAATAGATCCAGATATGTATGGAATAAGGTATTTTAATGCTTGACTGTACACTTTCTGTTATCAATACTATATATAGCAGGTTATGTTAGCAAGCTATGTGAAAATTGTTTTGTTCGGACTTGTCAAAATTCGAGGGTTAAGGATTAGGGTTGTCAATTTCAGCAGCTGTCCAACCTAAATTACATATCTAATGATTCATTTACCACAGGCATGCTCCTGGTTAGGGAACATGGGTTTTGCTTTAATTCTGGCAAAGTTTTGCAATATAGACATACAAAAATGCACAAGGTACTTAGTTTTAACAACGCTCACTTGCAGAACATGCTACTGTACTGTCAGAATTGGTTTATATAGCACTGTTTGCATATGCATACATGTGTATATTCACTCCACCCAAGTCAAACTCTGACTTGTTATGTTCAATACAAGAACAGAGGATGTTAAGGGGTAACATTTTAACATGTTCGACTTTAGAGATGCTTAGCAATTCATCATTACGTGTATCAAAACTAGTCGCTAAACTACCTAAAAACTTAACTTTGCTAAAATAACCACCTATTGATGATATATCAATAATCCTATTTGTTAATAGTGAAATTTGTCACTCAAGTGTAGAACATAATTTGTGTTAAATCTTAATGTGACCGGCTGGCTTATCAGACAGATAGTTTAATTGCTTACTTAGTTTTAACAACGCTCACTTGCAGAACATGCTACTGTACTGTCAGAATTGGTTTATATAGCACTGTTTGCATATGCATACATGTGTATATTCACTCCACCCAAGTCAAACTCTGACTTGTTATGTTCAATACAAGAACAGAGGATGTTACGGGGTAACATTTTAACATGTTCATCTTTAGAGATGCTTAGCAATTCATCATTACATGTATCAAAACTAGTCGTTAAACTACCTAAAAACTTAACTTTGCTAAAATAACCACCTATTGATGATATATCAATAATCCTATTTGTTAATAGTGAAATTTGTCACTCAAGTGTAGAACATAATTTGTGTTAAATCTTAATGTGACCGGCTGGCTTATCAGACAGATAGTTTAATTGCGGTCACCTTAGTGTCAGAATCATGCCGTGAAACATTGGCTGGGCATGCTCTCCACCATGGAGACATTAACTGGTCACGGTTTAATTGTAGATCAGTAGAAGGCACTTTCCCTATCAGAATTAGATTATAATTGCTTTAGGATAAACTTTAAGATCACAGCAAATAGAGTCAGTCCTGGTGTGGCCGTGGAAGGAGTAACTTGTTAAGCTCGATACTCAGGCCATACATGTTATCATTGTTGTAACTTGTGTTAATACTCAACATTTGTACTTGAGAACGGTTGTTGCTGGTCTTTTGTATAACATAAGGATAGTACAACATAGAGGGGTAACATATTCTGGTGGCAGCGGTAAAGGATCATTCTAAGGAGAAGGACTCCGTTATCAAAGATATAACGCTCATTAGAACTGTTCAATATGTCGACGACTGAAGAAACGGAAACTGCGAAGATGACGGCAGCACAAACAAAGTTGGAAATAAGAAGACTCGAAATTCAAGCAGAGAAAGAGGAAAAAGAACGCCAAATGAACTTAGAAAAAGAAAAACTTCAAGCAGAGAAAGAGGAAAAAGAACGCCAAATGAATTTCGAAAGAGAAAGGATGACGATGGAAGTTGAAAGAGAAAAGATAAGAATGGACGCCGAAGAAAAGGAAAGAGAACATCAAAGGAAAGTGAAAGAATTGGAACTAGAGATTGAAAAAGCAAAACTTCAAAAGGAACGGTGTGAGACAAATTCTAACCCTGTGCCGTTTAGACTGAAACTTCAACCTTATAATCATACTGAAAGTGAGGATATAGTGACATTCTTATCAGAGTTTACTGCTTTATCAACACAGGCTGGATGGACAGAAGAAGTAAAAATGCTACAGCTGAGAACCTTGTTAACAGGTGAGGCCAGAGAGGTAGCTATTCAAGCACATGGGTCATTTGAAGAACTTTGTAAAGCCCTAATGGACAGGTACGGGAAAAGGCCCTACCAATATTTCAAGCTATTACAGACAGCCCAAAGGGAACCAAAGGAAACATACAGAGGACTTATGGCAAGAATTGAACAATATCTTACTAGATTTGTGGACTCAGTAGAGGATGTCATGGAAAAATTCAAAGAGGAATATTTTCTTAGTGCATTGCCAGTGTCACAAGCACAATGGATACGCCGTAACAAAGGGTCGAGCAGTGTGGTTGAAGCCGCAGAGGATTATATTCTACCTGAACGGAATATAAACAAATCAACGCAAGGTAAAAGTATAAATGGAAAAACTTTTACCTCTGATCGGGACCAGAGAAAGGAGCAATCGACAGAGCAAATGAAAAGTGTGCAGTGTTACAATTGTAACAAGTACGGGCACTTCGCGAGGAAATGTCCAAAAAACAGAGAAGGTAAAAATCTTGCAGGTTTTTTAGTGCGACAATACACGGGAGGACTTATCCATGTCCCAGGAGAGGTCAATGGCCGTGATATTAGTTTCGTGAAAGACACTGGGTCAGCGATGACCTTGATTAGGGAAGACCTGGTGGACCCAAGTTGTGTATTGGAGGGTCAGCGGGAGACGCTGTGTACAGCGACTGGACAGCCGTTTTCAGCCAAACTGGCTATCGTTGATATGGACACGCCATATTATAAGGGACATGCTCAGGTCGGATTAGTGCCTGACCTTGTCGCTGAAGCCCTGTTGGGGGTAGACATCATAGAGAGACAATCAAAGGCTGTGAATGTTGTTACGCGTGCACAACATCGTAATAACATTGCTGAAGAAAGGCTAGCTGAGGACAAGGCAAAGGAATGCCATGTAAAAGTTGGAATGGACCCCGACACGGACCAAGTGGATGCCAGTAAGGGAAGTGATGTTGGACAGGCGAACGATGTGGACCTGGACCATGGCGATGGCGTTGGTGAGGACATTGACAACATCAGTGAGACTGTATCCCACAGCAATGGGGATGATACAGTTAACATCACAACAGAGGAACCGCTTGAACTTTCTGCTGTAAATGCTGAAGTGCTTAGTAAGCTTCAGCAGGAAGATCCAACTTTAGCCAACATTCGGAGAAAAGCTGCAAGTT
This sequence comes from Ylistrum balloti, assembly GCF_031769215.1. Classification (NCBI taxonomy): domain Eukaryota; kingdom Metazoa; phylum Mollusca; class Bivalvia; order Pectinida; family Pectinidae; genus Ylistrum; species Ylistrum balloti. Next base: position 374 of record NW_026782385.1, on the reverse strand, counting down.
CAGAGGAATCTGTGCAGGAAGATAGGAATGCCCTGTACTGGGAAAATGGGATTCTCCGTAGGAAATGGGAGTCTAGTGATGGAGCCCAACATGGAGTCCAGGTAGTACTACCAGAGGCACTACGTCTCAATATCATTAAATTGGGACATGATAGACCACTTGCGGGACATTTAGGGATAGAAAAGACCAAAGAGCGTGTCGTTAATTCATTCTATTGGCCAGGAATTTTTAAGGACATACAGGAATACTGTAGTACTTGTAACGTATGTCAAAAGACCGCCAGAAGACGTGGTGACGAGAAAGCTCCATTAGGACAACCACCGATCATTAGTGAGCCATTTTACAAAATATCTATGGATGTTGTTGGGCCACTG